>NW_022987689.1:10264672-10642172 GCF_902827165.1 Trematomus bernacchii | reverse complement strand
GAATGATTAAAAAGTCACCAGGAGACCACTCTTTAAAAAAACTAATGGTGCTAACGTTAGCTTGATCAACTAGCTAGCTAAAGCTGATAACATCTGTTAGTGAATGTTGTCATTAAGCTGGAAGAAATTACAGTTGCAGGTTAGAATAAGGAAGCTTGTTTTTGTCTGAAATCAAGGATCTATTGGTGCGTAATGATCAATGTGACCATACAACCCAGTCTCATGGCATTTCGTGTTAAAGTCACGAAATAAATGTAATCTGTTGATTCGTGTTCACCAACACAATTTTTCCATTTTTCTCGTGTCACACAGAACGATTTTAAAAGCAATGTATTTTTATTGGTAGTATGTTTCGTGCCTGCACCACGTCTTTTTGTCCGGTCAGGTCTTGGAAGACCGGCAGCTGTGTGGTTCATAAAAAAAATGTCTTACTCAATATCAAGCCACGATTATTGTTTTTATTTTAAATTGTATAATGTCTGACTTTTTTTGCCGTCCGTGAGGAAAATAAATGGGGCTCAGAGCCTCAGAATACTGAAATCTGTATTTTTTAAATCTTTTTTTCCTTCTAATTTGTTATTATTTACATTGCTTTTAAAATCGTTCTGGGTGAAACGAAAAAAAATCATGTTGGTGAGCACGAATCAATAGATTACATTTCGTGACTATAACACGAAATGCCGTGAGACTGGGTTGGACCATAATCTATCAGCATTAGCTAAGATTACTGTCAATGTTGAGTTGTAGGTCTAAACCTGTCAAACGGTCAGGTAAAAAATGCATTTGGCACACTTGCTACGTACTTAATGTACAGTTATAAGCAGATAAGCATAAAAAGAAGGCTTAAAGCATGTATAACAAGATACCTACACACACCTAAAAGCACACACCACACAACACACACCAGCAGCAGCAGCATCCACTTCTTCACTCAAGCTGCTGAGCAGATTAGTGCGACACTGCAACAGAGTGCCTTCATGACTTCACGCTGGTGATGCTCTCCAGTGTGCATGTTAATCTGTGTGTATGGGACTATGTTGCATGCAGCTATTTGGGACTGAGCATGCCCTTTTGTGTGTGTGTGTGTGTGTGTGTGTGTGTGTGTGTGTGTGTGTGTGTGTGTGTGTGTGTGTGTGTGTGTGTGTGTGTGTGTGTGTGTGTGTGTGTGTGTGTGTGTGTGTGTGTGTGTGTGTGTGTGTAACAGAATGCTCCAATGCCGTATCTAAAAATAGCTACTGATGAAATATTAAAATGTGTCAATAGAGAACGCTGGTCACGATGCAGCAAAAAAGCCACTCAACAACTTTAAGTGTGTGTTTGTGTGTGTGTGGCAGGGTTGGGGAGGGGGGGTATGTAATGGCAGAAGAGCAGATTAATGCAGGTCTATCAGCGTTAGGCCATCCAGAACTGCATGCATGCAGATATATATGCAGATGTGACGTGTGTCTATGCATGCATTCACGGTGAAGGAATGAGCGATATACAGTGTGTGTATGTGTTCACTGACGTTTGAACAGATATTTAAATGCGCAGGCAGAGACCCTCTTATGGCACCCCATTACTTTCCTTCCAATACACTAATACAGCTCTTTCTACACATACACACACATTTCCTCACTCTTCCACCTCAGATGGATTCAGTGAAGCCTTCAGTGTTTCTGCCATCTGAGTGATCATGTATTTATGAGGCCGCTTCACTCCCTTAAGGCCCCAGTACCCACATGAAACACACCTAAAGTGGCAAACAAAAACGGTGGAAAACATCCTCTGGCTTTGTGCACACATCTGGGTTTGTGTGCATGTGAATCCATCTGAAAAAAGGTGTGGACTACAAATTCCTCCACTGCATTATGGCTTTGTGTTCACCCATGTACCCAAGACGAACATATATCAGACAAAGAGGCATTGACCTAGTAAACGCAACCAGCACCCCTTGGCTTAATATCACATTTTAAATAATGCAAAATCACCAGCTTCACTGCCTACAGGATCCATTTGCTGTACTTTTAATGGACTTTTCACTTTGGTCGAGCTTTGTTTTCCAACGCCCTTATCCAGAGTGACTCCATTTGCTGTTAGCTGCTGACTTTATCTCTCCAATGCAGTTGATATTGACCGCCGGCCCACTATGATTTTTCATTCTTTCTTATTTAATCATCGCAAAAACACGGACTGTTTCAGCTCGTCTCGTACAATGTTTGATTCTTGGAATGCTGGCAAAAAAAGGGATACAGTGGAGATTAAAGGGACAGCCACTGTTGATGGAGGACAGCTCAAGAACTCCTTTGAGAGAACAAATACTGAGCGCGAGGAATTTATAGTCCTATTTAAGAACTGATGTAAGGCTGTAAAGTTAACGTTGTAAGTTGTTTGACAGAAAGGCAAACAGATGTAGACGTTTTGAAAGTTGCTGAAGTACACTAATGTTATACTGAGGGACATTTTGTTTCTGTAATTACATGTGTAGATGAGGCATATCAATGCTATCATCACCATTAGTGAATTAATCAAAGGTGCATCAAACCTTTTACAGGATCTCAATAAGAGGGATGGGAGAAGTTCGACCCGCCTGTCCACCTCAAGTGATTCAATTTAGCTCACTTCAAATTTTAGGGACGATCTAGGCAACGCTAAAAACTCACTGTCTAAAAAACATTGTGTGAATGCTTCGTCATGTGTTCCATGAATGTGCTGTAATCACATAGCATGCTCTGACAAATAACACAAACATGCATGCTTGTGTAATGTGTCACAGCAATTGCCTGTTTGCATGTTGACGCAAGTAATTAAATGATCCGTGTACAAATCACCAGACTGCAAATGCCTCGGAAACAAGAATGTGGCTGCGTGTGAAATTAGCAATGAAGCGTTTTGTCACTTTATGCTTTTTTGCTATTGGCTATGTGTTTGCACATGTGTCATCATAGTCAGCCTCATCTGTGAAGCTACTGTGAATCAGTAACAGCGACATACATGATGAGAAACTGAAAACTGTGCACCCAGAGAAAACTAATCACATCCCTTTTCAGACATTAAAGCTAATACTCCTGAGGCAAGTGTGACTTTTGATCAGTCTAAAAGTAACCGTTGACATAGTGACTGATTTGAAGGCTGACCAGCTCACTGTAGGTTTGTCCAGCTGGAGTCTGGCCGACTGATCTCTGGTAGATGTTGGAGGAAAGCCTGAATGTGGGTATAAAGATTTGTTAATAAAAAGCAGCTCATCAGTGAGGTTAGTGTCAGTGATTCTCACACTTGAATTCAAACACGACATTGCAACGTGTAGAAGCTGTGTAATGAGCCAGGTTGGTTGGTAATGTTTCAGAAAATGAGAAAATGGAAAAGATTAATGTACCTCTTAAGGAATCTTTTACTTTCTTTCATCCTTACCCAAAAGCCTGCTTTATATCTCTATGTAATATGAAGTGGAGGTAGGAAATTGGCGTACTGGATGTTTAATATTGGTATTGCAAGTAAACAGTCAGTGTGGCAGAGGAGAGACAGAACGTTTTGGCAGAAATGCAATCTCGCTATTGTCCAATGATGGATGTTTAGATTAGTTTTTTCTGTAGCAAACACATAACCTAAATGTATACTAGCTACTTGTGAATCAATGTAGTCGAAGTTATCGCTTATCTCCACCGACAAAATGTTTGCGTCTCAACTTGTCAATGTTTCCGAATGCAATGACCGAGAACAATTCGGACAAGGTAATCGTTATTCTTGGTCTGGACCTCTAGGGTACATGTGTTGACAATTTGGGTAGCCCTACGCGTCAAATCCTGGTAATCCATTATAGTAATTATCACAGTGAAACCAAACGAAACTCCTTACCTGGGTTAAGTAAAATGTTTTAGTTTGGGTCGAAATAATCAGAATGTATTAATAACTTTGAGTAAAATGGCTCGAATGACATTTGGTTCCACACGGGACAAAAACAGCTACATCTACAGTGGGTCATAGTCCTGTGTTTGTTTGACCCAACCAACCAACCCAATAATATTGCTGCCACATTGTAGTTACTTGAAGCCTGATGCTTCTCATACAGATACTAAATTGAGTCAATATCACACACCGAAGGCAGTGACCAAATGTCTGTTGGACACTTGGAGACTGAGACCAAGCTGGTAATCAGAAATCCTGTTGGCTACATCTTACTACTGAAATGGCTAAATCAGACCAATAGCCAATGGTTTGCGCGATTGAATTACACAGTATGTTTAAGTTTTGTGAAGGTCACTGTCATACATTATTGTCCAAGAGACATACTAGATTTTGGACCATGACCAATCATAGATTAATATGATTCACTGCATCATTAATTACAGTGAATCCATTGAAAGTAATTCGCTTAAGTCAGAAAAAGAGATTAGTAAAGGCTCTACTCAAGGGGAAAGAAACATATCTTGAAATGCAAATATTTTGTATTACTATACAAATGTTTTTTTTTATCAAACCACTTTTAACATTTATATTTAAAAGGGCATAAATTACCTTCTTCAAAGAGAAATTATTAGAAAGGATTTCAACACATGGATGAGTTAGTTTGTGCAAGATTATTAATGTGACTCTCCTGCTGAATTATTGAGAAAAATATGGAGTGGAGATAGAGAAAGACGGAGAATAGAGAGCGGTAAAGGAAGTGATAGAGGCAGAAAGTGAAAAAAGGAAGACAGAGCAGGAGTGTTTCAAATGGAGGTCAGGTTCCGAGTGTGATTTACAGAGCATGAATAGAAAAGAGTGAAGAGAGGCTAGAATAACAGAGCGGGTAAAAAGCAAATATGTGTCTCATAAAAGAGGACAAGGCCTTCTATTTTATTCTATGACAGCATTCAGTCGCCTTTTATATTCTTAGCTACTGTTCAAGGTCTGTTGCAAACTGAGGCGTTATATTTGTTGGATTCACATTAATTACCACATTTTGTAACACGTGGGATGAAAACTGGGATACAATAACATTGAGGGCCATGGACAGAAAGAAGCTTCACACAACTGTTACAAAAGGAGAATGTGTCCAAACAAATGCTTCTTAAGGTGGATTTTGAAATAAACTGTGTTTCATGTGCTGTTTACACGGGAACGAAAACGGTTGTATCCGCTACTTTTCTCTTTCGTATAGCCCGTTCGTTCACACGAGGCCGTAACGGAAACGCGGAAACGGAAACGCGGAAACGGACCCCTAAAACGATAACGGGTCCCAAGGTGGATAGATCTGCAGACGGAACGCTCTGGGGGGCCAAGCGGCTCCGTGTGTACGTCCTATACGATAATTTCCTGATAACGATGAAGCCCTAGCCCCGCCTCTCCCCACCTCTGCTGCTCACTGCTGTAGCATGGTCAGTAGCTACTGTCAGTAGCTACTGCTACTGCTACTGACCATGCTACAGAGGTTAGTGGACATAGAGAACTACATGAACTACATGTTGCTAAATCCACCGCGGAGAATAAACAGAAGGGCAACCAGGCAACCATGGCCTGGGGGGGTCTTCTTCGCTGCTTTTGGTGTATTTTGTGTACTACAGCGCTTTCGAGCGGTCTCGTGCGGAAGTACAGCGCCACTTACAGGCCCGGCATATATACTACAGTGTCTCCAGCACTTTCGAGCAGTCTCGTGTGAACGGAATACTTTTTTGATATCGTATTCGGTTTGTTTGCGTTTCGTTTGCGTTTGTGTTCCCGTGTAAATGGGGTCTCAAACCATGACATTACCTAATTTAACCTCCTACCCCAAATCAAAACCCCTTTAAACTCTGATTGATATTGATTCTTCTCTTCCTGTTCTTTTCATCATTAGGACAAGGACTTCTGTCCCAAAGCGCTTTGCAGCTCAACCACCAGGATGCCTATGCAGCAGCTGGTTACCATAGTAACCACGGTCTTGCACTTGGGGAATCGGTCATGGGCCGTGGCGGGCAGATTGGAGGGGCTGTTCACAGCTACAACCAGGTACACACGTACACCTATTTTTTTTACACATATCAAAAAGACATGTATTCCTTTGTGTATTTTCTCTCCATTTTAAATGTTCCTACTTCCCTCATTTATTTCCCTCCTCTCCACGCTTCTATATCCTTCCTCTCTCCATTCACACTTTCTCCTCTTCTTCATGTCTCTATCTTTTGCTCTACCCACACCTCTTTGTGCTCTCTTTGCCCATTCTCCTGATTTATTTCTCTACCCTTCTTACCTCCTTTACATTTTGTCCTCCACACTCGCTGACTGAACCCTTATCTTCCTCCCGTTTCTCATCTTTCTCCACACTCTTGTCCTCTCTAGGTGACATCCAGCCGTGCAGCTGCCCACTTAGTGGGAACTGACTCTCCCTCCCAGTCACAGAGAGACTCATTTGCCCATGGCAGCGCCTTCCACATGCCCGCTGATGGATCTTCACCTGGCGGACCACCCATGTATTACTCCTGTGCCACTTTGCCCGCACAGGTACAAATATCTGACTAGATTACTGTAATGCGTCTGAATTGTTATATATGGTTTAACCATTGCTCAGAGACCCCTATTGGTGGAATCCTTGAAACTTAACACTACTATAACCCTGCTGTAACGGAGTGAAACCAATGATTTTAGAGTTACCATGAGAAAAGGCTTTTGAATGTTTGTCTTGCCATATCTTTCTCTGCTGTCAATCTGTGTGCTCAGTGTGCCGAATCACCAATGAATTGCTAAAAACACAACTTTCCGCAGAGCTTAGAGATACATTGGAGAAGTGGAAGTAATGTCTTTGTATTAGCACACACTGTTGGTTAAAGCCAGATAACTACATTTAGCTGAAGTAGTGGTCTGAGACACTTTTACACATTGTGTTAGATCAACACCAAGTTTCAGATACACCAGGATTTACATTTGTGTCGCCCTAACTGTGAGCTGGGACTGAGCTACGTAATTAGCTTGCTAACTGTCTGTTAGAAAGTCAGTGAGCTTGGAGTGCTTGCTTCATTTATCCTCGGTAACTCTTTAATGAAATAAATCATGAATGCCAGGGAAAGTAGATGGTCCGTTATAGAGAAAAAGTGTTGGAGCTGGTAAATCTAATCCAAGGCACAGTCCTTTTAATTTAGTTTTGGTGGCTTATATTTTCAAAAATACTACAAGGTCACCTTTTATGTAAGAAAAAATACATTACAAGCTTTCAGTAATAGATCGATGTTGCCCTCAGACATATTAGTCATGATTTGCAGAACATTTCACCCCCTGTTTCATGTTCTGCAAACTGCTTCACCAACAAAGTGTTAAATGTGTAACAGATGAGTGAAGACATGGTGGTACCTCAGTGGTATATGCTGTGGTAGCCAAACTGTGCCGAAATGTAAGCAACAATACTGCTTTTGTGGTAACATTGAAAAAATGGCTTATCCTGCATATTTCTTGCAATTAGTGGAATGGGTTTATGAGATCTCTAGTAGTTATTCTTAAATCGGTCAGCAGTACAGCAACAATGAACCAAACCTGCAATACATCCTAGTCTCTTCAGTGATGATTTACACTTGAATGCACTGCGATTACCTCCAGGCGGAGAGTTTGGAGGTTTTAAGAACACAAAGTGTATTTGAATTAATTTCAGCAGATTTACCGGCACTTTTTTTTTACTAAGCATCCCCACTTCAGCATGTCTTGACCATCTAAAAATCAATGTAGCACTTAAAATTGTACCTTTTAGGTTTTTAACTGCACCACCTTGCACATATTTCATCAATGGATTTCCCCCAATTGGAATAAAATATAAATGTACGTTAAGAATTCTAAGGAGCTTCATTTGGCGGCCCATTGCTCGCAATCAGATTCCGTGCTCATTTGGTTATAAAAGTTCAGAGTCGTCCCTTCATGTTTGGTCTGATGACTCCAATCCTCTTCATCAGGATGTTATCTCAGATTAGAGTCTCTGCTCTCTGGTTTTCCAGCTCCGGGGGGAGATGTTCATCCCTCTGAAAATAATGATATGAACAAGGAGAGTAAATGAATATTTAAAGTGAGTGACATTGCTCTTTAATGATGTACACCTCCTCTATGTCAGCGTGTGAGCTCCCCTCTACAGGCGGTGGGATCCCCCACCAAGCTGCAGCGCCTGGGATCAGCATCCTCCGACATGCCCAGTTACGCCACGCTACAGAGGGTGTCCTCACCCAAACAGTCCCCAAACCGGCTCGCCAAGTCCTACAGGTTGGTTTCTACTTCTGTCTGACCGGTTGATTTAATAAGTGCTCTTTAATAGCAGACCATTACGTAAGACTTTGTTATTGGACCCTAAGCACAAATGAATATATCTTCTGATCAATAACTCAGCAATTACTTCACCTGGTGCCGAGATTTCTGGCTTTGAAAAACTCTAAAGCTAAACGCAGCTAATTGCCCCTAAGGGGATTGATAAAATCCTTTTGAATTTAATTAAAGCTTTTAGTCTGTTTTACAAGAAACGTCCAGCTTGTATTTTTCATGTTGGACTAGCAGTACGCTAGTACTTAGGGAATTTTCAAATTGAACTTTAACATGCCGTCCATATGAAGATGGGTCGAAACCAATTGAAGTAGTGCTGCAATGAGCATTACTACAGATGTATTGCAAATGTTATTCTAAATATAGTAAAAACATGGTTAAATGTCTAAAATAAAGTCTTAATCTGGTTAAATATGTGTAACAATATATTTGTATAGCCTTGGAATTTGACTGAATGCATTGGGCAATAACGTTTCTACATGTCGACTTAAAAATCTTTTAAAAATAGTATGTTCTGTAACTTGTCCACGCTACTGGAGTCTAGGCGAAACTTACAACACATACATCTTGGACAAAGCTCCTGAATGGCAATCTTTACATTGGAGAATACATCCAGTGTGTTCACTGTGCAGTGTAACTGCTGTCTCGTAAAATGTTGTTCAAACCCACACATTTGAATATTGTAGAGATGCCAACATTTTCAAAGATACAAACCATTGAATGACAGGCTGCCTTTTGAGTTGAATTAATTTCGCTTTAAGAAGATTAAAGATAAATGCATGCTTTCTGTTAAAAATACTCTTCAAGCCCAAAGCATTTTACTTTCTCTGGTTTGACAAAGTTTAGAACTGCAAAATACATTATAGCCTACGACAGTTTTCACAGGTCGAATAAATCTCCCTTCAACAAGTACATAGATTTTGAGTTCCCCTTTTTGCCTTAGACAAATTCATTTCATTTTCTCCTCCTGCAGCACTTCATCACCCATCAACATGGTAGCATCGGGTGCCGCTGGCTCCTCCTCCCCCCTCCCCATGACAGCCTCCCCAGGGAACCACAGCTCGTCGCCCATCCACCAGCTCAGCTCAGTGGTGGGCAGCTACGCCACCCTGTCACCCACCAAGCGCATGCTGCATCACATCGGACCAGACGGCTACAAGATTTCCCACGAGCTGTACGCCAACGCAACCCTGCAAAGGCCTGGTAGCCTGGCAGGTAGAGGTCAGGACAATTAAATGATTACTCTCTTATGTGTGGATGTGTGAAATCCATTTGTCATATATCCATTTTTAGAACTTGTCCAATTCAAAAGTAATTGAAATATATGTAGATAGCCTTCTACTCACCTGCCTTAAAGTAACAGCATTACATTAGTGACATGAAATAAGCTTCTTAATTAATAACCAAATACCTTTTGGATTTGTTATTTTAAAAACCTTTGTTAGTGATTCATTCAAAACTAATGCACAAGAACTATTGCTTGCTTTTTTACAATTTGTTTCACATGTGACATAGTGTATTAGTTTGACCCATCCTTCACCCCTCCCTCTCACGCAGCTCAGTAGAATGTAGCACTCGTCATACATATTCAGACTAACCTTTACCTAAAACCCTAGTAATAATGAGGATAGGCTAAAATGACTTGAATTGCCATTGCATCTCATACAGACACTTTGGCAGTTGGCACCAACTGTGTGTCAGTATAAAGACGGCCACTAATTAAGTTTCGGGATTTGAAGCACCCCAAGCATGTTAATCTGGCTATGACATGGTAATCAAGATATTACAGTTATTCATTAAATGTGCTTTAAGGGGTAGTTTAAAAAATAGAACTGATTTGCTTTAAATTATGGATCACCATTATTTATATACTGCTCATGATACCTAACCTCAACGTTCCCTGTGCCTTTCAGGCTCCAGAGGTTCCTACAGCAGCCAGCTCAGCCAGCTCAGTCACCTGGGCGCTGAGCTCCGACCCCTGCAGTCCCCTGAACACCACATCGACCCTATCTATGAAGACAGAGTCTACACCAAACCCAACCTTAGAGGACAAGGTATGCTGACAATAAAGAAAGTATGAGCCACTTCTATGAGGCTGATCAAAACTGATCACCCCCATTAAATTGGCTGATAACATTCAAAACAACCAAAAAGTTGTTGCTCATAACTGATCTATCTATTTAGAATAAGTAAATGCCTTATTACCTTTAATAAATGACGCCATAAAGTGTAACTTATAAACACTTTATGGAGATCATTTATTAGTAAGTGGAATCGAAGAGGTAGAAGGAACAGGAGGGAATGAGGAACCTATAAAACACTACAGAGTAGATTAGAGTGAGAAATGTGCTTCAAATAGTCCAGAATTATAAATAGCAACAGCTGTAAATCACCTACTGACCTTTCTAAATTTAGTAAAATAGAGTAAAAGAAGACATCACATGAAACATAGAAGAAGTGATGGATCAAAGTATTACTGTACAGCATACTGAGAGGTATACAGAGACATAGGTGATTTGTAATGGTGTAATATTAAAGGTTGCTGTATATTAGAGAGTTCCTCATCCCATCTGATCATGTAGAGCTGTTTACCAGATCAGGTAGGCAAATCCAATTGGGGTCTCAATGGCAATTTGTCTCTCAGTCACAGTCTGTTAACTAATACATTTCAAGGCTGAAAATTAATCTCAATTAATCCCATGGGCGTTAGCTTGGGTGCTTTGAAATCAAAGCAAATCAACCGTGTCCTAAAATGTTGTCAACGCTTTGCTGCAGATTTGGTTCCCTGAACAATGCAGGTTGCTGTAAAGAGAAATACAGAGAGAGAAACATATGCAAGAAAAACCTCTCATACCACAAGGTGTTGTGCGTCGGCAACTGTGTTAAATGTTTTTTGTTAGTTTAGATATTTATGTTCCACTTCCTGTTTTATTTTCTGGTCCCTTTTCTTCCTGTCTTGGTTGTTTCCCCGCCATCGTCAGTGTCTGCCCCGCCCCTGATTGTTTCCACCTGTGTCCACTTACCTCTTGTATATAGTGTCCTGTCTCCCTTTGTTTGTTGCCAGATTGTCTTGTGTCTTTTGCCAAACTCTCCAGCGTTATCCAAATTCTTCTAGTTATCGTTACGGTCATTGCTCACATAGTTATAGTCAGGTAAGATCAGGTAATAGTATTTTTCTAGGTATTTTGTTAGGTAAGCGTTAGTGTAGATTTATCTTTGTATGTATTTTTCTGGATCTGTCGATCCTGTGTTTTTGGTATTCATTATATTTTTGTACTATACTACTTTTCAAGTAAAGACTATTTTTGATACTTGAATCCTGTGTCTGCATTCATGCTTTTGGGTCCACTCCTTGTACACTCGTGACAGTACAATCTGGCCAAAACATTTAACACAGTTGCCGACGCACAACACAAGGTTAGGTTCCAAAAGAATTGAGATTCACTTTTTTGATTAAAGGATTTGAGGTTGTGCTGGCTCACCACACACACACACACACACACACACCACACACACACACACACACACACACACACACACACACACACACACACACACACACACACACACACACACACACACACACACACTCTGATAGGTTACTTTGATGCCAGCTTTGTGGCAGTGAATGTAAGTCACGACCGCAGCGCTCTGAATAAAAAAAATTCTTTACACTTAGATCTTTTTGTTATTTTATCTGTTCAACACGAAGAGTAGTTGTTCAAGCCTGACTATGTTTCAAGGTCATTCAAATTCTTTCAAGACACACACACACACACACACACACACACACACACACACACACACACACACACACACACACACACACACACACACACACACCAAAATACACACGTGCACAGACACACAGACTGACCCAGTTCACCCCCCACAGCACAAGCTGGTGTTACTATCATGCCCAAATGGTTTCTGAGCCACTTTTTAACAAGAAGACAATTCCTTTCTCCGTCTGAATCTGACTAGACTACCACCTGGGCAAACTGGGCCACTGCCCTGAAGCCCCAAACCCTCACTGTGTGCTAATTACTTTTAGGTAATTTGATTTTGTATAAATATGTTTCTTGGCACCACTAAAGCAGAAATTAAATGCAAATAATAAGAGGTCAGGGGGCTCACAGCCTATTTCTGCCACTACTCCTAGCACATTAATCTGATAAAATGTGAAATGTTTAGCTTTGTTTCCTCCTTCTATTCCATTTTTTGCATGTCTAATTTATTTGACAGCTTCTGTCTTGTTTGTATTCTTTTTCTATTGAAAAATAAAACCATTTGGTCAGTTCACCTCTTCACCAAAAGGTAAGAACGCGTCACGTGAATTTGACGCTCGACGCGGCCCCCTTCAATCGCCTCAGTCGCGTGATTCGCACCGCGTCCACCGCTTCATGCGCGCCGTCAGAGCGAATTCGCATCTGTCCGCATCTCTGCATTGACTTTACATGTAATCGCGCCGCCCCCAAAAATCATATCTCGTCCGGTGTGAACGCAGCATTACTAATCTACCGGCACAATTTTTCTCTGGTGTCGGAATGTCTCGCGATGTTAGTGAATTCTTAAAAAACAAAACACCATTTCATTTCGGGTTAAAATTAGTTGTAACTGCGTTACTGAGAATTGTAACGGGTAGTATATTACCCAAATTTCATTAGTAATGCGTTACATTACTTCGTTACAGCAAAAAGTAATACATTACTGTAACTCCGTTACTTTTTTAACGCGTTACACCCAACACTGTTCTTTATACATCCATGGGTACAACTTCAGATAAAAATGAACACATAATGAAATATGACCCCCGGTTTGATGATTGACAGGTCACAGAAACAATGAGAGCTATCTACCCTTACCCACAATTTAAAGTAATTCACACAGACTATCTCCTCTTTACTCTTCTCTCTGTGTGGAGCAGCAAGTTCAGCTTCAGAACAAAGTGAAAAACAAACAATGGCATCAAATATTATTAAAATGTCGGGTAGTAATAGATTTATTTATTTTCTTCTCAGAGCGTACCAGAATGCGTAGTTTATATGTTAGTATTTCAAAAAATTCCTGGCGACTTCCCTCATCAAGCTAACACTAGCTTATTACAGCTACTGTTAGCAGTTGTTAGCAGTTAGCAACAACTAAAGCCTTCTGTCCATCAGGAAACCTCATTGATCAAAGGAAGTCAGTGTAGCATCAAAATGAGTATTTAAGCTGTTTTTAAGTTTTATTAGGTATATAATGTTGCTTTAAGTTGTCACTGTAGTTTGACATTTGTGTTTACGTTCGGGTTCTTTTTATTAATTTGATTCCTCACTTTTTTTCTTTTCTGTTATTTTTCATTGGTGTTGTTGCTTTTTCTCATTGTGTCTTTTTGTACTTGCATCCTTGTGGTGGCACCTGTTTTCCGATTTATTTTTTCCCCCTCACCCCGCCCATCCTCGGCTACATCAAACCCAGTGGCAAACCAATTGTACCAAGATGTCCTCAACTATCTGATCTTTCCCTACTCTCCACTTCCTGCTTTAGCCCCATCTTCCCCTGGTGTCGACCCAATCCCCTTGCAGCGAACAGGAAGCCAGAGCGCCGCGGGAACCTTTCAGAGAGGCAGCTTTGCCGCAGGAGGCGGGGCTGCTGACTATGGAAACCCGTACCGCACTCTGCAGTTCTGCCCATCCACCGAATCGCCTTACAGCAAGTCGGGCCCAGCACTCGCCCCTGAGGCCACCCTAGGCCGGTCTCCATCGGTGGACAGCATCCAGAAGGACCCAAGGTGAGAACAAAAAGACAAATGTCCAATCAGCTCTGACTTGATGATGAAGCCCGTTTGTTCCGCTCCCTTTCCACTTTCACTGAACTTACTGAGGGCCAGATTCACCGGTTTAAACATAATTATATACACATTAAGCTTTATAATCGAAGAGTGTCGAAGTTTCAATTTGTAGCATGGTGACTGCAGTTTGTAACACTTCAACAGATAATTGACTGTCTGAATTTGACTGTCCATTCCGGTAAAAGGCTGGTTGAATCTGGGCTTTAGTATAAGGCACACATCACGCCACATCTTTCACTGTCCTCTCCAGTTTACCTGGTGTCGGGGTTTGTTCACACTGCCGTACAAATTCCTGCGCACACCTTTTGGTCCAATTTAAAAGTTTGGAGTGGAGTGTCTCAGTGTCAGTGACAATCAGTAACGTTCTGTGTATTAGGTAGACACCGTTAATGCGGGAAGTGCATGGAGTCTGCTTTGAGACCAAGAGAACGAAAGTGGGTGTTTGAGAATGAGGGAAAGAAAGAAAGAGAGACAGTGACAGATAAATGAAAAAAGAGCAACAGAGAGACGTATACAGAGCCGCTTTAGTAGATTTTGTATCATTCTTTTGTCCTAGTTATAATCAAGTTTGATATACTATTCCAATTGTGTCATGGATTTTTCTTTCTTAGTCTTTTTGTTCTGTCCTATGACTGCACAGACATGCTGCCACAGATATAAGCAGCCTAATTAAAGTTGAAGTGTGATATTTCAGCTCAGGTGTAAGCAGAACATTTTTTTTCTTTCTAAAATGTCATATTTCAAATGACGAAGTCACTTTGTGCTGAACGGCTTATTATATGGTCACATTTGGAAGCATAAAGAAATGTTTCTGTGTCATTAGGATAGGTGACTTTGTTGTTGTTGCCATGGCTCTTTTCTTCACCCATTGTCCAAGTGTTTGTTTCTCTGTGCACATTGCACCCACATTGTCTGTTTGTTCAATCTTGAGCTCCAGCATCAACGTTGTGTAGCTTCCAGCATCAACACATCTGCACTGCTACATTCAAAGGACTGATTTCTGATGCATGACATTGTGCTTTACCTTCATAACATCCAGTGCTTCCACTGTAGGAATGAAAACATGCTATTTGTCCACATTATGTTGAAGGGAGGGTCCCTCAAGATTAAAAAATATATATATATATTAACTTATATATATGAACATTGGGTTTCTGCAGTAGTCAAATGTAACAGTTTCAAGCTTGCTACATTATCATATTATCAAAATGTTTGTGTAAAAAGAATCCTTGAAGAGACCAAAACTAACGATGTTATGTGAGTCCATCTTTCAATATTCCGGCTTCCCTATGTCTGTATCAGACCCTATACCATGTATTCCTCCGAAATGTATAATTCAATCATAGCAGTTTTTTGGGGACTATTTTAAGTTGCAAGTTATTGCCCACTTGGTGCTCTATTCCAGTCCATCTCAAATGGGCGTACTTATACCCCTTTTTCCCTATCAATATTGTTTTGCGATTGTCCTTGGTGGAAAAAATAGTTTATCATGGCTATATGATTGAAAAAAGTTCAACAAAAAAATTGCTCATCTTAAAGCAGGAGGGCATTCTACTTCCAGGCCCTCGCTCGGACCACACCCATGTTCGAACTGGGCTTTCATTTGTCTCTCGACTACACACTTGTAAAGTTTTTTTGACACCAAGTTGGTGCAGTGGCTTTAAGTGCCAGCCAATGGTCCCTTCATCCACCATGCTTGGACTACGCCCATTTCAAACTCAAACCATGATAGAGTCCCGGAGACAAATTCTGTCCACAGACAGACAGAGAGAAATATAAACACCTGGCAAACTACTCAAAACCTCCTCTGCACTGTTGTGGTAACAAGCTATATCAGTTTGGATTATAAAATAAATACTTATATTACCACGATATTTACCAATTGGTCAATGTAGTTCTTAACACTAACACCATATTCATATTAGATTATACCTGCATGCCTTAGGCATGATCTATGCGTAACTTAAGAGTGTGTGATATATCAAAAACAAAAGCAGATTAAGAAAACTGAACTTTTACTGACAATTAACAAATTACCTGATTATGAAATTAGTGATCATTTTTTAAATATAAACATGTTCAGGTAACCAACCATTTAATAGATAATTTGCCATTACCTCACTTGATTTTCAAAATATAGTAAATGTAGATATTTTGTATCCTGTCTAAATTTACCCATACAGGCGTAACAGCTTAGCTTGTCATTTACTCACCATTTAGCTTAGTCGTTCAGCCGTGCTTTTCTGAGATAAAGCTAGTAATTTTCAATGACACACACATTTTTTAATAAAATACACTTTAAGGATTTTGTCATCTATAGTCACCAGCACGGTTGACAAACATTCCAATCTCATAATAACTTGATGTATTGCTCAAAACAGGATGACACGGATGAGCGAATAGCATTAATAGCACTAAAGGTATTTTGATAATTGGCTCTAAAATGGTCTGTTTGTATCCTAGGACCCTCTCTTTAACTAACATACCCACCATCTCCTCACCACCCGCTCTAAATGCATGCGCCTCACCAGCCCACCTCCTCCACCATTGCCTGATAACCAAATGTTGAGAGAGAAAGATAGTGTAGTGGCTACATATTGATTTATATTTACTGATCATTACTTTTATGACGGTTATTGAATAATTTCTTGCCAGACAGCCAACATATACCTCTCTTGTTTCTCTCTGCCTGTCCCCCCTCGATAGGTACGACCCAGAATTCCTTGTGTGGAATCAAAATCAAGCCGAGCAAAGAATGACAAAGTAATCCAACTATTTATTTATACACATACATTCTGTCTATCTATCTAACCTGTCTCATTCACTGACTCTTTCCATCTTCTCTATATGACACCAATGTCAGATGTTAATGACCTCATGACAGTTCCCATATGTATCGTCACCCATTTTACATGGCGTTATAAAGATTCTAAATTGGATTACTGGCAATAAAAAAAAAGAATAATTGAACTACATCAATATACATAACATTAAATGACATGCTTTAACTGAAAACACTAAGAGAAAAGTTGCATTCTTTAAAAAATAAAATCAGTCTTAAGTAACAAAGTAAATAATGACTTATTTGCCATTTAAAGAAATATCGTTTCTGTTTTTTTTTTTGTATAAACATTCCTCATTCTCTCCTTTGGCTATCTACCTATCCCTCCATCCATTTTTCTATCTGTTGATTTTCTGGTCATTCATTTGTCTCCATTGTCTGTCTGTCCTGGTGATATCTGAAGGTGCTTTGTGAAGTTAGTCGTGGAGCTTGCCCAGTGTAAATGTTGGCACGGTGTGTTGAATATTTGGTATAGATGTTCTTATTTGTCTCGAAAAAGTACATGTATATAGTTTGTCCTTGTTGTTTTGTTGCTATTTCCTGTCTGATTTTAGTGGTAGAGAAATGTGTCATGTCATATATGGACATTTTTGGATATCATTCAATCAAGAACATATACTTGTTAATGCAAATATCACGTTATCTTGTACAATGTGTACTTTCCTTTTTCGGTGTGAAAAGTGGAGGAAACAAACAACTGTGTAAGCGAGGAGAAGGAATTACCACAGCACACACACACTTCTGGCTTTTTCCACACAAAGACAACATAGCATTTGCTACAGCACAGAGAAAATGCTACTGTTTAAATTGGACAAACATACACAAATGAATACATTCTGAGTAAATAAAAACTGTAGACATGTGTGATCCTGTATGGGCGGATGGGTGGGTCTTTTCAAAGAAAGGTTGAATCATTTTATTGAATCAAATATAATTTTTGCTTAAATTGCCCAGCATAACCATCCTGTATTTCACTCGTACATCCAAGTACGTCAAGGTTTTTTGCATCTTTTTTTTCAATTATCTCTGTGCTTTTCTAATCCAGCACAAGGTGACCTAACCCTGAAATGTCTCAGATGGATTAAAATGTAATGGATGGACTCAATGTAGAGATACAAATCAGCATGGGCACATAGATGAAAGTTTTGTGGTCATTTTTACTGTCTGCAGCTGGCCCCCTAATGATCCCTTTATCCTGAAAAAGATAACATAATGTAGTAAAAAAAACATAATATAGCTGATTTGTCAAGCCACATAATCTGGCAAATCAAGGTGCGTTACTGTGGACACAGGCACTTATGCACTCCAACGCATTTCCTTATTCAGGCTGCCAATCATTTTTGGAAATGTTCCTCGCTAGCACAAACTAGGATTTGTGCTAGACTGGATCCGACACGATCATAAAATACCTCATTTTATTTCATGCTCATAAGCACAGCGAGAACCTCTGATCCATACTCAGTCACAGGGTTGAGATGGACTCCGTGTGCTGTGCTTCTCAGCTCTGCCTGACATCTCCCGACCTTTCGTTCATCTCTACCAGCCTCAGTGGGCCAGTCAGTCAGCCATGCCATAACACACACACACACACACACACACACACACACACACACACACACACACACACACACACACACACACACACACACACACACACACACACACACACACACACACACACACACACACCCACACACACACACACACACACACACACACACACACATACACACACACACACACACACACACACACATACACACACACACACACACACACACACACACACACACACACACACACACACACACCACACACACACACACACCACACACACACACACACACACACACACACACACCACACACACACTCTTTTCTTACTTACACATTTCCTTTGCCTCAGTCTACCTTTCTCATTCCATTCACTACTTTCAAACTATTACCTGATTCCCGTATCGAGGTTCAGGTGGACTTATGAACAGATTAAAAGGTTTTTCAATGCAGCTGCCAAGCCATGAATGCACATTTTATAGGGTAAAAGTCAAATGTTGTAAAAAACTCTCAATATGCATGTGTGCCGACCTTTGTTCTGTTAGATTCAGTTACCTTGAGGCAGTCTTTAGTATTTCAAGTCTACAAAAGGAACAAAGCTAAGAGTCGCTCTGAAAATGCAGTGTAAATATTGAATATATAATATCGGAATATGATGGAAAAACCACAGTAGCCAACTAATAATGTTCAACACTTCTCCCTTGAGATCATTTCTAAACTGTAGATAAAGCAAAACTCTAACACAACTTTTGAAACACGCTTGATATAGAATAATACATTATTGCAACTTGACAGGCTGTAATACACATGCAGACTAACTGTTTTACATTAAATTATATCATATTGTCAGGTTTTAAGCAACAAAATAAAGAAGAAAAGATTAGCGTGCAGTAGGTGCTAAAGTGTATGAACCAATATTTGATTTATATACATTTTTTTGAAAAATGGCAAAAACCCTATTGAGATTAAGTATTTGCATCTTTTAAGAAAAAGACAAACTTGAAGTATAAAATCATAATTAATAGTAAGGGCTTTATTGTGCTTTTTGGGGTTTTCCTTTTTCTACTGTGTGTTATAGGTGTTATTTTACATAAATGGTCAGAGGCTAAAATCCCATAGTTCCCTCCAGAGGGTTTCTCTCCCACACACTCCCCCCCTGCCTGAAACGCCTCCATTGGACTCCTTTGTTTACTTCCGTAACATAGTGACGTCACTATGCCAGCTAACCAATCAGAGCAGACTGGGCTCTGGTTTCAGACAGAGGGTGAAAAGAGGTGCTGCAGCACAGGCAGTATGAGAAAAATAAAGCATGTAAACAGTAGATGCAACAAAAAAAACATAATATGTCCTCTTTAATTTGGCTATCACCACATACAATACATAGCTATATCACAGCAGGGCATACAGACTTATATTGTACAGAAAACATTTATTTACAAGCTGCTGTAACTAAAGAACAGATGACACAGAGTGAGTGAGGGAGAGATAAATCATGCAATCAATTACATAGACCGTTGAGTTTGAACAGCGTTGTCCATCGTTAATCAGCTCCTGTGGTAATTACTGTATCCATCAGCTGGACTTGTAGACAGATCTTCAGTGCTGCTGGTGTGAGATCAGTTTGCTTTGTGATACTAACAAATACAACACTCGTTAGGGTCTTTTGTATTGTATTCCATTTTAATTTACCTTGAATTGACTGTAATGTTTCTTGTTAATCAGCCCCCTAATGTGGTTGGATCTCCCGCTGAAAGCTTAATGCAGTGAGTCAGCACCGTTGTTAATTTATTTCCCTTTATTCCTGCCTCCTTTCTTCTTCTCCTGTCAGTCTACTCTGCAGGTTTACCCTACCTGTCTGTCTCTGCGAATGAGTCATCAGACGCATTTCCATTCCCCCCCGAGAGTCAACAGCGGTGCAAAAGTACACACACAAACCAAATATACCCGACACAAAACAGATAGTTAGATCTCTGGTTTCAAATTGCTCTATTCCACAAAAACCCTGACTCATAGGAAACCCTTTCAGCCTGATATAGCGGTGATCAACAAATTACAGCGCCTCGCCACGCTTCCTCAATACATAATTCATACATAGTTTATTTGTGTACAGGGTTTAATTGTTGGTTTGCCTGCATCTGCTATTGTGGTGTAAATGTTTTGATTGTGGGTGACAGGATGATATACACACACACACACACATACACACACACACATACACACACACACACACACACACACACACACACACACACACACACACACACACACACACACACACACACACACACACACACACACACACACACACACACACACACACACACACACACACACACACTCCTAGACAAGTGGTGATGCGAGATAGCCCACCTGGCTGCCTCGGAACAAAGAGTGGATTGACAGTTTGTCAGTACTTTGTCCCAGTCCACTGAGTCGCCAAATGAAACATTAGGCTCTCTTGGGGGATTTCGAAGACACACAAGCGCAACACACACAGGCATATGGACACTTACATATACAGGAATGAGTCCTTAAACCCTGAAATTAGTCAGCATTTTTGCACTTCCAATGCCCTCATCTCGTCTGTGGTTAACACAAGCTCAAGAGATGTTCACATTTTGTGCCGTGACATAAGGTTTGGTTTTTGGACCTACCCCACTGGTTTGAGATCTTTATGTGTCGTCAATAAGGTGTTTGCTCACAAGTGTAGACTTAAGAGGTTGTCAAGGACATATAACAGCATCTCGCCAAATGCCAAACTCAACTACTTTATTTACTTTACGGTTAATCTAAGCAACTGTGGTTTTCTTATACACTGACGTTAGCAATTTACTTAGACCCTTTGCAATTTATCTGCAAAAATCATAAATGCAAAAATGTGTAAGTAGCATAAGCGTTTGTTTGCCACAGAGGTTAATCCAGAAAACCAATGGAGTAATCCTGTTGCATTTTGTCAAGGAAACCAGCACTTTGTTACATATTGATTTTTTAAGATTGGAGCTATCTGTGGGATATTACATTACATGTCACTTGTTAGACGCTTTTATCCAAAGCGACTTACATACTCAATACTGTGGGCAATCCCCACAGGAGCAATTTGGGGTGAAGTGTTTTGCCCAGGGACACAACGACATGCTGACTGCAGTGGGGTTTGAACCTGTGACCCCCTGATCCGAAAACCAACGCACAGCCCACTGCACCACACGCCTCGGATATAAGGGTTAAGGAAGATTGTTCAGTTAAACAAAAAACGGTCTTGTTTATAGCAATTAGACGAGCCACAAATTAAGTTAAAAAATGAAACTGGGAAACCTTGATGAGCAAGATGGTATTATTTAACATGTCATAACTAGTTTGAAGATTTTGGCCAGTAATGTGATCTGCCTTGTTCTTCCTTTTTTATAAAACAAGTGAAACAGTATTTAAAACATTTTACCTTTGCAGAAATAATGTAATGAATGACAAGCTTTGCAAAGGCTGACCCTAGATATAGGGATCCAATCTAAACACCAACTAGATCAGCGGGGTCATCCAAATATGTTTCATATTGTTTTCTTAACTCCGACACTAAACACGGTGCAAACATTGCCGGAGTGAACACTTTGGCCTGAAGTTCACAGATGGCTCCGTGGTATTTGCTCATCCTGCTGTGATGTTGTCACACAGTGTTTGGGACTGGGAGCAGCATATCCTTCTGTGTTCGTTTCGCCGTGGAACGAGACAAACACACACCCACACACACACACACACACACACACACACACACACACACACACACACACACACACACACACACACACACACACACTGAGAGTGAGATGCTGAGTGAAAAGTAGATCAGCTCCAGGCTAGTGTTAGTGAATGAATGAACCGTTATAGTACAGCTTTCTGGGGCAGAACGCACACAGCAGAGAAGACAGA
Source organism: Trematomus bernacchii (assembly GCF_902827165.1). Classification (NCBI taxonomy): domain Eukaryota; kingdom Metazoa; phylum Chordata; class Actinopteri; order Perciformes; family Nototheniidae; genus Trematomus; species Trematomus bernacchii. The sequence goes on along the minus strand of NW_022987689.1, from coordinate 10,619,797 downwards.
CCGTCTCTGCAATTCCAAGTTCCAATGCGCCTGTAGGACAATTATTTTATAGTTCTAGTCTGCTTTAAAATGTTGTTTAATATTATCCCATAACATACTGTAAAATGTCAATAAGAACCGACGCGGAGTCCCTTTTAGTCGCCACATGTGGGTACTTTATTGACTAATGAAATGGAGTTCTTATTAGTTAGCGGGTAACTTTTGTCAATAGCTATGCCTCACATAGAATAGATAAGTTAGATTCTCCACATTTCATTAATTGTATGGAAACCATAACCAACCAAGGACCAACGCAGAATTAATTCAAATGTACTTGTATGTTTTTGACCCCCTACCTCTGAAGCGGCCATAAAACCTGAATATTTTTTGCATTCTTTAATTAATTATATTTCTGAAGTGCGTAAGGCTCGGACGATCCATACAAATTGAAAAAAGTGTCATGAAAAATAACCTAATTTGTTAATAGTGTCTTGTTAAGTCTTTTGCTCACTGTGTGGCACTTTAACTGACATAACAATGTTTTCACCGCACCATATTGTTGGGTGTGCTTGTTTTCATTACCTTGCTGGCTACAAAATGATAATGTTCCTTCTTTCTTTAGGTCAGTTCTTAAACCTTTTTCCTTTTTGTTATGTCAAAAAGGTTTGTTGATGGGCATGTTTCTTTTAAGAGGATAAAGAAAAGTGTGTCCGTATGCTGGATGTCATTGTACCAGCGTTGTTAACCATCTCAGACGGGGATCAAATGGATGATTTGTAAATAATACGGTATTGCATAGTCTAATTATACTTGTTTAAATAAACAACTTGATCCTATTTTCCATCTTTTGAGCAAAAGGAGTTAAAGACCAGTCCCTTAGAGAGCGCTGGCTCAACTATACACCGGTTGTTTCAGTGATTGAGGCAAATAAATCCCGAGCTATTAAATGCAGTTTTACGGTATTGCACAACATGTCAACTGTATTTTCAGCATGTTGGAGTTCATCCAATCTTTGTTGAATGTGTACATTGTGTGTGTGTGTGTGTGTCTGTGTGTGTGTGTGCCCTGAAAAGCATCACACCCATAGGCCTCGGGTTGAGTTTGATCCACTGTGATGTGCCACCATCTCTCCGGGGCCGCAACTATTCTAAGCCCCGGCTGTGTTTTTTGTGTATGTTTTTGTGTGTGTGTGTTTCTGCTCTTTTTCTTTATGTTGATTTTTGTATCTCTTATAGTCACTGCTCCTGTCGTCTGTAATTGTATGTGTGGTGATGTTTTTTCCGGTCCTGAGGCCTGTACTACGAAGCCGGATTTTCTCTTAGCCGGCTGACTTCAGGGAAAACTCGGGCTTTCCGGTCCTACGACGCTGGTTCTCTTTTTAGCGGGCTAGATCTCCATGGTAACTTATGCTGAGCGGCAAACCTGCTCGGGAGCAGGTTAGGTGGCAGGCTAAGAGATCAACTCAGTGAAAGCACCGCCTGCTGACCAATCAGAGCTCCGTGTGCGGAGTTTAAAGCGATCAAGTCATATTACAGGATAGAGGAAATACAGAAAAACTGCCGTTGCAGGAAAGACGGTCGGCAAATATCAACTGACTGTGAACGTGAAAATTAATAGAATATCCCCTCCCATCTTCAGAGCAATCTGACTATTATAACATTAGCGTTAAGAAAGCTTACTTAAATATCTGCCACGACATAAGTAACCGGATCAGAGTAACATTAAGTACAGTCCGCGGCACTGTGAGTGCAGACGTCGATGTGTCCCATTATCATTCATATCATATCACATCATAATGTATCATATATTTCCTTATCTGAGTCAGCTTCTTGAGCCGTATCTGGCCGTGCAACACTCACAGTGTCACATACTGTATGCAGAAGTATTATTTTAAGCAACACATTAAGTTGACGAAACACTCGAGTCAAATTCTCCTAATTAAAGTCAGATCCACTCGTGCCTTGGACGGGGCAGTGATTTCATAAACCTGTTAATGTACGCATTCAAACGCTTTTTCTTTTACCAGCTGTATTCACCTTGCAGGTGCAGCTATGTGGCTTTTATCCTGGATAAAGTGTTTAAGTCATGGATGTTTAAAGTTTAACTTCTTCATATTTGACTAATATTAAAGTTCACTTTTCATTCAGGAAGTATGACGCTGCGCTGTCAGTACGCTTGTCCGTGTTTGAGATTGGTCGAATGCTCCAAATACCACCCCTTTCATGTGAACGCGCACCTAACTAGATAGGACACGGCTGGCTTGAGCGATCCACCTGATAACCAGCGTCGTAGTACAGTTTAGCCAGAGCGCGTATGTTTTGGATTGGGCCAACCGGCTAACTCAAACATATCCAGGTTAGGAAGATCCGGCTTCGTAGTACAGGCCTCAGGTGTTCTGAAGCATACTTGTATGTTTTCTGTTTTGAGTGTGTGTGGGTGTGTCAAATATTGAATGCCTGAAAGCTGAAAACAATTAGACTGCCCCTTTATTGATTCAAGTATAAATGTGTTCATTCTATCATAATAAAGCACCACTTATGTGTGTATGCGTTTTTTTGTTTGGGTGGGCGGGTACAATTACATGTGTGTGTCCGCCTTGATCTTGAACTTAAAGAAGAACGCTAACATCAGACAGATTTTTTGTAGGTATAGACCGAAAGATACGAGAAGTGATGAATGAAAACAACCCTTTTTTTGTTTTTTTACATGTTCACTCATTTTAGAGTGCTGCCAAAAGTCCTGTTTGGACCTTCAGGTAGAGTTTATTGTGTTGCTACTGATGTGCCGGTAACATTACTGTGTGCTGTTTTGATGGGTAATAGACCTGAAAAGCACTTTACCTCAATTCACCATTTCAGTAGTTGCACCTCTCGAGAAAAAGAATAGGAGATATGAGGAAACGGTTCAGAAAACATTAGTGTTGACGGACTCGTATGAAAGCCTTCTGTCAGCTGTTGAATTTGGTTCATTTTGGCCAAAACTTTACTAAAAGAGTATGAGTGGGGTGGATGTCCCTGTTTTCACTCAAGCTCCATTGTTCACCCTTAGTTATAAAGCTGAGAGACAACCTCCACTGTGCTGTTTAGTCATTTCTCAAAAGCTTTTCTTTCTTTACAATACTACAATAAGGAAGCAAGCATTCATTTAGAAAAGTGAACAATGTATGATGTTTTCTTTTCGGAAAACAATTATTTTTGTTGTTGCTGTTGTGCTTTCATCTCTGTAAAGGCCTCAACTGACCATAAATACACTAGTCAAACTTTATTTATTTTTAGAGTGGAAATGTTAACTAAAAGTGGAATTTTCCATGATTCTGTAAAGCAAACACTGATAAAAGGCAGTTTTTAGAGGATAAAAAACACAGAAATCAAGTATGTCAGATTTGTTTTGATGGTAATACTTAGTTTATTGATATTCCTTGCTTGTAAGCTTTTTATATTTAAATTTGGTTGATTATATTGGTCATTATTCGCTGTATACATTTCAGTTGTGGAAGTAGCATTACAATCGTATTTACTCAAGCAACAGAAACAAAACCACAATGTTAAACATCTTTGAAACAAGTAAATGTCCTCAATTTTTTAACTTTTATGGAAAGACACGACAGCTAAATATTGAATAATGATCAACATGACACTTTTGCCTGTTAATGACTTAGCCTACCTTAAGACATTCATTTGTTTGTATGCAATGCAAAGGAAATGTGCAACAACTAGCTCTAAAATGCAATTAATTGCGAAAGAAAAGTATTCAAAGTAAAATGTCTCGTTGAACTTTTCTCAAACCTCGATCTCTATTATTCTCTTTATACAATTATATGTTGATCAGTTTAACCCTTTCAATTAACCGAGTGATTACATAAGCGGTTGAATCTGTCTGATAAGTGAAGCCATCTGGTTTCCTAAGCTTCTTGTCTGCAGGCCTTCTTATCGCTGGTGTCCCACTTTCTAATTACAATATATAAATATCAAAAATAGAAGAAGTAAACACACACATCCGACAGCTCGCTCAGCCGTAACGTTAGATGTCCTATCTGCCTATTAACCCACGGGGTGCCCTAAACAAGGCTGTGTCATCTCCCATCATATTTATCAGAGCGCCTGCTACTGTATGTGCATAACAACATTATCTATGTTAATGTTGTGGCCGTGCATTGGTGTAGGAATTTGCCTGGAGCAAGGCGGGAAGAGAAACAGAGAGAGACACTGACACATTCTTAAAGAGAGGGAGGATTTCAAATAGAGAGAGAGAAAATAACCTTTGAAATAATTCTCTCTTCAATTTCCCCATGTTTGAAACACTGGGTTTATCCCAATGGCCCATTATGAAACTCAGAGACAAAAGCGTTCTAATCCTGGCTCTTCTGCACTGCCTTTGATGGCTGACTGCAAGTCAATGAGTGTGTTTTTGTGTGTGTTTGACTCCTATATAAGTGTGCTTGTGTGTGTGCACCAAGCTGCATACTGAGTAGTCCTACGGCGCTCAGTGGTGGGCATGTGTGTGTTTGTATCAGCGCAATCCTGGGTTTGTTTGTGCGTGCATGTGTTTATATTAGATTAGACTGAACTGGAATTATCTCCACAGGGATGTGAGGCTGTTGCTGCCTTAAGAATGAGATACATGAAAGAGAATTGGGTTGTACATAAGAGAAGAGCAAGCATGGCTTCTGTATGCAGCACAAACCTCTTATATCTGTAAGAAATGTTTTTATCAGAACAGGCAAATACGTGGAAACTGATGGAAGCGAAAGTATCAAAAGTAAAAGAGCATAGTCAAAGATATTTTAAAGGGGCTTCTTTATTATGCTTTCTTGGGGTTTTCCCTTTTCTGTAGTGTATTATATAGGTTTGTGTGCATTTAAATGGTCTGCAAAGGCTAAAATCCCAAAGCTCCCCCTGCATGAAACTCCTTGATTTCTGTCCCTTGTTTACTTCTGTGACATAGTGACATCACAACTTAACATGTGTGCTACTATTGGATAGCGCTCCCATATCAGACTGCGCTCTGGTTTCAGACAGAGGGTGAAAAGAGGTGCTGCAGTACAGAGAGTAAGAGAAAAATGAAAATGTTTTTGAACATTAAGCATCTAAACATGTCACAGTAGAGGCACAAATAATTTTTTTGCCAAAATAAGCCATAACTCTCAAAGTTGCTTTTGTTTTTGTCTTGAGTGTCTCACCTTGATATTCAGGAAGTATCATCTCCCACATTCTTCAGATTTATAGAAGACGACGTTAACTACACAACGAAAAAAGAGAAAGAAATATTCGGCTTCACTTTTAGTTGGTCCCTAGAAACCTTCACAGTCAAGGAAACAAGATATTTCATTGCTGTTGGCGACAGATAATCTACATCGATAAGCCCCACCCCCCTCTTCTCCCTCTCTCTGATCCCTTACCTCGACTTCACTCTCTCACATCACATCTTTCTCACGATAATCAACTGTGCTTCTTTCTTCACACACACTCTTACACACACGTGTAGGGTTAGTCAGCTTAGTGTGTGTGTGTGTGTGTGTGTGTGTGTGTGTGTGTGTGTGTGTGTGTGTGTGTGTGTGTGTGTGTGTGTGTGTGTGTGTGTGTGTGTGTGTGTGTGTGTGTGTGTGTGTGTGTGTGTGTGTGTGTGTGTGTGTGTGTGTGGTGCGTGTGTGCCTAAAGCATGCCTTAAGGCAAAAGCTGTGATAGACCTTTGTTACACGCTGAAACCAAAGCAGCTCGGGCAGTTAAAAGGAGCGACCTCTTACTGTTGTTATACACCTTCCTATGATAACGCATACGACCAGACTTGTACCTTAAATATTAGTGCAATACCAACTATGGCAAGCACTTACTATGTATTCAAAGGTTTTATTGTCATCTGCACATAAGCTACAGTGTAGAAATGGCAATGAAATTCTTCTGACCTGAGCTGTATGAAACCTATGATAAAATATGGGTGGGATATAATGTAAAACTGTGAAGGGCTTTTGGGAAATTGTATTTGTGTAAGATCGCTATACCAGAAATATGAAATAAACGTTCCTTTTATGTTTGTTTTAAATATATATGAAAACATATGAAGTGTTCCAAAGCTGTATTTTGAGTTATTGGCATATCAACAAATGTTGATTAGATTTTCAGTTTTTCTAACTTGTCGAACAGAACTGGTTTCAGTTTCCTTGGCTCTGTTATTTCCCTGAAAAGGCTTTATAACCCCGGTAAGAGCATTAGTGATGTTGGATGATAAGGCCTTGCTCCCAGTCAGCATTCCAGTTCATCCCAAAGGTGTTAGATGAGGGTTCAAATCAGGACAGGCCAGTCAAGTTCTTCAACACTCAACTACTATATAAGTGGAAAACCATATGGAGCAGGATTTGCATATGGCGATGTTGTCATGTTGAAACAGGGAAAGGCCCAAACACAGCTGTTGGTTTGGCCTAAAAAGACAAGACATTGAGTTAGCATTCTGTGGCAATGCAAGGGTCATATAGGTGGGCCAGTGTGAGATAAAATCCACCATAATGTATTTGGTGCATCCTCACTATTAAACCTCTACTTCTCTCAGTCCAGTACAAATCTGTGTATTCAATAAGTATTTATTTCTTCTTATTAGTTTTACTCTGCTCCAACCAGAAATCTCTCTCTCTCTCTTTCTGTCTATTTCTTTGGTGAGTATTTTAAATCAGGCATCCACTAGCGAGAAAATCTGCCTAGTAACAGGTTCATCTACATGCATGTACACACACACACACACACACACACACACACACACACACACACACACACACACACACACACACACACACACACACACACACACACACACACACACACAGACACACACCCGCTAATATATCTCTGCACATTTCACAACACTGTCTTTTCCTTGTGTCTCTTCAGGGAGTTTGGCTGGAGGGATCCAGAGCTTCCAGAGGTCATTCAGATGTTGCAGCATCAGTTCCCATCAGTCCAGTCCAACGCTGCTGCTTACCTCCAGCACCTCTGCTTTGGAGACAACAAGATCAAATCTGAGGTAATCATTTCTGTTTAATCTAAAACACATACAAAAACGAACGTCCCATTATTTTCTCTAACATGCAGATAGCAATGCAGATACTGCAGTGTTGGATTTTTCTGCTGAGGTTTTAGAAGCTGAACATAGTTTCTGGAAAGGTACAGGATGCTGCTGTTGAGTTTTTCAAAATGGGATTTTTCAGTACTTTGAGTACCACTGGCAAGATTCCAGGGGACAAGAGTTCTTGACAAAAAGTGAGTGGGTGAGTGCACGCTCGCCTGAAAATGTTTTTAATAGTCATGCTACAGACCAACGGAGAAGGAAACCTACCTTACCACAGTGCCTTTTGCCGCTAGGTCCACAATAGTCCCAATTATATCATAACAGAGAAAAATCCAGGAATGTAGAGAGTATATTTTACCAGAAATGTCAAAAATACACACATAAAATGTTTTGGTGATATTTAGACTAATTTGGCTAGGGAGTTCAAGAAGCCCATTTCTTTGAATGTCTTTGTTCATTCAGACTAACCAACAAAGCTTAAAGGGGCCCTATTCTGCTCATTTGCAGGTTCATATTTGTATGTTGAGCCTCTACTGTGACATATTTACATGCTTTAATGTTCAAATGTGCTTTATTTTTCTCATACTGCCTGGGCTGCAGCACCTCTTTTCACCCTCTGTCTGAAACCAGAGCCCAGTCTGCTCTGATTGGTTAGCTGGCCTGCTCTTTTGTGATTGGTCAACCGCTTAGAGATCTCCCACCCCTGAGCCTATCACCTACAAAGTGTTGGAGAGCTAGACAATAGAAGCGCGAGTGTAACTTGAAGTCATTACGTCACAGACCTTGGGACTTAAGCCTTTGCAGATAATTTACATTCACACAAATCTATATAACACACTACAGGAGAGGATCATAAAGCCCCCTTTAACACATTGTTAATGACCAAACATTGAGCAGGCAGGTTATAAGTATGGCTCATTTCAACTGGCTCTTTCATCAATAATGAAAGTTTCGACACGTCTTCATTGAGAGGAAACTCAGTCCCACGTGAGCAGCTGTCTGAGCGCCACCAAACGCACCATTACGCACACTTAACCAAACTCAGAGTGCAGCGCTGTTCCTTCAGTCTATCCTTCTGTCCTTTAGAGCTGTCATCACTCACAAAACTGTTCTGTCTGTCTCTTCAATGTCAACTCCATTCAGCTCAATTCCTCTTTATTAATCCCCATGGAGACGATGGATTTGAGGGCGAACAGAGTACTTCAAACAACAGTCGGCCAACAGGCAATAAAGATAGAGCAGACAGAGAGACGGATGAGACAGAAGACTGATGTTGAAAATGCCGTAGAAGAATAGTAGTATTAAAGAGCAGGGCTGGCAGAATGCAACCCACAGGCCAGATTGTTTTCGTCCTTGAGAGAGATGCCTGAATAATAATAGATGGGATGCAGAGGGATATGTGTGCGGCTCACTGCCTGTTCGGTCTCCTAGCACCTGATGCAGATGAAGTTGTAGAATTGCGTGCTTGATTTATTCTATTAGGCCGCGATCACACAGAGATGCATCGCAACAGGCACAAAAGCTTCAAAAAAGGCCTTAGAAGAGGGTGGTTCCTTGTGCATTTGGACTAATAATATAAAAAAGAATTACATATTTTGCGCCTTACATCATCAAGCTTATAAATAATGGTCTCCTTATCTGCAGCAAAACAGGAAAGGGTTTGTAAGAAACCCGCCTCTTCCTTGATTTGATTTGCTTCCTTGGCCATGTTTGACATTGTCGTTCGGTGGGATTTTGAGCCTTGGACTGCAAAGTTAATAATAATAATTTTAGAATATATATCTCTATCGGCGTGTCAGAAAACTCCATGCCAGGCATTTTTCACCATAGGATAACAATGATTTGTTCTCAATGTGTTTGTCTAGTAATGCGTTAAAAAAACGGGTCCTTCAACTGTGTCATTAAAGGTCACCTATTATACAAAATCCACTTTTCCATGTCTTTGATACATCAACATGTGTCCCCTCTGTGTAAAGAGATTCTGAAAGTTCCAGGAAAAAAGATTCTCTCTCTTTTTGTCCTGATCCATTTATATAAAAACCTGTCTGAAAATGAGCTGATCAGATTTTGGCCACTTTATGATGTCATAACGTTTTGTTGGCTTGTGTAACCATTAGCCAATCAGCTACCCCCCCCCCCACCTTATCACCTGAATCTCCTCCTAGAGCACCATTGTGTTCTTTTTAACCAAATATCTCTCAGAGGGGCGTGGGGAGTGGCTCCTTATTTTCATCTAAAGTAACAGACACAGAATCAGCTCTTTTGAAACAGGGCTGAAACAGAGGGGATTATGGGATGCTACAATGCATGATCTGTTTGGTATTTTGAGCCAAACACTTCAGAGACATGTTTGTATATATCTGAGACCAATAATATATTAATGAAAAACTGTATAATAGGGGACCTTTAAGGCAAGAGAAGACTGAACAAAAGTTACCTCGCATAATTCTGATTATTATATTAAAACTTTCCTTTTCACAGTTTTAATAAACATCTTTACGGCCCTTACTGTTTTCTTTTTTTCTGTGTTTTCCACACAAAATAAGCAATTATAAAACAATCCCTTGGACTATTGGACCTTGTGATGAGCATTTTTCGGATAGACAAAACTTCAATTAATCCAACATAATGATACATTTTTTTGTTTCCTTCTTAATCAAGGTACATCATTAATTATCCTACTTATTGTAATTAGTGTTTTGATTTACTTATAATTGCTTTGTTTTCAAAAATAAATTTCAACCAAGTTTGTTACATATTTATGCAATATCTAACATCATGTCTCTACACAATAATTTTCCAACTGGATTTTGTCATCCAAAGTGAATCATCTGTGATAAGCTTCATGCTGATGTACCTTTATATAGATCACAAGAGACACAATGGGTCTTGTTTTTAAAGCAAGCAGTCTGCCCTACATTCTCTCTTCGTCTAGACAGGGAGCGCAGGGAGGGCTGCAGATAGAGGGGTGATGGGACAGAAAGTGCAGCGGATGGCATTTTAATAAATCTTGCATCAGTGCCACAGCGCACTTTGTTTACAAGTGGTGACAAACGAGAAATTCATATTAACAGAAAATAATTTCTTACAATCAAAAGTGTGAAATTATTTTCTCAAGTGGACAGTAACAAGCCCTGTTGTCTTCTGATATTATTTAAACACCAACATGTGTTGTTCAATTGTAGGGGAAATTGGAACAAATGCACTAATACCGTCCTCCCTTCTCCATCCTCAGATCCGGCGACAGGGTGGGATCCAGCTGCTGGTGGACCTGCTGGACCACCGGATGACGGACGTGCACCGCAGCGCCTGTGGAGCCCTGAGGAACCTGGTGTACGGCAAGGCCAACGACGACAACAAGATCGCCCTGAAGAACTGCGGAGGCATACCGGCTCTGGTCCGACTGCTGCGGAAGACCACAGATGTGGAGATCAGAGAGCTGCTCACAGGTAAAAACTGTTCACGTAAAGTTACTGAATGTGCACCAGGGATTGAGCTATTTCCAAACCTTTCTTTAACACTACCCTGCAGCTTGTGATGCTAAAAGTCTGTCCGTGTAATCCAGGGGTGCCCACACTTTTTCAGCTTGGGAGCTACTTTTAAAATGACCAAGCCCAAAAGATCTACCTACAGGGCCGCCCCTGCCCAATCTGTGTCGCGAGCGCGGGGGGTGCTAGTGGACTAAACGGCGGATAAACTGTGGCGCGCTTAAACTAATTGCGCCGCATAAGCGCATAATAGTGCACCGCATTTGCGCTTCAGATGAGGAGGTGAGGGCCCCTCATAACTGCATGAACCCGTTTGGCACAATACAACTCAGACTGGCTTACCTGTACGTCAATCAAGTGGCAAATGCCATAGTAAGGATAGATGTAGGCTAACTTTAAAGGTCCCATGTCATGCTTTTCCGGTTATTACCCGTCCCCTTGTGTGTTATGAAGGTTTTTATGCATGTAAACGGTGTGCAGAGTCAAAACCCTCAAAGTACACCCTGTAGCGAGTAAAACTCTAACACAGAAAATACCTCCCCCAAAACGCCTCGTTGGAGATACGTCATTGTCCATTTGATTCTTCCGGGACGGGGTGACGTAACCCCGTACCCGGAACGAAATGGACCAATCCGTGGAGCCGTTACGTTACGTCTGCGGAGCCGTTACGTTAAGCCCCCGCTGATTGGTCCAAATTGACCAATCCACGGACTTCCTCACACACACATCTGTGTGCAGGGAGCAGGCAGCTCAGCTGATTTCTCCTCCCTGGCTGCAGGCTGATAACAGACAGTTGGGATCGCGGCGAAATTCTCTCTGCAGACCCATTCTCACAGCGTTTATCAACCTTTTTCGTACTCAATATCAAGCCACACTTATTGTTTTTACTTCGGCTGTGAGTTTGTGTGTGCTCAGGATGAGTTTGGCTGTGTTTCGCTGTGTATGCTAAACAAGGGAACAAAACCTCCACGGCGCAATTCACAACGTCCCGACCAATCAGAGCACACTGTGCTCACAGGGAGGGTGGGGGCTGGAGCTATTGGAGCTACAACGAGCCGTTAAAGGCAGAGAGTGAAATTCAGTGAATACACGTAGTTTACAGAGATGCTGTATGAGAAACCAATGTGAGTTTGGAAAATTGCACAATATAAATCTATTTTAGTATACCTCAACAATGGAATTATGATCAGTGGAAATGGCCATGACATGGGACCTTTCAATGCCATGCAATCTACCCACACTACCTTTGCGATCGACCGGTCAAAGTGCAAAATCTGTAAATGAAAACCCCCATATACTCCTTCATATTGAGTATTACAGTTTGAATCGTTTTGCAAATCTTTTTGGCATATTGTATTGTATAGTATTTTCAAACAATTTAACTACTTTTGGCAAAACAAATGAAAGATGTGGTTATATATAACAAAGACTCATTAGTGCAAGAGCTGTAAAACAGCACATTTCTAAAATACCTATAATTATAACTTTTATTGGCAAGAACTACAGTATATCAATAGATAAGTATGTCACAATCTTAAGAGGAAAATCAAATTGTGTATTTATACAATTGTGACACTGATAATTGTGGAAGAAAATACAGACAGCTTTGTTATTTAGCATTATAGACTTTGTAATGGGCTTCTAAGTACTTTATCAAAGAAGATTGCATAAAATAGAGTTGAATTAATAACATTACTGTATGCAGTTACGTGTTCATAATTAATTCATAGTGAGAAATCATCTTAAGCTCTATATTCCTGTAAAGTATTTATCTATAAATGACATGAAAACTCTCAATCATAATGCAAATATTCATAGTTGCACATACTATATATTAACCACTCACACACAGTACACATCCATATGTTGCCTCTTATGTACACTCAGATAGGGAACATTCACTAAATATCCAGTTATACAACATACAAAACACCCAGCTACACTTGAGCACAAATGCAGAAATTAGTGTGTGAATTGTTTACAAACTGAGATTCTTCGTAAAGGCTGCACTGCATTCTCTTTCTCTAAACACAAATATCATCCACATTAAAGTGTATTCAGGATTGATTCATTTGTGGTTCCAAACCCTTCGAGGTCTTAGTTGTAAACTCACCCCCAAATGGATTATAGGATTACCAACAGTGCCTCCACTAGTGTTTTTTTTAATAGCTTTTACTTTATATTTCCTGGCATTCCCCTTTCTAATTGGCATTCACACTGACGGCCACAGTAAAAGGACTTTACCTCTGGAGAGGGATGGTGAGGCGACAGAACTAAAAGAGGAATACCACTCCATTTTCAAACTGATATACATTCAAAATCCGAAGGAGGGTTTCCTCCATTCCTGGAGCCAAATGAGAAAAAATGAATTTCTGTAATCATCACCCAAGCTCATGAAACATCTCTGCTGTAGGCCTGTCAGGAACATGGTATTTCAGGACATGTCAGAGAGCAAGGTATTAGTTATTCTGCTTGGTTGAACAGTTTAATCACTGTGTTTTAGGGTGGAATTAGGAAAACTGACGCCTTGAGCCACTACCAATTATATTTATGATTAAGCATTTCAACAGATTACAACCATTTAGACCAACTCTGTAAAATTCTAGCTGAGTTGGTGCCGACAGTCGGTACATAAAATCATTTTCAACAATTTAAATCATGAAAGTGAAGGTTTTACCATAAAAACTGTGAAAGTCTTCATCAACAGATGGAGTTTATTAAGATGGATCGATGACATGCATGCTCAGTAGCTGCTTTTCATCTTCGAGTTGCAAGTTCTAAAAGTCATAAAAGTGAAATTAAATTAAATGATAACAGCTACTGACTAACCATATTAACGATCCATCCAAACAAACAGGAAAGGATACATTTGTGAGTATTACTGAGTGAGAGTTTATTTTGTAATCACATTTTTTGGGCTTCGGTGCAGAGCATCGGATCATTAGAGAGGATCTTGTCTATTATTCAAGTTCATTAAAGCTGCATTGCAGTGCCGCACCTTCCATTTACAGAACCTTTAGTCCTCGCACGACCAATTCTACATATATCAACAGTCGTTTCTGTTCCAATGATGTGAACACCTGCCAGTTGCAAAGATGGGAATCTTTCATATCGTTACCTTCCATCCTACTGTAAATGATGCTACATTGTCACATTTATATGTTTTAACCTTTGCTACGTTTATTCAGAGCATCAACACTTTTAGAATATCTCGTTGTTGTCCCTTACAAACGACCCCTTTTTTGTCTGCAACTTCCAGGATTGAGTTTTAGTATATTAACATATAGGCAGGAAAAGAGATTTTTTGTAAGCCATAGCGCAGAAACCAATGTTAGCTTCCTGATTGGGTGTTATAAGTCATAACTGGTCCTTCCCTGACTCCTCACGCACCTATCATGTGACCTTTTTCCAGAAAATAAAACTGCCCTGACTACTAGTGGTTAAGTCAACATGGATAATGGATTTTGGGTGTTTCTGCCCTTGTTGTTTATGCTAGCAGCTGCAGTTAAATCTGCATTTTTTAACCCTACTCCTGTCTAAACGTGAAGGAGGCGAGCTGTTATTCGAGCATTTTGCGACAATTCCTGTGTCAAGCGTCCTTATCAACCCTACATGGAGAGACGGTTTTAAGTGAGGCTGTTTTACTAATGAAGATGCTGTTGCTGTGGTTTTTGTAGTATTTTAAGGGACTAAGCAACCAACCTCGGAATAGACAATATGCTTCCTGTTTGCACTAGCACATGCATGCCTTTTTAAGGGATCTAAGTATGGGCAGAGTTTATTTCTGAAAACACCTTAAATATATTTGTTGGTTTAGTGTGAATGTAGCTTTAGCCAACCAAGTGTCCATCTCCGTTTTCACCTATATCCTGTCCTTGCAAACTCTCTTAAACCACAATGTCCCAATGTCCCACAGGCTGCCCTTGAGCCTTTATCCACTCTCCTAATTATCTACAGCAGTTCTTCACATCAGGGTGACATGAGGTTCTAGTGGGGGACAAACATGTTAAGCATTATTCCTGGTCATACAGTAAGAGACAGTTATGCATACGGACAGTTGCACAGGGCGACCTTATCAGGGAAAGTGAAATTGATAGGTGTCCTCTCCTTTCCCACATTCATCACGTTTGGAGCAGAGCATGACCCACGCCTACACATGTATATATATATTTATGAATGTGTAGTGAGTATAGAAAAGGGGTTTAGGCTTAGCATAGATGGAAATAAAAGGTTTTTTGTAGGCTGCCGGAGTCTTAAAGAAGATTACCATATAAATTAGAGCAGCAATTCAAAGCACGGAGCACAGAAATCCCTCCTGTCACAAATTAATCAGCCGAACGACCGACCGGACGCAGACAGCCCGTGCTCTCCTCTCTTTCTCTCTCTCAAAGACCCCGGAGGAAATAGCTCTCTCTCTCTCCACCTGTTTCTCAGCCTCGCTCGCCCTCCCTCTTATCCCTCTGTGGTTGGGTTTTTCGTAATTGGTCTCCCCTTCTCTTCCTGTCTCTCTCCTGTCCTCTTTGCCTTTCTCAGTCTCCTCTTTTTCACTCTCTTTCTAAATCTCATACCCTCCCTGCCTTCCCCTCCGTTTTCCTCTCCGGTGAGCATTTTGAATCAGGATCACAGCGGGAAGTCAAGCTGCCGGCATTGCTAGATACAGATTCAGCTGCACACACACACACACACACACACACACACACACACACACACACACACACACACACACACACACACACACACACACACACACACACACACACACACACACACACACACACACACACACACACACACACACACACACACACACAAACACACACACACACATTATTTCTCTCCTGCATGCTGCAGTTTCATTGATGGCACACAATCTGACAAAAACAAGGCTGCTGCCCTCTGCTCTTTAGTCTTTCTCCATCTTTCTTGGGGGGTTTCCGCTTTTTTTATTCCCCAAAGATGATTATTTTGAGAGAATAAAGCTGCTTTAGACAAGATGTTATCCCAGCAGATGCAGTTTGCTTGTGTTTGTTTTTTTCAACTCATCCTTTTTCCGGTGAGATCAGCCGGATTGACAGCAAATTGGTCAAAACAAAAATGGGGACAGTGGAAGAGTTTTTGACATACTGGCTAGTCTGCAATCGCAGCTTATATTATAATAATATTGCATCGTGATTTAAGTATTGCGATCATTTCGCATTGTAGGTCCTTTGGTGAATCCCACCTGCAAGGATTGGGTTACAAACGTATTTAAAACCTGGGTTATTTACATATGTCCATGCATTTCATTGTAGGTGAATGTACTACCAGTGAATGAGAACAGCTTAATGTGAATTTGTGAGCATGTACTTTTTGAGTAGTCCTGTCAAGCCTGATTGATAGAGCAGGTGTTGTCACATCTGAAAAACATTGCTCAGAGAAATAGTGTTTGATGATGGTGGTGGAAATCCAAAATCTCCTGTACGCAATTTAATTAAATCAATGTCACCAACCTTTATGCTCTTGTACAGTCTTTGAAGTCTTTTGATAGTACGGTTCAGACCCGTCTGCTCCCAGTTAAACTTCTGCACCAAAAACAAATAATTAAAGGCCATAAATGCCACAGTGACTGAGCAAGCAGCAGTGTGACATTTATTTATGAAAAGAAACCCAAACAACTTAAAACCACATCTCTGAGAAAAGCTTTAAAAAAATAAACACATTTAAAAGCTTTCAGGACTTGAATATAGGCTGGATCACTATTGCTTTATCAAAGGTCCCATGAAATGCTTTTCCGGTTATTACCCGTCCCCTTGTGTGTTATGTAGCTTTTTCTGCATGTAAACGGTCTGCAGAGTCACAAACCCTCAAAGTACACCCTGTAGCGAGTAAAACTCTAACACAGAAAAGACCTGTCTATGCTGCCCCAGAACGCCTCGTTGGAGATTTTTATTTTTCCATTTTGTTCTTCCTGGTCATAGTGACGTAACGGTCATAGTGACGTAACGGACACACACTCACTCAGCCTTATCTTTTCTCAGCCGCGGCTCCACGGATTTCCGCACACAGCCTGGCTGTGAGTGTGTGTGTGTGTGCTCAGGCTGAGTTCCGCATTGTCTCGCTGTCTCGCAGACCCCACGCAGCAACCAGGAAACGACACCAGTAATCCAGCTCACACTGTCCGCTCCTCGAGCCTCAAAGGGCGGAGCAGCGAGCCCCGCAACATCCCGCCAACACGGCACCCAGACCCCACGCAGCATTCTCATCTGTTTGTCAATACTGGTGTCATTTTCTGGTTGCTAACAAACGCCATTGTAAAACATAATCACTGATGTTCCGCTGTAACGGTGGTGACTCATCAGAACAGAGTGGGCGAGCTGACCAATCAGAGCACACTGGGCTCATAGGGAATGGGGGGGCAGGAGCTCCAACAAGCCGTTTAGGACAGAGATTGAATACACATACTATACAGAGATGCTGTATGAGAAAACAATGTGAGTTTGGAACATTGAACAATGTAAATCTATTCTAGTAGACCTCAACAATGGAATTATGATCAGTAGAAATGGACATGTCATGGGACCTTTAAACATGAAAAAACAATTAGTTAAAGAGAATAATTTGTGTCAGCAGGCATGGCGTTTACACACAGCAGACCTGGGTTGCGGTCGAATACTCCAAAAAAACAGCTCCTAAGTTCTAACCCTATCGTCTATTACTTGACCTCGGAGTGAAACGTTAAGGGATAGTGGATCGGAGAATTCAAAAGGATTTAGGAGAAGAGACTGCGGTACTTTAGAGAATCCGACTGCACTTTCACTATCCGACCTGTTTATGATGCGCCAGCGGAGGTCATAAATGTGCGCCTGCTGCGGTGGGGAAACTATGGAAACTACAGTTTTCTATACAGCGGACTACAACAGGGATGTTTAATAAGAACGAGGGACTACTGTAAACTCTGCACCGTGCTCTGATGCTGTTGTTTTATGCTTTATGAACGGGGACAACAGAGAAACATATTCTTCATGACCAAAGTTGGAATTGAAATAAAAAAGGAAAGTGAAACTTATGCTCGTCACCCTCTCCCTCCGGTCCACATTAATACAAATGATCCCAATACGTATGATTGTATGAACTATGAAAAGATCTTAAAAGCAATACAAATGTATTTATTATAAACGTTAGTCCTTAACATCTATCACTGTGTATATCACCATTCAAACATCTTTTAAAAGTTGAACAAACCCCACACAGCTCAGTAAAGACTGTGAAATGTTGACTTTATTTGATCATTTCAGTCAAAACTAACGTTCATATTTCTCTTTTTGATTATAATACTGATGAACGTTCAAAACAAAGCACTTTGGCAACTTACCACATACGTTTTGAACCGTAACTTTCATGATATCATTTCTCGTTCATAATCGATTGTTTCCGTGAACGGCCGACTGTTGTGTGACGGCAAATGCCGCGGCCGCAAGGCATTGTGGGGCAGCATTTTCTCCTCTCCTTTCGGTTAGGGAGGTCCAGTGGTTCCTAGGCTAAAGGAGGTTATAAAGGAAGTTTGAAACCTCCTTTCCTTTTAATTTAGAGAATTCGAACGGCACTTATCATGGCTGCCACTGAGGGACTTCCGGGTCATTTCACTCCGTTAGGAAGGTTCCTAAGCTAAATGGACTATTCGACCGCAACCCTGCTTTTGTTTGTCTGAGCTTTAACCTACATAAACAGCCTGGCTTGAACTGATATTTTAACTGTTGATAAATTAGTTTATCCTGAAGCAAACTACAGAGAAAACTCAACTCCCTCTCTGACTCACAAAGCGATGCGTCTTCTTAAACCTATTTATTCCCTCTCTAAAATCTGCATGTCATCAGAAGCCGCAGCTCAGCATGTCATTACAATGCAACTATTTTCATCCACTCACAGCGGCACACATCATCTTTAGTGACAGGTTTGGATTGCTCACGTTGCTGTCAGCACTTTAAAGCAGATATTGAAGTTGTCAGGCTCACGCTGTGATGGGAACTCTGTGCAGTCTGAAGGCAATCCAGTCACAATGCTTATCCAGTTTAGGCTAGGCAAAGACACGGAGAACGACATCTCTGGTGAATAAGGGAAACGCAGAGTTAACGAGGAAACTGCAATAGAAATTGTGGATTATTCACAAAATTCAAAAAAGTTTAGGACCAAGATATAAAGTGTTACGTAGTGATGTTACGTAGTGATGTCACTATGTTGGGTAAACAGTAGTATTGAAGCGTTTCACGTAGGGGGGAGTGTGAGGGAGAGAAGCTCCCTCTGGAGGTACATTTGGGATGTTAGCCTCTGCAGACCATTTACATGCACAAAAATCTATATAACACACTACAGTAAAAAAAACAGTAAAAAAAAAAATGTTTATGAAGTTGCTCAGTAAAACAAAGGATTAATGGTTCAACCTGTTTCATATTATAGCTAAATAATATTTGTATCCATTAAATCGGACTGAAACTTATTGAAAAATGTGATATTACCTTTATTTTGTGTCTGAAGAAAATAAGATACGAGTAGTGAGTAAATTATCACTTAACACATTAGTAGCGGGCTTCAAAGCTAAATGGTTACAGCGCTTGTCACATAACCCTCATTCCCATTCAGCTTCTGTCAAATAAATGACAAAAATCCGAACTTAGCAGAGGTACAGAGCTTTGTTTTCCTTTCCTTACCAACCCTAGTTGACTTTGATGTGATCTACAGTATACTGCTTAGCTACACTGTTTCCTGTTTGTAATGACAATGTCATTAAAGAACCCAAACTGAGCAAACATGATTCCAGTCCACGGCTGAGGCTCATTAACACAAAGCTGTAGGCCTGTGTGGGCAAAGTGATTAACAGTGATCGATGGTCACCTCATTATGGAAACAAAAAGGCCAGGCTTCTTGTTTGAGTACAATAGATTTGTGCAAAAATTGATAGTTGCTAAATAATGCTTTTCCTCTCAGAAGACTGCAAACATATCAAAAGTGCTAGACTACATCATACTGATATATGGGCATTATTATTAATACGTTAATACATAAAAAAGACATTAAAGCCACTAGAAAGCCCCGACAGAAAGAAATAATATACTTATACACAGGCATTTAAAGGTAGGGTAGGTAAGTTTGAGAAACCGGCTCGAGATCGCTAGAATTTGAAAATACACAACCGGAGAAAATCTGCCACTTCCTTACAGAGCCCCTCCTCCAACACACACGAACGCGCACATGACCAATGAGGGCACGAGATAAGTTTGTGCACAGATGGAAGGCTGACAGGCAGGTAGGCCATCCAGTTATTTTAGCCGGGCCGGCTAAAATGATTGGTCGTACTTTTTACAGTACTACGGCTTCCACAGATTACATTTTTGTATGGATTTTTTGTCAAAGCACTTAAGATATTCATTGCTATCGGGATGTTAAGAGCATTCCATGGAATATAACAAAAAGTGTATCTCGAGCCGGTTTCTCAAACTTACCTACCCTACCTTTAATACTGAATTATTGAACGTTATTTACAGATACTAATCCGGAACAAATGTTTGAAAAATGTTATAAAAGCGTGTAGGATGCATGCCTTTTGAATCTGATTTTGAACGCTACATCCATAACGTATAAGAGCGGAGAGAGTAAAGATGACAGCTTATAAAAAAGGTGAAGTCTGACTCATTCTTTGAGTTTTTTAAATGAATCGCAGCCTTCTACAGACACATTCAAGTGTCAGGCTTTGTACACGCTGCCTTTCTCTCTCTTATGACTAAAGCACCCTGATGTCTTCAAGGTCAAACTGTCATCGGCAGCATTTCTACTCAATAGTCAACAACAAAAGAGATGCAAATTCAAAGTGTTTCAATCTCTTGGTTTGGAGCAGCAACAGCCTTCTTTTATACCAACACATCCTCACTCCCAGGTCGGCGTATGTTGACGTTATGTCAAGGTCCCCTGTGGTCTTTTTCCAACGCAAGGGGGACGGCCCTTAGCGTACTTTTTCAACTTTCCGGGATGTCCATAGGCTTCTTGAGATCGCGAGCGAATGCTTCCCGCCGCGGGCCATTCTCTGCTGAAGCATACGTTGCGAGACTGCATTGCATTAAAAACAATGCTCTCTATATATTGTCTTTATTATGCTTTAAACAGTGTCTCGGGCTTTGGCTATAGGGCGGCTCAAAGTATTTTGTCCGGCCGTTGTGAAGGCTGCTTTGTTTATTGTCCTTGTTTTTGTTTTAAATAAAGCATATTCAATCGAGACATGCCAAACATGTGACGTCATATGATGCGGCGCATCTGCGCACAGGGAGCAGGGAGACCCCGAGATCCGTATTCCCCGTATTTTTTAAATAAAGAGATTTTCAATGACGGGCGCGCATCAAACGTGTGACGTAATGTGGTATTAAAAGTATTAAAAGAGGTGAAAATCACTACAAGTCTGGGCATGTTGAGAGCTGTACATACACACACATTTCATAGTCTTATATTTCAACAGTTTTACGACAAACTGTGACTTTTTTGACATGGAAATTATTATTTAAGATTGACAAACATCATATGTGTAATTCGTGGCACAATTCAAACGGGATCGAAAGATAATCTTTCTCTCTCCATTGACTTCAATACATACTTTTTCCGAAATAAGATCCCATGGAGGAACCCGGAAGTTTGACGGACATTACCCACAATCCTCTGTAGCAACCATAGACTGTATAAAAAAATTAAATAATACATTATTCCGAGTGTACTTGCTTTTCTCTTTGAAAGTCATCACATAACGGCATTGTAATACACGTTTCGGCTGCATTAAATATTACATATCTGCCGTAGTTAACTCTATTTATAGAGCCCTGATGACAAGACTTGCAGTATCAACACTAATTCGGCTGACTTTTATATTTGATCCAATTGGTAGATAGGCTGTATTTACGCCATAACGGAAGGGACACCTACTGGTTAAAGCACGTTATTGCATTTTATAATTTTATTATTAGATATTAATAGGATCCCTATAAAGTATATTCTTTACTCGTCGTTATTCTCTACTAATAGTTAATTAAAGACAGTATATAATGACTATTTTGCACATCCCATTCAAGATTTCAAGATTTTCTAAGGTTTATTGACATTAAAGACTGTATATAATGACTATTTTGCACATCCCTTTCAAGATTTCAAGATTTTCTAAGGTTTATTGACATATCATATTATACACAACTACGGTGTAGTTATGCAATGAATGAAAAACTTGGGTCGCAGGTTCCTCAACAGTGCATTACAAGACATCTATCAATATGTGTGTACCTCCACCATTAAACTGTCATATTCTGCACATTTCTTATACTATCTACATACATCTTATAAGAGTATAATACATGTGTATAATATCAGTTAAAATAAGTGCTTGAACATAGTTAACATTGCAGGAAAGCAATATATTAGACACTAAGTATTTTGTCAGGCTTAATATTTTTCCGGGTTTTCAATAGAAGAATTTCCAGTTTACAGGTAATAAAATTATAAAATGCAATAATGTGCTTTAACCAGTAGGTGTCCTTTTCTATCAGCTGTGCACCGTTATGGCGTAAATACAGCCTATCTACCAATTGGATCAAATATAAAAGTCAGCCGAATTAGTGTTGATACTGCAAGGAGACGTATTGTGTGAAAAGAAATGTAAGATGTTGTTTAATTGCTTATATATTTAAGATCCACGTCAAGTTTTCAGTTTTGGCGGCAGTTCCTGTTTGTCTAGAAGTCTTGTCATCAGGGCTCTATAAATAGAGTTAACTACGGCAGATATGTAATATTTAATGCAGCCGAAACGTGTATTACAATGCCGTTATGTGATGACTTTCAAAGAGAAAAGCAAGCACACTCGGAATAAAGTATTATTTAATTTTTTTATACAGTCTATGGTTGCTACAGAGGATTGTGGGTAATGTCCGTCAAACCTCCGGGTTCCTCCATGGGATCTTATTTCGGAAAAAGTATGTATTGAAGTCAATGGAGAGAGAAAGATTATCTTTCAAAATACTTTGAGCCGCCCTATAGCCAAAGCCAGAGACACTGTTTAAAGCATAATAAAGACAATATACAGTATAGAGAGCATAATGTTTTTAATGCAATGCAGTCTCGCAACGTATGCTTCAGCAGAGAATGGCCCGCGGCGGGAAGCATTCGCTCGCGATCTCAAGAAGCCTATGGACATCCCTGAAAGTTGAAAATGTACGCTAAGGGCCGCTCCCCTTGCGTTGGAAAAAGACCACAGGGGACCTTGACATAACGTCAACATACACCGACCTGGGAGTGAGGATGTGTTGTTCATACATGTAAAGATTAAAATGGTCACATTGGTGTGTTTGTGTTTGCACCAGCAGAGATGTATTAACGAATAACTGCTTTTCCATCCTTTCTAACATAAGTCATAGTTTTCAAATACCCTCTGATGACCCCATTGATCATTCACCTCCAACCACACCCAAATCTCACACGTTTGAATGGGCAAATTAGTAAAAAAACACTCAAGCTGTGGAAATATCCTCTCTATATCGGTCTAAAATACACAAGCACAAGAGTCAATCCACAAAATACATGCAAGAATACATCAGGATAATTGGGAAACATATATATATATCAGGAGGTGAATAAGAGATGTGTTGCGATATTGCAGGAGAGAGAAATACGACACAGTGATAGGGTGCAAATGAGAGATGGGAAATTGCTTCAGAGACAAAGAGCGATAGCCAACATATTCATTTCCTCTCCCTCCATAACGGTGCATTCATAACCTCCTGCTGCCACTCATGATGTAATGCTGAGGCAATTAACCTCCTTCATCTGTCACACACTCATGGCTTTGTGTGTATGTGCCTGCATATTCATGTGTATTAGCAGCAGTAGGGTACATTTGGTGGGGTTTGTGTGTGTGAGAGACAGTTTGTGTGTTTCCGATCAAAGATAAAAAGATAAATCCTGCTGCCTGTCACCTCAGGGAGATGATGTCATTATCTGCACAGCAGGAAGTGACTGTGGCAAACAGCTGACTTTGCTCACGATGATTAAAAAAAGACGTCCTTTTTTTGCAGCTGCAGCATGACATCATTGCATTTGTTTCATTTATCAGCATCATGTTATAAATTACAATTTGCCCTCTATTGGCTTATATGCTAATTACAAACAAAGCAACAACTGGAAAAGAAAGAAACACAAATCACAAGGAACAACCTCTCAGATGTATATAAATCCATATGTTGTGCATATATAAATCCTAAAAGCATGGTTAGATTTAAAGATTTCATAATCTTTTACAAAATCTAGCTCAGATAAGCCTTGTTTATCCCAACAGGGAGTAAATTACTCTTCTTCGGCATCTGATGTATTATATTTGTATACATACAATATGATATTGCTAACCCTAACACTATCCTATTGATTGAGTTTAACTTGAGGTAGATATGTTATAGTTAAATGTAACAATCTTTTTTTCAAGTGTACAGTAAATTGATTGCTCTTCTGTTTCTGGGTCTTCCCTCCACACATTTTGTTTGTATTCACAACTCGCTGTGCTTTTAATCATACAATGAATGCAACTGTCTCACAAAATCCACATCCTCCTCAATGGGGGATTTGTTATTTTTATTGTAAGAATTATGCTCGTTAATTACATACATATTTTACATTCCTTAGAGCAAGTTCACTCTGGGGAGTACCACAGAAAAACAACAACAAAATGTGTTTTTTTAGATGCCAATTAACACTTCACACGTTAGAGTGGATACAAAAGGATAATTAGATTATTTGACTGCAAAAGCCATTCATGTTTTCATGGCATTTATTTAATCAGATTGTGCTGATTTGGAAAGAGTTCCATTAGCATGCATATTCACAGGATATAGATAATATATAGACAAGAGTCTCATAACAATGGCATTTCACATACTGTACTGGGCTGCAACACTTTGCCCAAATGATTTATATTCAGTTGATTTATTTTGATTTTGCGGGATGAAATTCTTAATTTTCTTCCCAGGTAGCTGCCATGTGGTTCTTAATCAGGAATAAACCATTTATATATACATTGTTTTCAATTTATACACACATTTATTGTGACCATCACAATTATAGAATAACAGAATCTTTTAGACAAACATATGATGTTAGGCAGTCCATTTTTAAAAGTTGACATTCTAGAAAGTAGAAAGTAATCTACAGGGATAGGGTTAGGGGTTACTGGGTAGATTAGTGGTATGTACTGTATGTATGTGTATACCTGTACATGTACATACAATACCCCTAATCAGTAATAGCTACCTTCTACTTTAATACAAATAGTTGACCATATCTAATGGAAATTATCCATTGTCATTGTCAAAGTTCAAACTTGACAAGAGCTAGCTTAAAGTTCACTTCACACAATTAAAATTGAAGCTTGGAAGCTATTATTTTTTTATTTAATCGTTTATTTCGCATGGACAATGCACGGTAATGAACACTTAAAACATTCAAATGTGTCAAGCGTAACAGTGCCAGATTTAGCTTTTAGCTAATTTCCATCCGCAGTCCCTCACATAAAAACATTTAAGAAATTTACATTTTACAAACATAGTAAAAACAAAATACATGTTATGCAAAAAGTGCAAAAGAGCAGCATACACAAGTATTTATGACATTGTAATACAATATAGCAGCAACGACATATAAAGTGCAAGAGAAGATACAAGAGCTACCTAAAGTGCAAGAGGAGATACCCCTGTGTTAAAGTGCATTTAGCGGTGATTACACGTCTGATTGTTTCTCATCCATTCTTTGAGTTGACCTTTGAAGCTATTGACAGAGGGACAATCCCGTATCTCAGTTGGGAGGCTATTCCACAAAGAGCTGCCTTTAATGGAAAGGACATTTTGTCCAAAAGTGGTCCGTCTACGGTGGACTTCACAGTCTCCTCTGGTTTCTGACCTAGTGCAGAGTCCAGTGTGTTTTTTGTGGATGAATTCCCCTAAGGGAGGGAGGGGGGGGCCAGTCCATGTAAACATTTATAAATAAAACACATACTTTTAAAATACTTAAAATGGTCAAAACTCAAGAAATTGTGTTTTTCAGGGATGGTACAGTGATATGAATAAGGCTTTCTGTCAAACACCTTGATAGCTCTCTTGTACAGCTGTTCTATGAATATTAAAGTTAGTCTAAAATCATGTCACCATAAAAACCAGGTTTGTGCCTGTGATACTAGCGTACAAATGCAGTCCCTTAAACAATCTTTGACAAACATACGATTATGTTACAAACGGATATGATCATTTGAGCGTTAATCGAAAAACAAGCGTTTATGCACAACACTGGCCACAGTAAGCTAACGGCATATTGAAGACAAACAGTGGGGGGAAAACAGTATGAGAAGTCTTTCACAGAGACATTCGCTAACTCACAGATGTGTAAATCAAGGTCAGCTAGAATTATAATGCGTCACATTGAATGTCAAGGTTATCACAGACTCAGCGCTGTGTTCCTTGCCCTCTTGAGCAGCAGATAAGATGAGACAGAGAGGAGACACTTCGCTAACGTGACAGCTAATTAGCGCCATGAAGCCGGAAGCTAGTTATTTAGAAACTCCTCCTGACCACAAACAGACTTAACACCCCGCATAGAGGTGCCGAGTCCGAACGGCTGACAGCATTAAGACTGATTTGTCGAGGGGGCTTAGATGCACACACACACAAAACCATACACACACAGAGAAGAACAAATTCATACAAACCCACAAAGACAGATAACAGAAGCTGTAATTACACAGTCGCTGTTCAGCCGAGGGTGAACAACACGGCACTTGAGAGAGGACGCCTCATTCCAAACACAGATCTAAGGATAGGGTGTTTTACCACCATTACGGCTATAATTACAAGCATAAAGGAGAAGGCTAGATAAGTGCAGATATGACTAGAGGTGGACATTCTCAAACACACACATATAATTATGTAGGTACATAGATTAGGACATTGACGCTTACGAGACGAAGGTCGACGACAATTATGCGTTGCATTGATCCTCAAGGTTATCACAATTTTGTGTTTATATGTGTGTGTAAAACCACTTAAGAAATAAGTGTTTTGCGGCAAAAAAGTGATGATTTGCCTCTTGCCCTCTCTGTCCTTTTCTTGAAAGGCTCAAACAGATGTGTGTGTGTGTGTTTGGGAGAGTCTCTCGAGAGGAAGGGCTTTTGTCTATTCCATGGCCAATGTGTGTGTGTGTGTGTGTGTGTGTGTGTGTGTGTGTGTGTGTGTGTGTGTGTGTGTGTGTGTGTGCGTGTGTGTGTGCATGTGTGTGTGTGTGTGTGTGTGTGTGTGTGTGTGTGTGTGTGTGTGTGTGTGTGTGTGTGTGTGTGTGTGTGTGTGTGTGTGTGGGGGGGGGGGGGGGTGGGGGGGTGTGGGTGTGGGTGTGTGTGTGTCAAAAAGAGTGAACAGTAATTGGTAGGCAGGAGAAAACTCACTCCACTTTCTTGGTTGGCTGGTCACTGCATGTTGAATTCAGGTGAGGATTAAGAGCAGCAGAGAGGTGCACTGGAAATGTGAATAAGTGATTTCCCGCCTTCGGAACTTCTCAATGTTTTTCTATTCTCAATGAATGACAGCAGCACTGTGGTGCAATTCATTTATAGGTCATGTTTTGGAATATTTTTTAACATTTGAATTGCATCACTAATGTGTAAATAACGATACAGGTTGCCAATCGAAGGTTGTTTATGAGCATGGGTGTACACTTGGAATGCTTTTGCGTGGGCTTGAGCTGTGGTGGTAATTTATCAGCTCATAAATCTACCAATTAGAATGAGAGAGGTGTCACTTGTCCTACCGAAGCAGTTGCAACAGAGTAAACAAGAGGCTCAGGAAGCTGTCAATCATGAGCCTGCCAGTAGGAACCAGGAGGTCGTTCCTCAGGTCATTTTAATTATATTATAATTTTTAGGTCTCCATGGTTAAAGTGTGGTCGTCCACCAATTGGAAGGTATGTGGCTCTATCCCCAGCCCTGCAGTTTACATGTCATAGTATCCTTGGGCAAGGTGAACCAAAAAGACTGCCGATGGTATAGCCAAGGGTTTGTGAATGTTAGTTTCCCCCACTCTGTATGAGTGTCTGTGAATGGTTGAATGCTGACGTATATTTAAAAGCACTGAGTGGTAGCAAAGACGGGAAAAGGTCTAACCCTAACCCAACGAGTGCAGTCCATTTACTATTCTTCAAGTGGGATGGACCTGTGGTCAACTATGAGCAATTGGACTGAGCCAAAATATGAAAAACTTGAATTTCTCCAAACCTATATTAGTAACATATTTTTAACCTGTTTTCTAAAAATACTTTTTGTATAGCTAAAACATCCTGCTTTCTCCTTTTATTTTATTTTCCCCACATATACCACCATACACTTTGTTAACACCTAGAGCTCTCTAGTGGGTGTTTGCCCTATTTTCTAGGTTAATAATTCAGTCTAGATTTTTCTAATAACACAATGGCTGCATTCTAGTCAACTTAACCAGCAATGACAGTGAGCCACATGCACAATACTAGCAGTCTGAAACCCAAGCAGCCAAATGAAATTGAGTCATCATTAATTGTATAATCCTCAACAAAAAAAGATGTCACTGTGACATGTAAAAATGTTCTCCATAAGAAAGGGCCATTGTACTAGTTTTGACATACGTGTTTGAAAGCAGGCTTTTCAAACCGCTGTAAAGAAAGAAAGTGAAGACAGCACTAACTGTCTGTGTTGTGTGTGTTCCATCAAGCTGCTAACCAAAATCTCTTTAATATTTCAAGGCGTCTGTGCCTGCCTCTTCTCCTCTGTTTTTATTTTTTCTGGACCGGTTTTCACCTTGTCTCTCCCTGCTGTCCTCCTCAGGTGTTTTGTGGAACCTGTCGTCATGTGACGGCCTGAAGATGCCCATCATCCAGGACGCCCTGGCCGTGCTGACCAACGCTGTGATCATCCCCCATTCGGGCTGGGACACCTCCCCCCACACCCAGGAGGACCGCAAGCTGCTCCTCCACTCCTCCCAGGTCCTCCGCAACGCCACCGGCTGCCTGCGGTCAGTGTCACCAGTAACTCTTTCTCCAATGTCTTTATTTAAAAGCCCACTTTAGGAAGACAGAGATAGTTTATTTGTAACTTTTCTTGGTTCTATTATATGGCCAAGACATTTAAGTTGCGATGTGTAATGCCTTGCCTCGTACTCCAAACAAACATATTTGTTAAACTTATTGCGACAATGATACCTTTAAAATTGAGTTGCTTTCAATCTAAAAGACCCCCATCACCCCAGCCACAAACTGTTCTGTCTGCTGCCGTCTGGCAGGCGTTACCGCAGCATCCGGACTAAAACCATTAGACTCAGAGACAGTTTCATCCCACAGGCAATAAGACTGCTAAACACCTGAACTGTTGAAGCAAAATCTGAAACAACATCCCTAATATTCATCTGGCTGCTACTTAAAAAATATTTTTAAATTATTTATCTATTTACCTATATATCCTATTTCAATAACTTGCATATAGACTCTTATTGCACTATTTCACTATTTAACTTTTTTAAAACTATTTTTCTTTTTTTATTACTATTTACTATTTACTTGCACTATATTTTTTCTGTTTATCTGTGTTTTGTGTTGCTCTGTTGGAGGAGCCTGTGACACAAGATTTTCATCGGCATAACTACACTGTAGCTATGTTCGTATGACAAAATAAAGAACCTTGAACCTTGATCTTGCCTCATCTCATACAGTAAAAACGTGTGAGAATGTGTCGAACAAATTGTTGCTTTTTTATTAGTTGGTCTACAATCTAAACTTACGTCTTAAACAAAAACGAAAGTCAACTACTTAGAAACAGTAGGACAAGATTACGCACAATATGACCAAATTGCTGAAACTCAGGTAAAAGAAAAAATGCTATTCTATAATCTTCATGTTTTTGGCTAGGTCTTTACTCTTTAAGGCCATAGTGTTAGTAATATATCAGATCCATCAAAAATAATCAATGCAATATGGAATGATTTTTGGTGTGATTTGGATTGTAATTAGTTGCTCTATAAATAAAATGTGCTAATAAAGTTAAGCATCAAAACTCACCTCCTTCCTCACCAAAAGCTGTAGGCCACAGCAATGTCTGCTCTTGTTATTTTTATATCACCTCTTTTCTTTTCCGTTGAACGTGGTTTCTTGCCAGAGGCGGGTGTTTGGGATTGTGATAAAGGTCGCCCGCCAAGCCACCTTTGTGTTTACTGCACCTTGATTTATCTATTTGTTGTCGGAACATAATCACTCTCTTTGCTAAGATGCTTTATTGTTTACAAGCTGCTATTATCAACCCCATTCAAACAGTGAAATAAGTCTATTTTTAGTTAGGATTCTGTGATGTTTTTACAATACACCGAGAACTGACAGACTTAGCTGTACATATGACTCAGATCTTGGCTTCAGAGCTAGTGTGGCTTTGGGTTTTCTCTTGAGACATGATGCTAGTCATACAGTGCAGAGTGGAAGTAGTAAGACTATGACACATATTTGTTGTTGTTGTTATGACGCCCCACTCCAGCACGTTGGATATTTAAAAAGCAAAACGGTGACTATATAATGGAGTGTGTGTTTTAAATGTTATTTAGGGAAGTTGTTATCTTCCATACTTTACTTTTTTCAGACTTTTTTCAGACAAACATATTTTACAATCAAACAAATAAGTGTATTTTATTTAAGCAGCATTGCTCTGCCATTTTTGCCAACGGGCTGTGTGTGTGTGTGTGTGTGTGTGTGTGTGTGTGTGTGTGTGTGTGTGTGTGTGTGTGTGTGTGTGTGTGCGTGTGTGTGCGTGTGTGTGTGTGTGTTGGCTTCCTGTGTGGTCGATCAATCGCATCCATAATGTCTCTAATTAACTGCAAACAGTGAAAATAAACTACACATTTCGGCGCTCTGGTCTCCTCTAATACTGTATGTGTGTGAAAAGGCACACATGTGGTTACTGTGTGTATTTTCAGCCTGGTTGTGTGTGTGTGTGTGTGTGTGTGTGTGTGTGTGTGTGTGTGTGTGTGTGTGCATGCGTGTGTGTGTGTGTGTGTGTGTGTGTGTGTGTGTGTGTGTGTGTGTGTGTGTGTGTGTGTGTGTGGATCAGCTCTCTCAACTCGAAGGGCTAATTCATCTTTCTCACGCCTCGTTAAGGAATGCTGGGAGTCTGATTAAAGATTGAATATTTCATGGCGGGTTTGGTATATCGCCGGCCACCTGCTCTCTGTCTCTCTTTCTGTATTTCCCATTATCCTCCTGGCCTTCTCATTCCCACTCCCTTGCTCCGTCACCATCTCATTTTATTACTCCATTTCTTCTCTCTCCATCATATTATCCCTCATTTTTTCCCTTTTCTTCTTCTGTCTCGCCGAGTCTCTGCCCTGCTGTCTCTCACTTTCACACACACATTTTTTCTCTGCTTACTCACGGCTGGTTGCACTGCCCGTGTGTGCATATGCTGTTGTGCCAACCAACAGGAAGTGCTGAAACTTGTACTGCCAGAACGCTGAATAAGAATAATTTGCAGATGTAGCACACAAACGACAGCAACTAATAAAGGTTTATTACTAACTGTACTTACAAACTAATTAAAAAACATTACAAATATGTAAATGGCTCCAAAACGCATTTGTCATCTTTACTCCATTAAGCTACACCAGTATGCAATCTACCGACAAAGATATAACCTGTTTTAGTGAAAGCTAAAATTACATCCAATTCAAGCATTTATTTTTTCCCCATCTCACTAAAATCCCTAAGAGTGTGCAGTGTCAACTCTTTCTGTCACATAATAAGGCAACAGGTGCGTTATTATGTGACAGGGGATTTTAATTTATCAGATCTTTCCTCAGTACGTTTTGAATGATCTGCGTGGGTGAGAGAGCGCAGTGAACACAGCTTCAGATCCAGTCACTTAGTTTAGCCTAATTAAATAAAAGATATGTTTGAAAATTGCATAACAAGGAATTTCATTCAGATGTATTCTTTATTATTCTTTATTCTGCTTGATTTGGAGGTCTTCTTCTTGTTTATTACTTACATGTTGTATGAACTCCACTATTAGGTTAGGTTGTTGGCTGTCTGTCAACAGGATTAGGGAAAAATCGGCCGGGTTTTCTATAAAACTTCGTAGAAAGTTGTACGCTGGGCCAAGGAAGAACCCATTACAATGTGGATCTGAATCACAGTGCAGATACACATATTTTCCTTAACATTGCGATATTGTGCTGCACTCATGTGATGTCGGAATAATCAGAAAAAGTGTTCTCAGCTGGGAACCACCTATCAACGTAAAATAAAAACACATCTTATTTGAGGTGTCCAAAATAAGGCACCGCAGTTGCTTCTGGTTCAGAGGATGATGGGAATAGACCGAATAGACTCAAGCCGAGTTTTCATTGGTCGCTCTTGTTAAGAGAAGACAAAGAAATGATGGATACACGGATCGTGTTAAAATCAATAGGCCCGCAATGACTCTAAATAATAATGATCACGGCACCAAACGCATATAAAACTAAAGTAACGAGCCTGTTTTGAAAATGTAAGAAGTAGAAAGTACAGGTATTTGTGTTAAAAATGTAAGAAGTACAAGTAAAAAGTCGCCAGAAAAATAAGTAGTGGAGTAAAGTACTGATACCAGAAAAAATGTACTTATGTCTAGTTACGAAGTATTTGTACTCCACTACTTCCCACCTCTGTAGATAGATAGTTAATAGATAGATAGATTTATACTGTAGTGATCACTGATGCATACACTGGGGTTACATAATCCAATCATGGAACTACAGGTTGGGGGTATTGTTTCCGCCCGGACACATATGTTGACGGTACCTCCGGGGTACCTACTGTGTGTCCTCCTCTTTCACTTTCTCTTCTCCTCTTTCCTGCAACCCGACAGCACGTCGATTTCTGCTCTCCAATAAAGAGAGATTTGCAACTCTGATACACCGCCTCCGTCTCCCTTCTCTCGGCACTACAGTGGTGACCCCGACGTAAGTCTCGCGAAGGATCCGGGACTGGACCGAACACGGCAAAAAGCAGACTCTGCTTTTCTCGAAATGCCGGAGATTTTTGGGGACCTCCGTTGCTGCCACGTGCGCACGGACTGAGGCTCGGTGCGCCCCACGGAATGGACGCGGACGACGCTCGCCATTTTCACGGCTTTTCGGCTCTGGGGGACGGCAAGCCTTCCATGGGGCCGGTACGCGACCGTGCCGGGTTGGTTCGGGACGTGCGGCTGCATGTCCGGCCAGCGACTGACGGCCGCCGAGAACGGCTAGCGACGACTGCTAGCATCAGCTAACGCCTTGCAGCTACCGGCGGTTATCGACAACCGACTGTTTTTTTTAATTTATTTTTAATTTTTTTGTGGTGCCGGAGAGGGGGTTCGATCATGTCTGGTCGGCCTCGCGTGGATCCTCTCGCTATTTCGCCCACCTGTTTTTGTTCGTGGACAGGACGACCTTTTGAGCTTTTTCTGGTGCCGGAGAGGAGGTTCGACCATGGCTGGTCGGCCTCGTGTGGACCCTCTCGCTGTTTCACCACCTCGACGGCGGCTTCGGACGTCACACAGTGGCGCGCTTCTGGACCCCGTCTCGCCTCTTCCCTCGCCTCGGCGGTTCCGGACGTCGCCCATGCCTTCATCGGCCCGTGGGTGGCGCGCTTCGGGACCCTGCCTGGCCTCACCTCTGACCGCGGCTCACGGTTCGCCTCGACGGCGCCCCGTCTGGCCTCTCCCCTGTCCACGGCTCCTTCCTCCCGAGGACTTCGTGCCCGCCGCCGCTGTGCCTTCGCCTGCGGCCGGGCAGCGCTCCTCCCGGCTGGGGACCACCGGGTTTTTCACGCCCGTCCCCTGGTCTCGACACAGCGACCCTGCTTTCTGCGGCCCCCTGACGACGGCCCGTTCCGGCCCGCCCTCCGGTGGGGTTGCCCTCGCCTTCGTTGGGGCCCCTACCCTCTCCTGCGGCCCCCTTCCGACGGCCCGTTCCGTGGCCCGCCCTCCTCGGCCCCTGTGGTGCTTCCTCCCGACGCGAGGATTGTGTCCATGGTTGAATTCTGGGGGGGCTTGTGTAGTGATCACTGATGCATACACTGGGGTTACATAATCCAATCATGGAACTACAGGTTGGGGGTATTGTTTCCGCCCGGACACATATGTTGACGGTACCTCCGGGGTACCTACTGTGTGTCCTCCTCTTTCACTTTCTCTTCTCCTCTTTCCTGCAACCCGACAGCACGTCGATTTCTGCTCTCCAATAAAGAGAGATTTGCAACTCTGATACACCGCCTCCGTCTCCCTTCTCTCGGCACTACAATACTATATTTATCCCAAATTGGGAAATTAGTTTGTTCCAGCAACAGTGTCAAACATAACAGTTACATGAGTTAAAACATTTTAAAAGATACAATAAGATATAAATATAATAAATAAAAAAATGTACATTGGCGGCAAGTATATATAGTAAGAATACACATTTAAAATAAAACTTGACACTAGGAGCAAGTTTACACAAATTCACAATAGATAAGACATTGGATTAAATACACATAATTGTGCAGATAGCCGTTGTGCAAATTGGGTTAAGGAGAAGGAAAAGGACCTCCGCTGTCTGTCCAGCTGCTGGTGGAGAGGGTGGGCGGAGTTATCCATGATTGTCAACAGTTTGTTCAGACTCCTCCTCTCCACCACAGCTTCAAAAGTGTCCAGTTTGACGCCGATGACTGAGCCAGCTTTCTTAATGAGTTTATTCAGTCTGCTGGGTTCTACATAACAGCTTAAACCTTAGCGTTTAAAGATAATGGGTACACCAAAATATCATGCAATTGCACCATTAGCCTTTACAGGAATCTATGCTCTCTGAGTACTATTTCCTACTAAATGTTCAAGTTCAAGATGCGCAGATTCAAACGAGATGTAGGCTATGTTTGAAACTTTACTCATGCACATAGCATTTAGAGGAACTAGCGCCCCAAGGCTAAGGTTTCTGCTCTGATATGTTCACAGTGTAGCTAGTTGGCCTTGCCCACTGAAGCGAGGTAAGAGGTTATTGAATGATGAGCAACCCTGGGTCAGCCACGTTTAAAGGTGGAGGGTCCTGATGCATGCATAATCACTGCCATGCCATTCAGAGCTGCCGTAATATAATAAGTGCTTCAGTGAATGACCGAGGGGGAGTATGCTATGGTAACAACTACAATGAATGAGAACTGTTCACATTATTATCCTTGACATTATGCACTTGAATAACCAAACGGGGCCAAAAGTAGTTTTTCTCAATGGTTCAACGTAATATGAATTAATTTATGAAACATTATTTGTTCATGAACGTGACGTATATGAACGTGTGACACTTTCTCCTTGTTGTCCATTATAAACTAAAAGTTTTGAAGGTTTTTGGAGATGCCGTGACACTAAACAATCTAATTTTGTACCAACAGCGAACATACTAAAATGTATGTTTCTCTCAACTTTCGCAACTCTTATTACCAAAAACATTCATAAAGTTGATATGACTTATATGATAGCTAGCAGTTGCCTACTTATTTTCAACACATTATGACAGACATGGAGCAACATTAGAGTTTATTTGCAGTCGTGTTTATGGCATTAGGTTTGGCTACAGAAACATTCATTTCATTTGTTTTTATTAACGTGACTTTGCATGGCCCAATTAATCTGGTTTAATTGAGTGGTAGTACAATTTAACCTTGTTAACATGGCCTAAAATAATGTACAATGTATAACAAAATAGCTGTATAATAATGCACCCTGTGTCTTCATACCATAGATGTTTTGGGGCTAAAATAGTGTGGGTTGTTTGTTTTTAAGGACCTGTGAAAACTAGTGCGGCTAATGGAGTTTTAAAAGTTGGTGCCATTTCTCACTGACACTGAGGGCACAAACATCTCCTAGCCAACTTTAATAGTCTGACATTTAAAGGGCATTACACTCGTATAGAATCTTTCTCTTTCATCTCACTCTAACAGGCATATGTACACAGTAACGCATATACATCACCATGAGAGGTTACACTTGTGTGAAACTACTTGAATATTCAAGTTGTGGGTGTTACTTTGCAGGATATTCTGAAGATTGACTTCAGGTTGACTGTTCATTGATTGTGTGTGCGTGTGCGTGTGCGCGTGTGTGTGTGTGTGTGTGTGTGTGTGTGTGTGTGTGTGTGTTACAGGAATGTGAGTTCTGCAGGTGAGGAGGCCCGGAGAAGGATGAGGGAGTGTGAGGGTCTAACAGACGCTCTGCTTTACGTCATCCAGACCGCTCTAGGGAGCAGTGAGATTGACAGCAAGGTACCCCTCTCTCTCTCACACACATACAACCAACCAACTCCAAAAATGGAGGCATGATATAAAATGATGTTGCTGAAAATGTCTGTGCATGCGTGTGTACACACTGTCCAAGGACTCAAATACAAGTGTGCTTTGTAAACATGTGTTTCTTGCTGATTACTATGTACAGATTGTTAATTATTTACATGAACTAACACAAGTTATATGCAAATGTGTTAAATCTGTCTTTGCAGACCATAGCCATACACTGTATATGCATAATCATTCTAACATGTTTGTCTCCCTGGGTTATTTATGAATATATAAATATATGGGTTGTATGTTAGTGTCCCAAGCTAACAGGCCACAACAGACACACAGTAACACAACTTCTTTCTGCACTGGCAAATATGAATATGTGGATTAATACATATCCCAAAGACTTACATCAACAACCTATTGGTAATCAATTAATGATATGTTGAAACAACAAGCCACAATTATCCAATGTTTCATCTTTTTTTCTACAAAAATATATTATTTAAGCACATAAGCCTATAGACAAATATCCAGTATAGAGTACCCACGCTTGGAGGGTTTCAGATTTGTTTCAGTGCACCATATATTACCCAACCCAGATGGGCAGTGACACAGAAACATCCCACCCTGAGTGTGTGTGTTTGTGTGTTTGTGTGTGTGGCTTTTCATGTGAGGCTTTGAGCAACCATGTGTATCTGTATGTATGTATGTTCCTGCATATGTGCCACATACTGTACAGCAATGTGTGTGTGTGTGTGTGTGTGTGTGTGTGTGTGTGTGTGTGTGTGTGTGTGTGTGTGTGTTGGCTCACGAGGAGATATGGAGTTTTGAATCCTTAGAAATCCTTCACAAGATCAAAGTCTGTGACTATTGGCTGCATACGCCACTCACATCAATGGGATTAGTGTGTGTGTGTGTGTGTGTCTGTCTACATTATGCACACAGCATGTGTCTGTGTTTGCATGTCTTTATGTTACACAGCTAGCACTGCACATTATGGTCATATGAGAGTGTGTGTGCCTGCGTAAATATGACTCTACAGTTTTGTCCTGATTGCCATCTGTCCTCCTTCATGTTGTTCTCTCTCCACCCTCCTTCCACCAACAGACCGTGGAGAACTGTGTGTGCATCTTGAGGAACTTGTCGTACCGTCTGGCTGCAGAGACATCCCACAGCCAGCAGGGGGGGTCGGAGGAGCTCGACGGGCTGCTGTGTGACACTGGCGGGAAGGACGCAGAGAGCTCTGGATGCTGGGGCAAGAAAAAGAAGAAGAAGAAGGGACATGACCAGGTGGGGAAATGGAAATTCTAAGTATTTTCTTACTGGAAAACTGCCTATTAGCTTTTCTTCATATCCTTTAGAATGGTGGGCCGCTTCAGGTTGGGTTTTTGGGGGAGCAGGGTGCAAATCCATGCAGTTATATGATAGATTATGGTGGTGAATAATATTAATATGGTGGATTCATCGTGTTTTAATGCCTATCAAAAGTCTAATAATTCCTATAATGAGTATCCAGGCACGCTAATGGACTGTGTCTGGACACACACACACACACACACACACACACACACACACAAACACTCAATTTATATTGAACACTTCAGTCAATCTCGAGCAAAAAACCAACAATTCTGTCATTTTAATCTAATTCTATTCACATAAGATTATCATTATTTGATGAAAAATACAGGTTAAATGAATGTGAGTATGAGTAAGGGGACAATAATATAGATAGATTATTATTATTAGAAATGTTTTATAAGTACATATAAGTCTTATCTTTTGCCTTTAGTGATCACAGTTAGTGTTTAATGAAGTCTCTTCATTCTCTCATTATTTACACCAATGACTCGAAAACTCCTAACTGGAGTGAAATTAACTATGCTTTGGTGCCTAAATAAACGTGGTATAAAGTTATTGCCTGTCTTACGGGATGCAACAGTATGTCTTTTTGTAGTTCTTGGCTCTCTAGTATCCTGCTGCTTGCTTATATTTTCCCTCGTACATGACACTAATACATTCCCTTATAGAATTGTAATGCCCACATAAAAATCTACATTTACATACAGAGTACATAATGCATGAGGAATTTTCTCTTGTTTATTTAAAGCCGTGACTTAATTGCTTGGTTACTCGCTGTCAGATCAACACCGGGATAATTAAAGTTAAACAAAAAGGCAAAATAACAGCTGTACAGAGAGAGGTTGTCATCTTTTGTGTTTTTTCTAAGACAATAACCCTACCATTATATGTTTCAGTATTCAGTATCTCCTTTTGTAATGCAGCTCGTTGCTGTTTCTGGTTCAGTAACATTTGCTCAGTTCACCCTTAGTTCACTTCACACGATGAATATTTATGAATGCACCACAGATTTCTTTGATATTCATGATGTTTGAGTTTGTTTTTCCACGTGATCTTCACCTACCACCTGAATTATTTAGGGTCACGTATCTAATATAACGTGATTCATAGCAACAGAAGAGTTTGATGATGTGATACTAATATGCATCTTATAGTCTTTGTACTTGTTGTGTTGTCCTATGTTGAGGTGGAATATAATCGCCATCTTGAGTATTTTCCCTAATTACTTTAAAGATTCAGATTTGTAATCCAACATATAAATCCACTTATAAATGACGTTTTATTAAGTATACTTATTTTAGTTTTTTTAGTTGTAAAATATAGCTCCACCTTTGCCAACTTAAACATTAAATTAATGAACACATTATTAGGAAATAAAAAGTATTATCCAGTAATACCCGACATTTTATTGTGAATCGGGCCATTCTGCATAATGAGTACTTTAAGTATGTTTCATAAACTTATAAATCATACTTTTACTTAAGATTCATTTTTCATGCTGGACTTTAATTTGTAAGAGTATTTTTACACTTTAGTGTAGAAGGTTTCCACCCCCTGCTTCTATGCAATATAACCCTAACCCTAACCCTAACCCATCAACACATGCTATACGGTTTTCAAACATTGGGAAAATAGCTATTTTAGCTTTCCATGCATTGACTACCAATTTTTCAGACAAAAAAATATATTTATTTTACTATTTCGCTCTGGATTTCCTTGGTCTGTCCATCTGCTGCCAACAGGAAGAGTTTCTTTCTCCGGTTAGATACAAAATGATTGCTCTTTTTAGATGTGTAGTTGGCAGAAACCAAACGGCTGCCTTGGAGCAGGCTCGAACCCTCTTGTCATGCTAATTAGCAATCAGCGTCACATTCTGGTTGAGTGGAAGACGTAAGATTTCTACTGAAGCTGCTGGGATTGAAAACCCAACACTTCCGGTGGTACAGGGTGGGTAAATTGCTCATTAGCCCTGCATGTTTTTCCCCTCTCTTTCCTTTTTTAGAAAATACAGAAAAAGGGCATTTTTAATTTACTTAATATGTTAGACCTTTAACTACCATTTGCCAAGTAAACCCTTAACACAGTTGTTCACATCAAGGCAGAACCAGGGAGATCTTACAACTAACCAGGGATCAGATTGTAAAGGGACACATCAAAACCTCCCCCCCCATCCATTCCCTCTATCTGTCTCCACTCCAGTGCAGCTGTGGGTGATTACCATGAAGTAGCGATCGGGGAGCTTGTTGGAGAGGGCGAAACTCTATCAACTGTAGAGTAATTACAGGAGAGATGAGGAGATGAGGGGTGAGGAGAGGAGGAAAGGATACGTCGGTAGGAAGGGGAGATATAGAGAGGAGAGAGTGAAGGAAGCTAGAGTTAACAGGGGGTCTAGAAGATACAAAAGGATGAGAGAGGAGAGAGGGGGGAAGAGGAAGTAGTGGAATAATAAGGTCAAAGACAAAAAGGGAAGTGAAGGCAGACAGCAGTGCAGTCTGTTGGCAGCGAGCCTTATCAGATGTCGTGTGAGATTACGTCATTGCAGATGGAAGGAGGAAGATTTTGTTTTCTACAAAAAAAATGTGAGGATTGATGATATAAAATGACAGTAGGAAGCCTACAGAACATCCTAATATTTACTTTGATACATCTACAAATCAGATTCACACAAAGAAGGAACAACAACAGAATATAAGCCTTGGTGGAACTACTTTACTCAAGTAGAAGTTTAGATGACTTGTGCTTTACTTAAGTATTTGCATTTTCTGCTATACTTCTATTAAACAAATCTGTGAAAGATATTGTTCCTTTTTTTCTCCAATATATTTTGTTATCACAGCTTTTTTTGCCCTCCTTGTCGAGTTAAAACTGTGCATCTCCAGATGTGTTGGTTTTGAAGGTTTCTGTTAAACTGAAGCATTAAGGGTTCCTCTTTGTTTTGAGAGAAACATGTCTACTGTGTACATGCTTTAATGTTCAAAAAGCTCTTTATTTTTCTCATACCACCTCTTTTCACCCTCTGTCTGAAACCAGAGACCAGTCGGCTCTGATTGGTTAGCTGGCCGGCTCTGTTGTGATTGGTCAACAGCTTAGACACCCTGCTTAGCCCGTTATCATGTACAATGTGTTGGAGTGCTAGCCAACAGTATTGCGAGTGTTACATAGTGATGTCACCTGAGTCCAATCGTAGCATTTCGGGCGGGAGGGGGCTGGGATTTTAGCCTTTGCAGACCATTTACATGCACAGAAACCGGCATAACACACTACAGGAAAGGTAAAACCCCAAAAAGCAACAGTAACATAATTTCCAAAACATCTTATATATTTGTACAACACTGACACAGACCATTTATCTGCACCATGAGGACTTTAAGTGCATTATGCTGATAATGCTCACACACTTTTACCTGTTTTAGTAAGGTTTTGAAAGAATAGCTAGTGCTGACCTTTTTAATTTCAGAAAATAAGTGGGGCAGCGAATAATGGTTATTTTTGGTAACAATTTATTTGAATGGTCTGCTTTCAACATTTTGTCACTTATTTATATCTTATTAGTTCACATTCAATTCAGCTAAATTATTCTTTTAACAGGTAAGTATGTTCATAAATTGTCACGTAAACTATTATATACCTATTCAAAATAAAGTGTCACCTTAGTTTTTGCTGCAAATTATTTTGTCCTTGCACCTCTCATTAACACATGTCAGGCACAGTTTTTTTTTTTATGTACAGCATTTGAGTGCATGCATTTAAAAAAAGCAGAGGACATTTCAGATTTCAATAAGGGAGAAGACAGAAAAACGAAATGCCATTAGATGAAAGCTACGCGATTCCTATCATTGTTTATAATGAGCAAATCTTCCCTCTCTCGTTCTCATCCCCTCTTCTTGCCATGGGGTCCATGCTGGCATTGTCAAACTCTGCGCCTCACAGAGAATTAAAAATTATTTTTCTATTTTCTATTCTGAATACTGTCTCATCTTCCGTAGTGGGATGGCGTCGGCCCATTTCCAGACTTGGCGGAGCCCCCGAAAGGCATCCAGATGTTATGGCACCCCACCATCGTGAAGCCCTACCTCACGCTGCTGTCTGAGTGCTCAAACCCAGACACCCTGGAGGGAGCAGCTGGGGCTCTGCAGAACCTGGCTGCTGGCAGCTGGAAGGTAGGGACTGTGCCTACACCACTGTGATACTAAAGGGCATCTGCAGAAGTCTAGGGAAATGCCATTGGGTGCCAAAGTGTTCTGAACAATTTGAAATCTCTTCAACAGCCCCCATATTCTGGCCGTTTTGTGCTTTGAGATAGCACACCTTTATGAGTAAACATTTGGTACATCACCCTCTGTAATCAACAAATGTATGACCTTAAAAAGTAATATCCAGATAATGACATAAATTACAGGGGAGTGTTTGATTACTACTAGATTTCAAATGTTGTTTTCTTACCTCATTGATTGTTAAATTACAATCAGTATCTTAACAGACAACCCTTTGGCTCATCAAGCTTTGGGCAGATTCTAACAGTAATCCTGCACTTGAAGAATGCATTTTCTTATATAGAAAATGCTAGTGGATACAGTACCACCAGTTTTACATAAAGGGTATCACCTTTGGTGTTCCAGAGTAAAAAGTAAATCCTCTCCAAAACCACTGAACTGAATTTTCTAAAGAAGGCAACGAGTAGTCTGGAAGTCCCAAGTAAGTGAACATTACGTTGAGGATTTGTCAGCCAATCATATGGTTTTATCCCTTAAAGGGATAGATCTAATATTTCGTAGGAGTAGATTGCAGTCTGTCACATATGTTAGCCACCTAAACAATATCAGTTTAAGTGTCTGTATATTTAGCTTATTTCTACCACAGCACCTTGCTGTCAGACATCACTTTCCAACAGGTAACTCAAGCCGTTATCTGTGCTCTCCTAAAACCAGGCTCCATTGACAGTTTAACCTTTTGGTAAACACAAGTTGCTGCCCAAATGTGTTAGTTTGTTTTGGTTATTGCCAGATTACTGTCTATTTCTTCAAACTGAGGACATACCCAACCCACATCTACTGTAGGGTATGGAAAGGTACCTAACAAAAAACATATAAAAACATCAACACCGTTCATTCAAGAGAACAAATCCAAGTACACTAGAAATAAGCAAAAAGGGAAGACAAAAGGAAAAATATCAAACCTCTCTTCATCCACCTCCAACCCTCTCTTCTCTCTCTCCTACCCAGTGGTCTGTGTATATCCGGGCTGCGGTGCGTAAGGAGAAGGGCCTCCCTATCCTGGTGGAGTTACTGAGGATAGACAACGACCGGGTGGTGTGTGCCGTGGCCACCGCGCTGAGAAACATGGCTCTGGACGTCAGGAACAAGGAGCTCATCGGTGAGTGGCCCATTCACAGCATAGACAGAATGAAGGGAAAACACAGAGTCTGGAATAATGTGACATTATTGTCTGTTATTGGGTGAATGCAACATTTCCAAAGCAAGCCATCTTTATTCAGGAGTTGAGTGAATTGAAGATAATGGCACTGAAAACAAGTGCAGTTATCTTGACCCACTTGCAGAACTATTCACTCGCTTAAATAATGCATATGATAATCGTTTATGTAAGTAGACGTGTTTAGTGTCTTTTTTATTTTAAGCTGCTGTTAAATGTCAATTGTGTAGAGGGTTATTGCTGTTAGGAATGGTCTTATATTTAAAATTGAAGACACAAATTGTATAGTATTTCTCTAAATGTATCCCCATACCTCTATTCAAGACTGTGGTAGTTTTCTTTTGACTGATTGTTTGAAGCTTAATTTTCCTTTTGAAACCAAGTGATGTCTGTAATGAACACTGTCTTCCTGCTGGTCCCCATAGCAACAACCGCATGCCTCCCTCCTCTTGCTCTGTCTGATGCTTGAAGCTCTGAGCTGAGGTTGTCTGTGTGTGTGGTCTAGTTTGTGACTGCAGCCATTCATGTGTACTGTGTATGAAGGTTGTAATGGCAATTTTATATCGCAGTGACACAGGGCAAGCATGTATATTTTGATGGGAAACATTTTCCTGCTCTCACTCATTGTGTTGACATGATGAAATTACCCAGCGACGCGACATATTGTGTAGTTGCATCCTCAGAGCTTTCAGTAGTTTATCAATAGGGCCACCACAAATACGTCCGCTGTGAGCAAACAGTTGATTTATTACTGCAATGTCACAAATAAGATATAGCACCATAACCCAGTTTATATGAATTTCTTATTATTGGAAGTGAATTGGGGTTTTTTTAATCGCTAAAATGGTGTGCTTATGACGAATGGTCTTGTTTTAGCTTCATAGAATACTGCAGAGGTTCTTAATTGTTTTTCAGCAAAGGACCCCGAACAAGATAGAGAACATACCGGGACCACCTTATCACTTGGAAAAGTTTACATTGCCTTGCATTCTTAATTAATATGCTTTAGTCCCAG
Organism: Trematomus bernacchii; assembly: GCF_902827165.1. Classification (NCBI taxonomy): domain Eukaryota; kingdom Metazoa; phylum Chordata; class Actinopteri; order Perciformes; family Nototheniidae; genus Trematomus; species Trematomus bernacchii. The sequence continues at coordinate 10,576,105 of NW_022987689.1, read as the reverse complement.
CGCTAATTTGTAGTGTATTTCAGAATATAACCAAACTCATGGTCTAATATTATAATGTGTCTCTATTTAAGCTTAAAAAAAGTTGAAATAGTATCTGAGAAATTAGAAAAAAATGTAAAAAATAATCTGATTTTATATCATGAATTTGAAATAATGAACCCCCTTGCAGAGTGCTACAGACCACACTTTAAAATGCACTGGTGTACTGTGTTCAGAGACATGTCCTGTCTTTGGTTCAGAAATGTCCCTGTTGCATTGCAAACTATATACTCTTGTCTTGCAACCTGTGTTACAAAATGTTCTACTGAGTGCAACCAAGACCATATTTCTCATCAGCAGGGCGCATATGCAACAGCTAAAAAAGTATGTAGTATAAGTTGCAAATGTATATTCTGCACATGATCATAATTGATATGAGTTTGTGTTTTATAGGCCTACACATTAAAATAATGCAGTATATATTCTACTGACGCCAGCAGGATTTTAATACATATACTGTGGATGTGAACTGTCAGTTGGTCATGAGGTGCCCCCACCCCCACCACCAAGGGGGATCACCCAATCAGAGTAAAGGGCAAAGGTCAGAGTGGACAAGATTGGCTGACAGCAGTACTGAGCTGTCATGGGAAATGTAGTCAGTCGGTGTTAGATCACGTGGTCAAGTCGTCGTAATGGTCTGACAGCCCCAAAGCCAGGCGGTATTTTCTTAGTCTTAGCTGGATAAGCTATAGTTTTAAGTAAAAAATGAAAGCAGAGAGCCGACGGGAGTGAGAGTCGTCTAACCTTTATTAGGGGGGGGCAGAGAAATGTCCTTTCACTTTTTCTATTCTTTTTATCTGTTATTTTCTGTAGTAAAATGTATTGCCAAAAACACTACAATATTGGTCAAAGATAGCATAAGAAATGCTCAAAAAAGTGTATTTTCATCCCCATTTCCACCCTGTCGACTCCTCTCCAACTCCAAATCCTTCAACCAAAATGTTTCTACCTCAACCCCACTCACCCTGTCTTACCCACCGTGCCCACAGGTAAATATGCCATGAGGGACCTTGTGCACCGTTTGCCCGGAGGCAGCAACAACAACAACACTAGTGGCAGTGGAGGCGGAGGAAGCAGCAACAGCAGTGTCCTGGCGGGAAAGACCATGTCCGATGACACCATAACCGCTATCTGCTGCGCACTGCACGAGGTTATCACCAAGAACATGGAGAACACCAAGGCCCTGAGGGACGCCGGCGGCATAGAGAAGCTCATTGGCGTCGCCAGGAGCAAAGGAGACAAGTAAGCCGAATGGAAAGATGATGCCAGGTGGAAGGGGGTAAAGAAAGAAAAAAGGATTAGCCTGAAGAAGAACAAGAAATACCATCATGGGGCAGTTTTCTTATAGATTGATAGAAGATGCAACAGCATTAAAAACTGTTTTATTCTGATATTAGAAAGAAAACAAAGGGAATTATGTTCATCTGTCAATCTAGCAAATGAGAATAACTACCTCACCAAAAGCCAAAAAATACATAAATGTAAATACAAAAATGTATATACATACGTAGCCTATGGCAGAAGGGGAACGTAGAAAATGTAATCAGTCCACTGGGCAAATCAGTGGAATAGAAAAGGTTTGTAAGGTAACGTGGCAGTGGTAGAAAGAGAGATCATGCAGCAAAGAAAGAAAGGTGAGGTAGGAGGAGGTTGTCAGTAAAGTTAGAGAGGCTGTGTACTTGTTTTAGAGCTATGAGTCAGCAAAACGCAGAAAATAAGGTCTAAAAGAAAGATGGCTAGTATCTGTCTGTTTACCTTCATACCCATACACAACCCAAATACAGGCTAATTTAAAGGTAACTTAATTCCACTAGTCAACTACCAAGAAGTCAGCTACTAAGATCTAGCCTTCTAAGCTAGTTAGCTTTAGCAGCAGTTTAGCTGGGTTCTTCTCTCTGGCATTGTAGGATTTAGTTACCGCCTCATTTTGGATATTTACTGTGATACTTTTCATTTACAGATAACAGCTATTAAAAAATATGTTTGGTATAGCTTTAACTAAAGCCATATCTTGCTTTCTCACCAGCTATCTTTCATTTGATAGCTTCTTTGCTATTTGCTAGCTGTCAAGTTAGCTGCATTTTGTAGTTACTGCACATTTTAAAATCTGCTTTGACAGAAATTGACAAACATTTCTATCTACTAAAACATGTACATGTTTTAAATTGGTCTAGGACCGAACTTTGGCTAAATATGACGTGTGTTGCCGTTGTGCAGTATAGCAGACGGCACATTTGTTTGCGCTCTGTGAATAATCATAGGATAAAACCAATTTATGTTAATATTCGAAGAACCAAACCTGAAAATAAAAGAATAACATTCCCCAAAATGACTGGAAGAAATACATTCAATTTGTTAGGCTCTGATAAGGCCATATGAGCCAATTAAACCCACAGCCATTAGTCAACTGAGTGAAACCCTGGAGGACACAAAATGAAATATTGGCCAATCATTCAATCAAGCAATGCAATTTGGCCTGAGTACAATTTAAGTGCCATATTTGAGGACATAAAAAAATGCATTTTCATTGTGCACCTTTATCCATTCTTTGTTATAGCAGTGAGATATGCTTTACTGGTTTAGTGTCCTTGCTTTATGTTTTTATTATTCTGCATTCTAATGTTTGTATAGCTCCTGATTGCACAAAACAAAATGAAAGACAGTCAAGCTTTATACTGTATGTGTTTTTTCCTCTGCTGAATTCCCAAATATAGTCCTAAAGTGGTAAAAGCAGCTTCCCAAGTCCTGAACAGCATGTGGCAATACAGAGACCTCCGCAGCCTCTACAAAAAGGTAAAGTTGAAATGTGTGCTCTGGCTTTATTTACGCCGAAAACGAGTTATGATGATACAATTTTAAGTTGTGAAGATGCATTCTTTTTTTACACGGACTCATATTTTTCGTCTCCTCTTGCAACCTCTCCTTCCATCTTCAGGATGGCTATGCCCAGTACCATTTTGTCGGCTCTTCCTCCACGATAGAGAGAGACAGACAGCGACCTTATTCTTCCTCTCGTACTCCGTCCATCTCTCCTGTACGGACTTCACCAAACAATCGATCAGGTGAGTCCACCCACCCCTCACTCTCTTGTCTTCCCTTTTGTCCTCTATCAATCTTTCCAACAGTCAAGTCAAATAAACTGCTTCAAACTGGCTTAAATCTGCTTTCACCTTCACACTACAACAGGCACTGACCAATTATTCTGCTGTCAAATAAAATCCTTGCACGGTATCTCCTAAAGAAACTTTCTGCCCTTGAGTTGTCAAAACTTAGGTTTGACTAATATGAGCTTTCCAGGCTTCTGCATTTTTGGACTCATGACAACATCTTCTAATGTTAACTAAATCTTATAAAATGGCAACATACAATGTAATCAGTGTTTACCCCATGAGATGTATTCTATGCTTGGTCCTAAAGCTTCTAAAACCGACTTTTGAGACAATAACAATGTCCAGCAAACCAAAATAAACAATCAATTTTTCATGATTGTAAATGTGTGAAATATAATTAAAATATTATACCCCATTTCTCAATGCACCACACTTTGAAAAATCATCAGAACTGGAATTACACTGTCAACTGTTAGTGGCAATTGGATAATACTTAGATTTGGAAGCTTACATTGAAAGAAATGTGTTGTTTCTTAGTTCAGAATTATGCCATTATCACAAACTTGTGATACATTAAGAAATTGACAATGTTTCTCTTGTCTCTCTTGTTTCTAAAATTGTTTTGGGCCCTTTGCACCTGTCGGCCTGCGTACATTAGACTAACATACACAAATACACTTTTTAAATGGTTACATTCATACAACAGTTGCTTACTGCAACAGCATCAAAGGTGATTAGCCATCTAGGTGCCGATATTACAATAGACTGGTGATATTAGCAGAGTATTAATGAGTATATGGATCAATGGTAAATGTGTTTTACAGAAAAGAGACAAAGACACTGATGCATCCACACAAAACAGGCCGGCCGGCTGCACCATAGCCAGCAGCTTCTTTGTGAAAGGCTGTTGATAATGATTTGAGTATAATAGCGAACACTACTGTAACATATGGCACTGAATCATAGCCAGGTTTCCTCCAACATGGCTAACCAGATCGTACTCATTATCTTTCACACTGCACCCCCTGTCCGACATTCATTATCCTCTTTTTTCTTCTGGATTTTTAGGTAAATCATGCCAAGACAGAGATTAATGGGTCAGTGGGATACTTAGATGGTAATATGTACTTGTTGTAAATACTGGTGGAGAAAGAGTGGCCTGCAGCCACACAGACAAAAACAGAGAAGCAAGAGTAAATCAGATTCAAGGAGGGGGATGACTCAATATTTACCTCTTATAAAATCCCACCCCGGTCAAGAAGCCAGACTTGTGAAGACTGCTTTGGTAACCACAGAGTCACAACACAAACCACAACCAGTGCCCCCGTTTATGATTCATATCAGGGTGATGTTTACAGGAAATAATACACAAAGAGTGCTGTGCCTTTGTGGAGGTAAATACAAGAACCTGAGATGCTTTGTAAAGTACAAATCACTCTGGCCTTTCTGCTGTGAAGGGACTCTGGCGTCAAGTGCGTTGATAATGTGTTCATGATGGATTGAAGGTTAAAGATATCCCCCGTGTGTTTGTGTGTGGTGTTTTGTGTAGCGAGCGCCCCTACTTCCCCAAGAGAGATGATGGCATTGAAGGAGAGGAAGGCAGACTACGAGTCGACTGGCAATGCTAGTTACCATGGCAACAAGGGCGAGCACACATCCCGGAAGGACGCCATGATGGGTAAGAACTCCATAATGCATGTCTGACACAAAAAAACTGTAACATGTTAGTGTGACATTTTTTAAGGAACACTTTAACATATTGGTTGTTATTTCTTGCAAAGTGTTGAATGGAAAAATCAATACCACACTCTACTCATACACTGTGTGTACAAATAACAATAACACATTCTACAATGTATCAGTGTAACTCGGAAAGAAATTGAACAAATTAGAAATACGCTGTTGAGACAGTCAGATAGAGCTTACTAAAGGTCAGATTTCACTATCTGAAAAACAACAGCTGAATATGAATTGTGTTTCTCGTTATTCAGAAAACTATAGGGAGTGTTTGTAAGTCTACAAGTGGGATATTTATGATTAATACAATGATTTAATGCTGTTTTTGTCATGGTTTTCAGAGAAGGTTCGGTATTTCATTGTTTCTCAGCCTATCAGCAGTTATGTGGTGGAAATGTAGCTCTTAGTTATTCCTAATCATCATAATTCATTGTCAATTTGCTTCTTATTCTTAATTTAAAAAACGCTCCTGAATCAGTTTCGGAGCAAGCATCCCTCTGAAGTCCTCATCTTCTCTGTCCCTGCAGGTCAAATCCCCGGTGGGTCGTCCACGCTGCACAGAGGAGCATATGTGTCGCCTACCGATGACCTGAAGTATAATCAGGTACTACAACTTTAAATACTAAGAACTATGAATATAAACTATAAATGTCTAAAGAGTCCCATATGGGTTTTATGAATACTATAGAAAATTGCTCTCAAGGTGTTGCATTTGATTCTGAATTGTTGCCAATTGTTGTAAAAGCCTTTTATATTGCCCATCTCCCTCTGGCAGACATATCTGATGCCGGTTTTATCTCTAAATGTATGACTGGGCATTCTCAAAGCATTTTTGATTATCCAATTTGAGATAATAGTTCGGTCCGGGATGTGTCCAATAACAGGTTTGGGTGAAGTTTGGGTCTCAAATCTTTAGCAAGACCAGTAGCTTAAGTAGGGGCAAGTTCAAAAGACGTGGGTACAAGCACCTTTGTCTGGTTTAGCCTTTTGTCTGTCATTAGCTGCCATTAATCATTGGAATTGATTGTGTCATGCTACCTAGCAATAGGTAATGGATACATATCAACCTGTTTTCGGATTTATAAATGTTAATTATTTAGTTGCATTATTTTCAACCACTCAGAATTTTCAGAAAGCATGGTCAGTTTAGAAGTCTTGTCCATATCCTCATGTCATGATGGTTTGGACCAAGCCTTTAGCGTTGGTCAATTGGATCAATTCATCAGCTTTTGGAGATCTTACTTGGCCACCGCCATTTTTTCTTTTGTGTTGAATAATAGTCTGTACCCAAAAAGCGAGTAAAAACTGCGCTCAGGGAGAAAGGGATATTTTCACACCTAACTCTGTGAAATTAGGGTTTATTTTGAAAATTGCCAGTTTAATAAGATTTCTCCCAACCGTAATCTGCATCAGAGCTGTTCTGTAAATGATGATCTTTGCCTTTTTCTTTTGACAGATCTCTTCTCAAGGCCTGCCTTCAGAGCCCTACCCTCCATTCCAAAACCCTCCCCCACCCGATGGTGTCAACTACGAGGACCAGGCCTTCTACGAGAACCAGGTCCTCGCAGGAGGGCGCCCTCCCCAGGGTGACCTCAACATGCACCTGCAGGGCCTCAAGTCCACCGGCAACTATGTAGACTTCTACTCCGCCTCACGGCCCTACAGCGAGCTCAACTATGAGACCAGCCACTATCCGGCCTCACCAGACTCCTGGGTCTAAGGGGAGATGAGGGTGGAGGGTTAGGAGGAGAGGATGGAGGTGAAGTGGGGGGGTTTAAATATAGGAGGAGAAGATGAGAGGACAGTTTCCCTCCATCCCCATCCTCCCCTGTGGTTCCTGAGTAGCATCATAGATAGCAGGACAACGGAAGGGGAGGATGGAGTGCAGGAAAAGTGAAAAACTGAGACAGTCCTTTCAGAGACATCTGAGGGAGGAGGGGAAGGGGACAAAGGAGGACCAGAAGCAAAACGGAGGAGCGGCCATGCATGTGCATGTACACCACCAACAAAACTGACAGACACATTTTCTTTCTGTGTTTAGTTTGCGATCAACTACTGCTAGAAGGTTCAGCAGACAGAAAGACCTCCTGCACCTGAAGGCCTCTGGATACAGAATGTAAGAGGGAGGGATATGAGGGAAGAGAGAGAGAGAAGGAAGAAGTGGATATGTGGAGAAGAAGAAGGACAATGGAAGAAAAAAAATGAATCAGTGGACTCAAGAAATGGACATTTTTGGATTGTGAATGGAACGTGTGAAAGATACCCAGGAGAAAGCTGTATATATGTGGTATAGCGTCATGGCTTTTAGTAATGTGAAGCACAAGAAGCAGAGCTGTAAGACATGTAGGACGTCTGTCACACACACCTTTGTTTCTCTCTATGGCTTCGGCGTGATGTATCCTCCTCTGGGCGAAGAACGCCTCAGGACTTTGTCATTTGTAACAGGTTTTTAATTTTCTTTTGTTGTGTTTCTACTTTTTTAATTCTGGTTGTATAGTATTTGACGTACACTGTACATTTACGGAGATGCATTGTGTACTGTACATTGCACTATTTTCTGTGTCATGTCAGGCCTTTCGCCATTTGGTCAACCTTCACTTCCTCAATAACTCTCCCCCAAAAAACAGAAAGAAAAATACACACACAATATCTGCACTCCCATAATTCATATCACAGCAACAGACAGATGTCAACATGTCAAATATTGGATATGAATGGGTATTAAGGCATCAATTCTGATAGGTCATGGTGCTCTTTTAACTGCCCTATGGATGGATTTCACGTTATTACTGACCTTTAACATTTAAGCAGCTTTTTCTGTGACAATACTCACATTTTTTGAGGCTAGCTTTCGTTTATTGGCGGCTATCTCGTCACATTTTCACCCCCTAAATCCTCGTGTTGTTCCCATGAGCGCCTCCTTTGAGTGAACTGTGCTCATTGTGTATATAACCGTGCCAAACAAGGGTTGCTTCCCCTCATCTGTAGAAGGGGGAAGGTTAGGGGCGTGTTAAAGGGTCCAAGTTCAGCTGAACATCCTTGCGGTTCTAACAATGCCAGTTTGTAAATGCTTTGGTTTTTCTAAACTGTGTTTTACTGGGATGAAACCTGCCTAACTGCACCAGGACTGGAGAGAAAACATAAAAAGAAGAAAAAAAACGACAAAAAAATAAGATCACGGAGGGACTGTGACGGGGGCGGAGCTAGGCTTCCCCCAAAGTTGTACAAAATTAGTTGATTTCTGTGTTGTAAAATAATCAATGTTTGAAGTACAAAAAAAAACTTTTCTGAGAGATGGGTGGCAATTCTAACTTCATGGTAGACAAAACTGTTAATAGAGTACGGATATATATTATATAAATATAAATATATACTTTTTATGTGCAGATGTGAATGTCACTTATAGCAGCAACATTATGGAAAAAAGACTTGTAAAAAGAAAAAAAAACAGCTACATGTAGGAATTTTGTTCACATTTTTTATTTCCTGGTCAACACACTAAATTGTCGACTTTGTGTAGTAATGTTGTTGCTATGTGAAATAGAGTAGACCAGGGCCCAGGGATCCACGTTGTCACTGAAGCAGTCCAAAAAGGTGCTACGTCCAAGTATTTCCAACATGTCTGTATGTGCACAAAATGTATGTTCCCCATTGAGAACCATTGGTTATCGGCCACAAAACAGGAAACAGTCACGAGTTTGATTCTTGTATTTCCCATGCATGAAAACACTAAGTTCTGATTAATTAGTCTAATTATGCTAAATAGCAAAAGTCCACCCATGAGTGCATGAGTATTTGTTGTTGGTAAATCTGAAAACTAAATGGTGATTTTTTTAAAGTGAGAATGGCTAAATTGTTATACGTGACAACAGACCCTGGTTCTCCCTACCCACTGCGTTTTAGAAATCATAGAGGTCATCTTCTGATGCTTGAAAAAGGACTCATAATGCAACAGTCCCCCACAAAAACACTGGATGAACAGATGTATTGTGCTTGTGAGTAAGCATCTGGAAACTGACAATGTTATGTATGTCCTTGTGATCCTTAGGCAGAAGAACCTAACTATAAGACCTGTATGGAGATATAACGTTGGTAACCTTTTTGTTGCTAGACCAAACGTGTTTTAAAAAGAGAATTGTGAATCTTTCTATTGCCTCAAACAGATTGCAACTGCTCCAAAAAATATAAACGGACCATCGAAGAACCTCTGATTCTGGGAGTTGTTTGTTCTGTTGCCAAGAAGAGTCTATATGGTAATGTTGTGTGTGTTTAAAAAAAAAGTATTTCTGGTGCTCTATGTTTCATCATTAACTATGCATAATGTAGGGATGTAAAGTATGCAATATTCCTAAAGCATGGCACAAACTATGAGTTTGAAATTATTTTTGCAGCCTTTGCATTCCTCTTAGTACAATATGCACATTTACTAAGACTTGAAACTTGCTAAACAACTCACCCGTCTCAAGGAAAATGATATTGCTTTAATTTTACAGTCACTTATCTTCAAATGGTGCTGAAGTTCTAGGGAGATACAAATGTTTGGGCCAATAAGAGAAAAAGATTCAAATGGGCCAGAGAGAACAAAACGTGAATCAAGAAATGTGAAATGTGACAGGAGCAAGAAAGTAAAATGTACATTATTTCCAAATTCTTAATTTGAACTAATGTTGCAAGATACATTTCTGCATAAAACTACACAAATTCAAGTTTCCTTGAACTTGTAAATGACTGAATGGAAGAATTGTGCTTCCTGTTGCACTGTCGTTAGCGGAAAAGCCATACCAGTGTGCAACAAGACCAGCAAGTGATGCTTGGCAGGGAAGGAAAACAAAAACATTTTTTTAATTAGATTTTCCAAGGACCAAAGACCAGGACAAATTTGAGAGAAAAGACCAAGATAATAGAAATGCTTTGAGACTTGGCTTCAGTATTACAGCCCTTTAATTTAGGTGGTTTGAACACAATCTTAGTAAATTGCTCTGTATACTCCATTATTATACTTAAGGGAGAATAATTACATTGTATGAACATGGTCTGGAGATTCTAGTGCAGCCTCTCAGACTCAGAAAGCTTTCCAGTACTTCAAAACAGAGGAAACAGAAGATCATAAGTAATTATTTTAATGGCATAAGAGAAAATCCATATATAAAGGGTCATGAGGGCTCTCTAGTGGTCATTCGAGAAACTGCACCACATGTCAGGGTGGCGGCCATTTTAGTCTCTGAGGCCTGTTCTGCATGGCTCTCTGCAGATAGATCACCACACCATAGGCACAGATTTGTATCTTTGAAAGCCAAAAGATAGCGCACATCTTTTTCATTACATATACACTGTTGGAGTGCAGAACAAAGCACGGACGAGGCGTCAAGTCACAGCACCAGAAAAGAGGGAAGGCTGGTGTGCATCTTTTTTTTCCTTATCTAAGGTAAATTACTTTTTCTTGCAGGACATTTATATCATCCCTGCTGAGGTAAGTAAGCAAATTATTTCTATCTGACGTGTTTGATCAGCCAAACATATTTAATGGTTCCTAGGACAGTTCATTCTAAAAGCTAAGCTTGTGTTGGCATCAACCAAAATGAGACCTATGAGTTCCAAATGTAGTTAATCAGTACACATGACTCCATCCAGAGTCTTTGTCAGTTTGCTTTGCAGTTTGTTTTCCTACCAAAACAGCTAAAGCAGCTAAATTGTCTTACAGTCATTTTATATCTTTAACATAGGAGTGTCAATAAGAAATTTGGTTGTATTGAAACGTATTTTTCAAATTGTGAAATATTCCTGTATTATGCTGTTAAAGAAAGACAGTAACACATTTACATTACCTTATCAGAGCATGAGTTGCAATGATATCAAACAACTAATCAACTACATAATATGGAGGTTGAACCAAATTCATTATCTGAAACAGAAAGAGCTGAGTAGAAATAAAACTAAATGAAGAACAGCTACAACAGGATTGTGAGTTTTAACATGTTTAAATTGTTGTTGAAAATGGGTTTGGGGCTAAATTTCGCCGATTGCAGTTCGGAAAGTGAAGGCAGAAAGTTAGTTTTCAGTTGGGTAGCCTCAAAACATTTCCACTTGCAGATATTGGGATGTTTTTTTTTCATTGGTGAAAATTGAATTGATTAGCCTCCAGGGTTTTGGTAGTGATCAACAGCTCATAAAAAAGCTACAATTTTGCATTTCATATAGTATATCAGAGAAAATGATCGACCCTTCAACAGTTTCAATTCAAAACAGAAAGTTGCCATGTCACCATTATTAAGTCTCCATGGACAATGAATTAGGAAAAATGCCATGGATGATACGGATGACAAACCCAGGTTAATGGGTACGTTTTCTTTTTCAAATGTAATCTATCTCCCATTCATCGTCTATGGTCCTCCAGCTTTAATACCTGATGACATCAAACGTTTCCTAGTTACTGTATTGGTTTATGGCTCTGAGAGAGATTATCTCATGTTCCCTAGGCCATGGGTATACAATATTTGAATTCTTAATTCAGGTGGTCTTTCCCTTTTAAAGGTGGCAGTAATGGCAATAAGCCCACAAGTCCTAACATTGCAACCTTTCCCCGAAATGTCAACATAAACACCTAGTTAATTAGTTTGCAAAGAGTCCCAAAGGAAAAAAAAGGTACAGATATTTACCAAAATATGTAATGCCCTTCATTTACTGACATTTTGTAGCCTTATATTACATTTCTTTGTATTTTGTAGAATTCAAATACACATGGATTCAATAATGAATAACTAATAGTGGACCTCCACTTCTCACAGAGCAGGAGATGCCCACAGTACCAGTGTGGCAGAGGACTATCTTGTGATTATTTTGGAAGTCAATAAGTCACAGTCTAGCACTAAGCTGTTTATTTTTGGCTCTGCCTCCCCACTTCTCCACAAAGCCAAAACAAAGCCTGTGTGAGCTGGCTCCTCAGATCGGCTGTCAAATGCCGCTCACAAATACCTGTTGTATATGTATCAGTGCAAAATGACTTCTTGGCTTATTCCCGTAGGCTCGCTGGCTGATCCCTTCCTGTGGCAATCTGCTGTCACAGCCAGCCACCAATCTTCATTTGGCCGTGTCGGAGCTATTCTCTCCAACCTGTGAAATCCCACGACTTGTTGTCACCTTCCTGACTTTTCAAGCCCCATTTCCCCCCTCTTAAAATGTCTCTCTGGCAATGTTTTCCTGTCAAAGTTCACTTCAACATATAACATGTTCAACATATTATATCCTACAGTTGTTTATCCTGTATTAAGCCAGCATGATGTCCTGTCCTGTTGCTGTTTCTTGTCTTTCTCTGAAGCCAGCTCAGATTTACTAAACTGGACTTGCTTAGTTTTGGTATTCCAACAGCAAAGGTTGTGGTTAGTAATAAAGATTGAAAGCGATCAACTCAAGATTAGACCCTGAAGACTGGGTGCTTAATCCTCAATGTAGATTAGGTTGAAAAGGAATACTAGGACAGCACTCCCATTCAAGTTTGTAATATTGTCGCATGGAGGTTCAGGAAAGATGCACATCTTCGGAGGTTCTCCTTTACTTCCTCAAGGCGTGTTGCCAAGGAAAACCGCTAATCACCCAGTTTACACTGAGGGAGTATTATCGGCAGCGGAAAACCAAATAGATAAAGCACCTTGTACCAAAAGTGAGTGACATCCATTAGAGCCACAGCATGCAGTGACACACCATTATTAATATCTGCCATTACTCTTTCTTGTTGTATCCTTACTTACTTTTCTTTAAAGCAAACTGAATCCCATCTTCAGATATATCAGCTAGTTAGCATCCTACTGTAGCAGCATCTACCACAACTACGTATTAGGGACATAATAGCTACAAAAAAACTACAGAGCCATTGATGAGGGGAGGAAAACTCAGACGTTTACAAAGAAATCATAATTAGTTGGGATTCTTGTCAAGCAAGTGTGTTGTATGTTCACTTGACTCCCCCTTCCCCAGCTCTGTATTTTTTAAATATCTTTTTAGCCTATAATCGCCCTAACACACTGTCAAGAGTAACACATACTACTCTTAAGTAGGGTTAGGGATTTTTTTTCCCCTGAAATCCTGTATCTCCCACATACAGTAGCACCAAATGTTAATAATGCCTCACAAATACACAGTTTGAACTAAATAGGAAACAAGGCAACAACTCCAACAATGGCGAGAAAACCATATTGAACCTTTTCAGTTATATTTACATCAACGGAATCCTTTCTTCATTCAGGTTTTCCTCGAACTGCGTAAAGTGTTGTCAGGGTTTTCGAACAAGACACCAGTACTCCCATTTCCCTCATCTCCTCCTTATCTGAGGTAACAGTTTGTGCCTCTCCTCCTCCTGCCTCCTCTCTATTCTCTTCATCTTGTAGTTCCACTTGGGGATCTGTAGCTGGTTGTTGTTGCGTCTCCGTTTGAGTATTTCGGGTAAGTAGCTTGAAGACGGGGCTATGCAGAGCCTCACTTTTGGCACCATCATGCCTGGCCGCACACTGTTCCTCCTCAGCAGATGCAGAGGCAGGAGGCTCGCTCGCCTCATGGCCAACGTGGCCACGTCATTCAGCAGGGGCTGCAGGCTGGCCCTCCGATCCAGCACTTTGGGAATAAGAAGGACCTTGGAGTTCTGGAAAAATCTCTTGTAGTTGTTCAGTCGTTCCGGGCCCATGCACTTCATCTCAGAAACCCGTTGCTTCCGCAGGATCTCCTGCACGGCCTGACGACGCTTCCCGAGACACGGGGGGCTGCCTGGACACACCGTGCGACAAGCTGTGGCCATGACCGGAGAGCAGATGCTGGTGGTGACCTGGACCATGTGCTCAAAAACTCCATCATCGACAGGGTCTACCTTATTATTAATGTAAAACCTATAATGGCAGCACGAAAATAAGTCCATCAACCGCTTCTTGCAGGACTTCGGCTCCTCGGACTGGGCCGCCCGCTCCTGCACAAGATCAAACGTTACAGGAATCATCAGTTTAAAGCATTATGAGGCGCATTCATAGTATGAGTGTAGTCATGATGGATTTATTGACCTCCAACATGGGCCACTCCAGGGAGAAGGAGTCACAGAACTGCTCAGCACAGGGCCTTGCTATCAGCCGTTGCATCAGATAGGCCGTCTCATATCGACCGGTGAAGAGAGCCCACTCCCTGGGTGTCAACTGGCGGCCATTGTCCCGAGCCTGAATATCGCCTCCTGGAAACATAAGGAGATATACAACTGCTCAGTGGAAGGGAGAATCTGGGAGTAGAGCTGTGCTATAAACGGTGTGGCCTTCCATTGACTAAGATAATAGATCATAGTGTGTGCTCTACCAGACAGCATGAGAGCCCTGACACACTCGGCCCGGCCCTGCATGGCAGCCTTCATCAGCGCTGTGAAACCGTGACAGTTCCTCCTCTCCATGTCCATCCCTGGAAAGTAATCGAGCAGGTAGTTTGCGATGTACCAATAACCTGCAGACCGGCGAGAAACACAGACTTGTGTTACACAGCTTTGCAATGGCAAATATTCTTCTGATCTATCACCCACATTTTCTACATTTCTACCTTTTCACTTATTTTTTCAGTCATTATAACAACTTTCCAGGAAAAGGTTTTGTATGTGTCCATGTGTGACATTTCAGTACAGCTAAATTCCCTTCTGTAAGGGAGGAGCACCTAGAGGTAGGCTAGCCATCATGTTTCAGTATACTTGCGTAAAGGCTACTAATCATATTCATTCATCACATTCATTAGACCCCTCACGAATATCTTTGATACACATGTATGAAGCTACAATGTATGTTTTTACAGAAAATTGCCTATTAAAAATGGTTCTATGACATACTATATATATTACAATATAATATAACAAAAATGTGACAACTGTGACATTATTTATGACTTTTTAATGACATTTTTATGGCATACTATTTGACCTTATATAACTTTTTTAACACGGTCCAGATTATGCTTTTGATTCAACCAGACACAACACAGCACGTTTAAGAACCATCTCATAAGTGTCTCTCTTAACTTAAAATACGCTTCTAGTGTATTTTGACAGAACACAGTTGAGCGGATGCACCCAAAACTGTCCTTAAGTCTTAAAGGTCCCATGTCATGGCCATTTCTACTGATCATAATTCCATTGTCGAGGTATACTAAAATAGATTTATATTGTGCAATTTTCCAAAATCGCATTGGTTTCTCATACAGCATCTCTGTATAGTATGTGTATTCACTCTCTGTCCTAAACGGCTTGTTGGAGCTCCTGCCCCCCCCTCCCTATGAGCCCAGTGGCCGCCTGCGAGACAGCGAGACACAGCGAAACCCAGCCCGAACACACACACACACACACACACACACCAGCAGCCTGGCTGGGAGTTTGTGTGTGTGCTCACACACCGACTCACAGCCTCACGGCGTCCCGCCGTCTCAGGGAGGAGAAATCGGCGGAGCTGCAGCTGAGAAAAGATTGAGTGTGTGTGTGTGTGTGAGGAAGTCCGCGGATTGGTCAATTTGGACCAATCCACGGACTTAACGTAACGGCTCTTCGGACGTAACGTAACGGCTCCACGGATTGGTCCATTTGGACCAATGGGTCCATTTGGGTATGGGCACGTCACTGTACCCAGGAAGAAAAAGAGAAATCTCCAACGAGGCGTTCTGGGGCAGCATAGACAAGTATTTTCTGTGTTAGAGTTTTACTCGCTACAGGGTGTACTTTGAGGGTTTGTGACTTTGCAGACCGTTTACATGCATAAAACCTTCATAACACACAAGGGGACGGGTAATAACCGGAAAAGCATGACATGGGACCTTTAAGTCTTAAAATGATATCCATGTATTAAAAATAATAGTTTTATTTGATGGATTTGTGAATCTTCCCTTACAAAAACAAGTAAGACTGAGTGGCCTTGCCCATAAAATGATGAAATTCCAGGCCTCTTGATACTGGGAGTTCACATCTGAGGACCTGGATTTATTACCATTACACGTCTGGACACTTTCTACCGTTTTTGAAGGCTTTCAGGGAAAAAAAGCTTTTCTCCTCATATGTATTTGACCACTCCACTGCAGCCTGGGCCCACAGTCTTGGTCACCTGTTCCCCTGAGGTGTTGCAGAGTACTTTGTCATGAAGGAAGATCGATACTTCTTTTAATGAAGCAGAAAATGAAGAGGAGTCTGCAGCTATTCATCACAGGACACAAAGAGCCATTCATCATCGTTAGCAGATGAGACTCCGGGCCGCTGTGTCTGATACATATGGCTGCATCACTATGAAATTACTTACCTTGGTACTTTTTATTGCCAGAAAAAAACTGTGATTATTATAGCTGAAAGCAACGGACCTCATAAGTATCAATTGTACCACTCTAAAAGTAGTTGGGGAATAGATCACAGAACGCATCTGAACATAGGGAGGATGATCATTTCCTTGATGGTGACAAAATTAACCACTTACTGGTGGTAGCTTCTAAGTCTCGTTCAGAAATGATAGTGGTATCAATATTCTTGTCGAACTCTACCTTTTTAACTTGACAGGGCAGAAGCTCTTGATTAAGTTCAGTCTGTGTATGTCAACACAGTATATGTTGGTCTAATCAGGCTAAAATATTTTAAAAAACCTGTGTCGGTGCTCCCACATTGTGAATGGCATTTTAAGAATTCTAAAGAGGTGTGTTTACCTGCTTGTGCTGCAGTAATGAGAGCGGTGTTGCCCTCGTTGTCCTGCCAGTTAATGTCCAGATAGGGGCACTGGGACAGGGCGATGACAATTTCCACGTAGCCTTGGTAGCACGCAACAATCAGACCAGACTGAAACAAAACAAAAAGAGTGCTTGAGTCTCTTCTTCTCTCTTTGTCTATGATTTGTTTAACTTCAAATTGGTTTCCTGGGGCTATGGGATAGCTTATTTATGGATTTATAGCCGTGTTTCCAAGACAAAATCATTTTAGTGATTTTCATTAAAATAAATAAGAACAGCAGTCGAGCTGCCTAAAAGCAAAGTAGAAGGCTTTTTTCAGTGTTAAAAAGATAGATTGTGAGTCTGTCAAATACTGTTATGTCTGGGTAAACATGGGTTTCCAACTAGAGTGGTCACTTGCTGAGCAAAAAATGTCCAAAATGGCTACTATCTGGTTGGCTCTTATTTAAAAGGATAACAGCTATAAAATCAGAGTTAGTAGTAGCATTTTCACAGAAAACACATATAAACAAAGGGCTCAAGGGTTGCATTTTCATGCTTCTAGAAACTGGATAGCGGAGTATTGAGCAACCAGTCTGTGCCATTTTTTGGTTTTCGGCCAAATCCTTCATCATTAATCTCAATAAAAAATGAATTAACTGATCCAGGCAGTGGTAGACCAGCATCTCCCATCTTTTGCGAGGTAAAATTAAATGTTCTTTTATAAAGGGGTATGTTGGCTTTGAAGAGAGCATGGACGGATATAACAGCTTTGTCTGTGCAAAATCAAACTATCCTTTTAACCTGTTTAGCCCTGAGCCTGTTTTTCAGGTCTCAGGCTCGAAAATGACATTCCCAGAACAAATTACCATATCTTCCCTTCTAAAAGGGTTAAATTAATAATCTTTTTCCTCAAAGTAATGATAAACCTGTGAGTTGGATGTAGAAGAGTCAGAACAATATAGATGTTTTTTATTTTAAAGACAATTCAGATTAAACATAGTAAAGAACTGTAAATTATAGTGTCCGTCCAAAAATTATTTTTTACTTATAGTGAAAACTACCCTTGGATGATGGTAAGGTAGACTAAAAGCTTTAGGAATCCAAAGTACAACATATAATAAGTACCCTGTATCAAGATTGATGCAAAACAAGTGACATTTGACCTTTTTAGAGAGGTTTAGCAAAAAAAACTCTACCTCTGAGGTGATTTGGGTGGAAATGGGTTGAGGCATTGGTCGATTTTGGTGATTGACATCTCTTTATGACCGTTAGAGCCAATAGAATCTAAGGGGATCTCCCCTCTCACTAACATGGCACAACAAAAAGGTGGGGGCTTCGCGCATGTAGTTTTGCATTAAACAGCGAACCTACACTCTAGCTCTGACACTCTAGCTCTGACATCTAGAAACGGAAAAGCAGTTTTATTGCTCATGGATTATCAGAAATCATTTCAAAGGGACACAGACACATTGGATTAACCTATGGATTAACTTCAGCAGCGTTTTTATCGTTTTAATGCCATTGAAGACCACGTTTGACCAGACTACGACACAAGGTAAACCATGTTAGCATTTTTAGCTACCTAGCGCCACATGTTTTGATGTCTGTTTTTGTTTATAAAGTCGCGATTTCGTATAATTGAGTGATAATGAGGGTACCCTTCGATTCTGTGTCACCTCACGATGTGAAACGATGTCATGGATGTGCAGAAAAGATAAATAATATGGTTTTGTGAGTGAATTTCGGTGCAGTAATCTGTTAGCATATTTAGCTCGTTGCTAATTCAGAGGCTCAGCGTTGGCATTGTGGGTTTTATTTAAAAAAAAAAAAAAAAAGATCAGTTAGATGAGTTTCTTCCCGTTACATGGATATAAAACATTCATAGTTTATTAAATGAACATGCCCTCAGACAGTGTTTCCTGCAAGATGTTGCGGCAGTGCCCCGGTACCGGGGTCTCTCGGGCTTAACAGGTTAAAGGGAGAATAACTGTGGCATCTCTGAATTGCAAACAAAAAAATAACAATAAATGATGCCTTCTGGGTGTTAATAAAGAACCTCATAAAATACAGCTATAGAGTTGTTTGACATATTATACCTGTGTAGGATATGACACGAACATAATTTCAAGTCGGAATACCTGACTGTGTTTGTAGGTGAACCCCAAGACTGATACAAAGTAGAAGGTTAGCGTAGTCAGCCTGGTTCTAATATAGCATAACAAATATTAAAGATATCACACGGTTTTACGGTTATCTACAGATCCTCTTGTGTTAAGGTCTTTTGTTGAATCACACTACAAACAGTGAGTGGATTGACTCAACAGGGATCTGAATCAATTGAAAGTTTCCCAACATTGACAACAGGACAGTTGGTTGGTAAAATTAGGTAAAAGGGCAATGCTGATTAAGGTCTTCATACCCACAACAAGCTTGATCATGATGAAGTTAGCGTTTAGCTCAATATGCCAATAGCATTTATCTCACCTTGTTAATCATGTCTATGTCAGCATAATGCTGTGTTGACAAACGTCAAGGTTTTCTGAAAGACAATTCTGTGACAGTTCTCCAGGGCAATCCTTCTCTCCAGCTCTGTAAGCATGCAGTAGCTCAGGTCAATGTCTTAGCAAGCCCTTTAGAACCTGAGCCCTCACGGCAAGCCGCTTCTCTACAATGTCATTGCTTTCTGTACTTTAAACTACCAATCTGTCATCCGAAGCTTAACCAACTGCTCAAAAGCCTTCTTCAGGATTTGACCATTATTATGGTATGAAAATAATCTGGCTGATTCATATCTTGATTAATTTGTGTAATCTATTTTAGTGGCCGTATAGTCTGCCGAAACTTGTATTATAGTTTGTATTATATTATAAGTGCCTGTGCAGACTATTAAAATTGAACTACATAGTATTCCCCTTAACCCCTATGATATTAGAAAATGAATGGAAACCAATTTCTGCCTGTTAGGATGTATATAATTGAAACAACAGAAGCCAGAAATGCCTAAAAACCAAGCTTTTCATTAAAATGCATTGATATCCAAAGACCTACTCTTTTGTTATGATCCGTCTCTTTCACTTCCTCTTCGGTCACTCCTTGTCTGATCATAATCTTGACTATGATGGAGTTGTTGTTGCAGCAGGCCTTATAGAATGAAATAGGCTCGGGGCTGTCAGGGCTCGGGGGGCGGTCAGACTGAAATGGACTGTCTGGAGGATAGAAAGAATCGTCTGAGGCAACGCTGTGCGTGTCCGAGTGATCCGGGAGGGAATCAAAGTCCAACTCCTCAAACACCTGGTAGACCTCATCCTCATCTTCCCAATAGTTTCGCGTATAATCCGCTTCAGGGTCCTCGTTACATTCCTCTACTGACACATCACTCTCTTCCCCAATTTGGTCAATAGTGGTGATGGACATTGAAGGTATATCCATAGCCCCTTTATCAGTTCTGAACGGAATCTCACCAAGTCTGATGCCTTCGGAAACTCCATTCTCCCGAATCTTTGAAACTTCACTAAGTTCCTCTGTTATTAACACCATTTAAAACCTACCCGGCCCCAACACACTTTAAATTCTAGGGCTGACGACCTAGAGTTCATGTCCATTGGCCTGATGAAGTAGTTGTCTTAACATACCCGATAGAATATTAATTGCTGCCAGGCTATTGACCTCCAACTGTTTCCATCTCAGTCAGGTTTTCCAAGAGACAGGGGTTCACTGGAGATCACAGGGGAGGCATAAGATCATCACTCATGCTAATCTTCCAACATTTTCGGATAAATCTCCTCAGGATACCATCCAGTTAAAGAAGATCTAGAACTCCACAAGAGATGAATGAATGAAACTCCGATTCATATCAACGAAGGTTTGTTCATATGCTTGATCTGAGGTAGTCACTCATTTCCAATGAAGATCGGTATTTCCAAATGACAATTTCGACAAGTTACAAGATGTTGAAAAGTCACTGTCCATTTCCATGTGACACTTTGCATTGAACCCAAAGCCTTGTACGTCAAAGCTTTTAATCATGGCTTCAGTACCCAGACAGGCAGCCTGTATTCTTGCAGTCTTGTTGAGAAGTTTAAATTCAAGTAGTCCACTGGTAAGTAAAAAAGAGCAGGTGTCTTGGTTGGAAACAGTCACAACTAAGAGCAATTCATCGTGTTACCCTGTGGAGAAACATTGAGCCTTCTTAGACGACGGCTGGCAATGGGATGACAGAGATATTCTCTTGAACTGATGCATGATAATCCTTTTAGTCGCTCTCTCTCTCCAGCTCTAGCTGATCTCTTGTGTTCCCCTCCCTTTGACAAGACAGTTTCAATGTTTTCTGTAGAAATACAATAAAGTGGAACATAGACGGTACATGCACAGAGGGAATGTTTTTTTAATTTTGTAAATCCTCTTTCTTACTATCTGTTTTACACAGGGAACAATCTGAGGAAGTAGGGAAGTGAACCAAAGTGTTAAAACAACTAAGAATATGCAAAGTTAATGCAACAAATCCCTGAACATTCATGCTAATGTTTACAGCAACGTTCATATGGTTCGTTCTGAACTAAATATCCTCATTAGAGAATTATCATCATCAGTACAAGGGGTCAGGCAAGCCCTACCCATCCCCCTATCTTGTTTCTTCTTCTGTTGCACTTAAGACCGCCAGCTTAAATTGGATTTAACGACCATGTGACCATTTATTTACAGTGGACTGGGATCACCCTGAACCCTAAGACATACCTTTTTAGGACTTACATTTTTGGGAAAAAAATGTTTTGACTACAGTAAAAATAAAATGCATAACATAATAGAATGAAATAAAGTAAATTAAAAAGAAAGCAAGAATGCTGCATGTATATGGAGTCAAGCATTACTTATTTGACTTTAATTGACAAGTAAATAATCAATTGTGAAATCTTATCTTATCTAATATCTGCATTGAACCATTTAATATTTTGGAGAACCATCTAAATGTATGTGGTTTGAATTCCCCACTTTCAAAAGGTTACCACCGATTCATAGAATATGGTCATCATTCAAGTTTCCAATGTATACACATCATGACTATCAGGTCATTCAAAAAAAATCCCAATTCTATTCAAAACAAGTAAACATGCAATAACGGATTTTGTGGCTGCTTAGGGGCTGTAGAAAAAAGCCGAAAATATAATTATGTATGGTAGTTGAGGATCCCAATAAAGGGGTGCTCGGAAATAAATCTATTTCCCATGGTCAAGAACTCAGACTGTCAGACTGTTTCGTGACAACTGCCTTATGCAAGTAGGGTTTGCCACGAGGCCACAGTCTCAGTGTCTGAGTTCACACTGAGCCAAGATCAGGTACACAAACACTAATCTCTCGTGGTCAAATCCTTCCTTTCCTGAAACACATTGTACCGTTCTACCCTTCAATTTAACTTTTAAGGAGGTTAATTAATGATTTAAAGTTCTCTTTGACCAAGGTCTGCACTCGTTGTTTAATGACTGGTGTTACATTGGAGAATCTCGTCACGACACAGCACTAATCTCTTCAGAGCACCTTAAGAAGGGACAATCAAAGGCACTTACTCCATGATTAGATCGTCATAAAGAGATTGACCCCAATGTGTTTGTGAAAAATGATGTACGGGTTTGAAAAATCTGATTTAGCTTCACAGTAAAAATGCTGCCAACACTCCTAATCTGAACTTTACTTTCTCAACTGTTAAGACTGTTAGCAGGAGAGTAATTGGATTTAGCAGAAATAACCCAACATCCTGTTCCTAGAGCTGCGCTTTCTAGTATCACGCTTTCTAGTATCACAATGTTATCCTTAATCGGAACTGGGCTGTTTTAAACTGCTGATGTTTGATTCCCACACAGATTTAAAATCTGTATTTGTGATAAATAAATGGCCTGTGTTCTGTGACATGATAGTCTAATACCTTTTGTCTTATAAATATATATGTAATTGGTCAGTTTTCTATGCTAGATTAAATGCATTGACTGTATAAGAAGTCGACGTAGTCATTGTTTGGGCTTTTGGCCATCACCATCTTGTTTTTTGCAACTATAACTGACACAAGAGCATGGAGCAAAGTACACAAACAAACTAGCCCGCCCTAAAGCATACCCTTCTTTTCGTCTATTTTACTCTAAATCGGACCACCTTTTACAAATTAAGGGAAACGCGATTGCTCTATTAGTCCCATGGAGGCAGAAGATGCATGTAATTCCTTGCTCAGAAGTCAAACTTGTGAAGTAACGGGTGGGTGTAACCTGTGTGATAGAGACAAATTGACGCACACACAATTGACAATCCATGAAACATTTACAAGAAAACTAAAAGATAGACACTATATTTACACTTGAGCTAGCAATTCCCACATATTTTGAAAAGACTGATTCAGTAAACCTGGGCCGAATACTTATACTGTATGTTAAGTGAGGTCTTTCTCTCTCTCTCCTGAGTGCCTCTCCCAGGTGCTACCAATCCCTCGTTAGTGCCTCAATAAAGGGCGGAGGAAAGCTGCGGCAGCTCTTTGCAACTGTGTTGTTGGTGTGTGTGCAGTGTGTTGTAGTGACTCTGTGTGAGCAGTTTCAATGGTGTTAATGGATTTGCCCCACAAACACATTTTTGTTTTTTGCCACTATATCTCATTATACCAGTGCCATTTCCTGTTTTCAAGAAAGTTGTCCTTAGTTTGTCTTTTGAATCTGCTGTTGAAGTGACTTTATTTTCAGGTCACGTAAAGTATTACGAATAGTCTGTGGTGTTGGTAAATATGAACACACAACTCCCATATTTAAAAAACTCAATCGATTAAAATGTGTTGACATAGTAAAGCTTAAAACAGTACTGATTATGCACAACATTTTCCACAACAAAATGCCTAATAACATTCAAAAGCAGTTCCAAACCACAGTCAGGAAATACCCAACTAGGCATCCTAACTGGTTGTGTAGCAAACCCTGTAGAACAACCATCAAATCACACAGCTGATCCATGATCTGAGTTAGAACCAGTGGCGACTGGTCATTAGGGGCAGGTGGGGCACAGCCCCACCTAGTGTCAGCAGAAAGTATTACACATAATGATTACAAAAAATGCAAAGAGATGCAAAAAAAAAAATTAAAAAAAATATAAAATATATTTTAAGGTCATGTTTAATCATCTGATTCGTCTGTACATTGCTGTTTTAGTCTGTGTTCTTCTAATTAGTGTCTACAGTGCCGTTTTGAAAACAACTTCAAAACATTCATCTGCTACTCAGTATTATGTATCTAATACCTAATATATATATATATCATTCCAATAGCTTGTATATAGACTTGTACTGCACTATTCCACATCATCACTTTATTTTATAACTATTTTTCTTTTTGTATTGCTCTTGCTCTTATTGTTATTATGTTACATTGTTGGAGAAGCCTGTGACATAAGATTTTCAACTACATAATTACTCTGTAGCTATGTCAGATTGACAATAAAGAACCTTGAACCTTGAACCTTGAACCGTGAGCCATGTGGGACAAAACCTGATAATGCCCCACCCTCTCACTGTCAAAGTGAACGGTGACTGTAAAAACTACACTGCGCATGCTCAGAGTATTTTTCAATGTAATGTGTGTGGCAAAAAAAAAAAGACCATAGGGGCACAGAGCTGCCATCCCCACCATACGTCATCTCACATCATTCAGAGCTGATTGGCTGTAAGTACGTGTGCCGCGAAAAGTGTGGTGTGTGAAGAGGAGACGAGAGAGCTGCAGTGACGCGTCCTAAAACCAGGAAGTAAGCTGCAAAAAAGCAATGAGGTTTCTCCATAGGATTTTAGAAAATAGCTCGAAATAAGATCTGTGGGAAACGTACCTGTTAGATAAATGCACGTTTTGTTCAGCCGGATAATATCCACATGTCTACCCTACTTTTATAATTTTTTTATCATAAATCTATCGATTAGATTTATGATAGACTTTTGAAACTACAAGAACATAAGGAGGACTTTTACAAAAAAGTTATAGACATTTTTGTCCAGAAGGATAGGCAAATGGACTTCATCTTCAAGTCAAGGTAAGACCGCACATTTTTGAAAATGGGATCTTACTAAGAGAGAACAATTCAATATTTAAATGATAAAATTACATTTTTTGGGTATCCTTTTGTTGAACTCTGTTTAAAATTAATCGAAGCATCAGACAAAAAAAGCTTTTGAAAATAATATTATATTTTGGTTTAGGTCAAAATATAATATTTGTAAACCTGAAGAGTCAGTGCCAGTGCCTCACCAGCCATGAACCTCACTGCACGTCACTGCAGAAGCTTATATATAGACATCTAAGTTTTTTGTGCCCCACCACTTTTGTACATATAAAAACGCCACTGGTTAGAACGTGGAATGAACTTCACCCAGACCATTCAAGTATCACTTGTCATAAACAATTCCAAACTAAATTAAAAAA
This sequence comes from Trematomus bernacchii, assembly GCF_902827165.1. Taxonomy (NCBI): domain Eukaryota; kingdom Metazoa; phylum Chordata; class Actinopteri; order Perciformes; family Nototheniidae; genus Trematomus; species Trematomus bernacchii. The sequence continues at coordinate 10,551,102 of NW_022987689.1, read as the reverse complement.
AAATTCTATTTGCAGATTACTCCAGCTAACAAATATTGGGTATTCCCAGAATCCTTTTTTAAATTTATTTAGTGGGAATGCTGATACAGCATTCCCACTAAATGTTCTTCTACGGACAAAATTATTATTATTCCGCCGGAACTTTGCACCTCTTCTCCTCCTGCATTCAACATCGCAGAAACTCCGTTCAAACATCAAAACGTTCAGCTCGGTCGGGAATCGATTGCTATCATTTGGATTATTCATAACTTTCATAATTCCAGAGAAACATCCCATAATTCATCACATTTTTAACCATTGAAGTCAATGGAGAAAATCTTCAGACTTGAACAATCTTCATGCGACTTCAACTGCTAACTGTTCATTCATACTTTCACTCAGAAACCTCATTCCAACTTTAGAATGTATTTAGAGATATTAAGCATTGTTCAGACCTTGGTAAAGAGGTTTTCTTCAGATTTTAACATTAACTAGAGTGCGTGATGTCACAGCTAGTGTAGGAAATCTTGAAATTTGCCTTCATATTTCTTTTTAAAACTGCCATAATTCCCAAACCCTACATTCCTGAGACATAATTTTTCATGACAAACGTAGGAAAACATCTTGTAGCTTGAGAAATGACAAATAATTAAGCAAAAATAATTAAAAAAAATGCCTCTTGAGGGCATGAAGTGACAAAAACTTTCAACATGTCTCCATTAAAACCCATTGTAATTTCAGGCTGATATTTCCTCACAGCAGCAGCCGTACACCTTTAGTTAAACTGCCAAAAAGGCCACATTATTAACCCGAAAGTACACAAGAATTACACTTCAGATACTCAACTTCCTTGACATGCTTCACGTTTTGAAATTGTGCAGAAAATCTCCAGTTTTCTTTATTTCTTTGTACTCGTTCATTTCTATACGTTTTTGACGCAATAATGCCAATGTTATATTGATGCCAATGATGATTCACGGGAGGGCTACTTCCCATAAGCTATGCTTCATGAATTATACTTCTTTGTTTTTGTATGAATTTAGTAGAATAAATAAAAAAATAAAAATAATACAAATATATATATACGTTTTTGTGCATGTAAATGGTCTTTAAAAGGCTAAAATCCCAAAGTTCACGCCAGAGGGAGTACTGTAACTTTCTCACACACTCAACCCTCCTCCCCCCCCCCCTCCCAAAGGGCAGACTGGGCTCTGGTTTCAGACAGGGGAAAATAAAGCTGTTTTTGAACATTAAAGTATGTAAACATGTCACAGTAGGCACAAAATACTAACATGAACCTGAAAATTAGGATAAAAAGGGTCCCTTTAAACAATTCAATTTTCTCGCTTTCTTTTGTCCTCCCGTTTATCTTTTTGTTACTGCTCTTACCCTGTGAAGTCTTGGGGAATGTAACAGTATAGAAGTAATTTTTCCTCGCAGATTCATTACTTTTTAAAACCATTAGAGGGATGTGGATATTTATCTAATGATTTACAAAGAGAAAAAAAAGCAAGGTCATAAAAGAACATGGGTTCTTTGTTGCAGGAAATATTAGTTCCACTTTCTTTCTCTAATCATCTCACCACTCTTAACATGACATACATGTCAAACCCCTTGTGGGCGTAACAACAACATTGGGATCCACAGATCCAAGCCAAAAAGTAAACACCCATCTTTTGTTTAGGATATTATTGCCCTTAATGTAAGGAAAAAACTGAAACTCTTGAAAATAATTTCAACAATTTTTTTATTGCTTCATATTACTGAACCAACATTTGATAGACCTTAAAGCATATACCTCTATGATACAGTACATGCCACTGCCTTATTTTGCACATATAAAAATAGAAATCATTTGCTTCTAGAAATTGAAATTGAAGACCAAAATTCGAAGTGTCCAGCTCAGTTCAGGAAGATACCTAAAGGTCACTTTATAGCGTCATGTATCTAATGTGAGCATTCCACAAAGCAGCACTACAGCCGTCGGCACTAAAGTTAACATCATTTACAATCCATATCAATAGAAAAGCAGGTTGTTTGCTAAACTCCACATGAAACACAAATGCAGTGTCAAAAACAAATCATCTTTTAAGTCAAACCCATTGTGCAAAATCACCACAGTGAAATACTGATTTATCTTTATGTGTCAGTGGGAGGGAAATCAAATGTGTTGATTGTGTTTCAATGGATTCTGAAATAATTGCAAACTGTGGTATAAAGTGCAGCAACACATTCAAACAATTGCATGAGAAAAGCTAAACTTTACTACCAGACCATTATTGTCCCCCTTAAGAAATAAAAGTGGAGAAGAAAGAACCTGTTGGAGAATAAGATCTGTTTCTATTGGTAGTTTGATATAAATGGCTAATGCTCGTTATTTTCATTTAAACTATGCTATGTATGCCCCAACACCCTTGATATTTTATGAAATCAATTATTTTAGAGTGATTAGAAATATAACTTCTGACTGAAAGTTCTGAAACTTGCATTGGGATCACCCAAGTGTCCATCAAAACTGAAATGATCCGAACCTCAATTTTCTTTATTTTTTAAATTTGTGCCCCCTGCTAAGACATAATTCCAGCATCTAACCCTTTGTGAAAAGATTTTATTTTTTTACAACACCTTAATTAGTGAACTGATCCAGGCTATTATTTTTACAATTTACAGACGTTATGCTAAGCTAAGCTAACCATCTTCGTACACTGTGCTGAGTGAGTTGACTGTTTCCTGTCATATACACATGGTCAAATCCTAAATACCAGAGTACCCCTTTAATATCTAACAGAAGCTTGTTTAGAACTTAAAGTGAATGTGAATTTGTATTCACTCTTGTTTCTATGCATGTTTTGGCAGTTTTTTTTTCTCCAACATTGTTCTTCAGTTGGCCATTAGTTCTCAGAGTCGTATAAGCCACTAAGGATTTCCCCACTTTATCATTTGGTTTTCTTTTTTATATATAATTTTAGGCTGGTAAAAATCTGAGCAGCGGACTTTAGAGGAGGCTTGCAGGTGAAATCTGCGAAAGGTGAAAAAAACATTAGCTTTCAGGGGAAATGGGTAAGACTGGGTTGGACCAGCTAACCCCTTTTCCTTGATTGTGTAAAATCCTTCATAATTTCTTATATAATGATTTCAAACCCAAGTAGTTTACTAAATTAGGTTGCACCAGTGAAACATAAGGAAGATCTTAACTAGTGAAGACCTCAGTAATGATTAAGCATTTGCTAGGAAACAATTTGCTTCATCCAATCAAAAGCAATCGACTGTGTAAACAAGAAGTCGCCTAAATAGTTTTACGGGAAAATGTAACTGCCAATCATTTATAAATGTTATGAGTTGTTTTAATTATGTCTGCATACGTGGAAACGTTTTTTGAGTAAGTAGTATTCATGCAGTAGTCTGTATAGTTCACTTTCTCTCCGCAGGGAAATTCAGCGTTCATAAAGTTGTTGGAACAGCTAATTAGCAGCAATATTTTTCATCCATCAGAATAAATATTTCTGTAAAATCAGTGTCAGTCTTGGATGTAACACAGGCAGAAAGGTTGTGAGGCTGTTTTTCCAGTTACATTTTTTGTAAAAAACCTCACTTAATGACCTCTCCTCTCCTGTAGGAACGTACTACACATTCCAGACTGTTTTTAAAATGAGAACATCTTAAGAAAAAAACATGTCCTCGGCTGTTTCCAGAGTGTCAAAAAATAAAATGTTCCTTCTTTACTCCTTGTTATCATCTAACAGCACACTCCAGAAATGTAACACTACAAATGAATTTAAAAAACACGTCTAATAAAAACATCTAAAAAAAGAAAAAACACAATCACAATGCTACATCTTCATGTCCCTCATTATCACTGACAACCTCAATTTGATGAAGGGTGTCATTTGAGACGAATCAACAATCGAAACGGAAACGCAGAGGCGTTCCCGTGCAAATATCGCCTCAGCAGCTCTGAAATGTCAAAAACGTCCAGTTAAGAGACACTTCAGTGTGAGCTGGACGACATTTCACCACACGCATTCAAAGGGAAGAACAATCTGAGGTAAAAGCTGTGCTCAACTGACCTTACTTCAAACCTATTTCAAAAAATTATAAAATTACAGCTTAAAATGTCAGCTCAGACAAAAACACATTAAATAGGGCGGACAGTCCACAGCTTTTGTGATGAGCTCATCGAAATTGAAATGTTCCATGAAGAATTGTTTGTCTTCACTCCTCAATGTCTCACAGCAGTAGTTGAATAAGAAGACTAGGCTGCAGGTGAACGTTTAGAGATTGTTTGAAGTTGGCATTTGACAGCCAAGCACGGAGCAAACTATAAAAAAAGTTTCACCACGGGAGCTGAGGGAAACTCAGATCTCAGCGCTGTGCAGAGCGAGTCAGCTCCAGCGTTTAAGAGGGGGAGCTGTGCGAGGAGGTGGACATCCTCCTGCCGTTCTTGCGCTCATAATTCACCAGACACTGCCCCACCAGGTATCTGGAGAAACAGGAAAAGTTGTGAGCAAATCCTTTTTTTAACATCATTAGTAAAGTACATGCACGTCTTCGCTGGTTGTAAAGCTGAAATGTTGTTTTAATCTTGTTAGAGGGCTTTTTTATTTTCTGATTTTATATCTGGTAAGATCCCTTTATTTATAGTTTTCCCCTGGGCCACACATTTGTTGCCCACATGCCACTTAAAGTTCACCAAAACAGTGTGCTCTGTTGCGTATGCATTATGCAGGGAAAAAAACTATTTTTCACATCTTCCTATCATAAAGCCTGTTCACATGAGCCAAGAGATTCTGCTTCACAAAAACCAGCAATTAGACCCATCCCCTGCTCTGTCTGGGGAAGGGTCTAATTGCTGGCCCAATAAATACATTATTAAAAATACATCCTACGTGCTGATGCTTTTCAGTAACTGATTTTCATTTGGCAACTCCAGATTCCAGGTCATTTGTTCCCTTTTTAACTCGGCCTGCCTCGGGAGTCTTTATGGTCAAGAGCAATGCTGACTTTCCCTACATCACGATATATACAAATATTTTGCCATATCACATAGCCTTATTGGCAGAAATGCGTGAATCAAACAGCTCCTTGAGCTTCTGAATATACTGACTTGTCGTTCTTGATGTGCTCGTAGAGGCGTTTGAACTGTCGTATCTGGAAGAACAGGACGGCCAACAGAATGACCACCATCATCAGGAGGGGATAGATCCTCCGCTCCACCAGCGTCTGCATCTCTGGTGTCACACCTACAGAGGAGGGGGGGGGGGGGAGGAATATGAGACACGTCATTACTCTAGGAACTGATGTTATATAGTAAATGAAAGACAAAATAAATATGAATTAGACTTTAGCTCGCACAGTGGATCAACACAGACGCGTGTACATACATATAGACTCACCAATAAGTGGTGTGATGCCTATAGAGATGGTGTAGGGAACACTGAGAGACAGCAGCAGGACGCAGATGACGGGGGCCGCCAGACCCTGCACGATGAAGTGGAGGTCGATGTTGCGGATACCGTTAGCGTACACCTGTAGGAAAGAGAGAAGTAACTGCTGATTGGTTGCTTTACTTCATTCCAATGCCAGTTAAACTACTTCTGTGCTTGAAAGTGACAGCTACATTTCCATCTTAGAATCTGCTTCTATCGATAGTTTTAAACATCTTTGATTAAACAGTGGACTAAATGGATCATGAAAAGAAATATTTCCTTTTTATAATCTGCATAGTGTATTTAAAGGTCGGTGTTTCAGTTTGTTTCACAATTGAATAAAGCTGGAAGGATGTGAGACTGACCTGCTCGATGACGGTTTTGAGCCACCACTGGGGGCCCATCAGTGTGATGGCAGCGATGATTTTAGCATGAAGCACGCCCAGGGCCCAGTCCTGTCACACACAGACACACAATCAATTAAGCAAGACACAATGAGGGTTGTCCGAAAAGTATGGCATCAGGGCAGTAACACTGCGCTGAGGCCGTCTGAAATGAGCCTAACAGCCTTAAGAAAAAAAAGGTGTCAAACTGGAATGTATTAGGAACATTTTGAAAAAATTAGATCTAGCCTGACATTCATTCACAAATTTGAAGTTTCCATACTCCATACATTGAATTTTAAATGCCAAGATGAGAAAGCAGGAAAAATGTAAAATGTATACTATCAGGTGGTTTCATCCCACATATTTAAATGCATACAGACTCCAGCCGTACCTGCCAGGGGTAGAAGAGAGGCGTCTGGTCCAGCTGCACTCTGAGAGGAGCGACGATGACCAGTTCGAACAGCAGACCCAGCAGCAGAGGGATCACCCCGGCCAACAGCACGGCCACAACGAGGGTCTTTAGGATCTGTTTGCACCAAGACATCACATTAAAATAACATCCATTTGCCACATTAGGCCCTGTGTCCACAGAGCGACATTTGCTGGCACAAAGAAAACGACTCGTTGAAAACAGTAAAAGTACAACCAGTGCCTGCCCGGCCAATCTACTCACACAACAGCTTCTTTGTCTTTGTTACAAAACTCTGTCTAAAAGACTTGGTCAAAGCAAGTTTGTCCTTCAATTTGTAACGTGACGTCACCAGCACTTTTCTTAATGTTGCGTAGGAACACTCAGAAAAAAGACGCAGGGTGTAACGCTTTTTATGTGAGGGCATTCGCTCTCTCCTCATTAAACATGTTTGAAGAGACGAAGAAAAAGGGCGCTTTGTAGACCCAGCCCCTATTACCGGCAGAGCTTATTTTTGCCATTTTTACCATGAGGCTCCACTCGTGGACCTTGATCAGGATGATGGTGCGCCCCTGGGGCATCCAGGACAGCACCACGGTGGCGGCTCGGATGGACAGCCAGCAGATGTACAGGCCACTGGCCGCCGTGTACAGCTCGTGAACCAGGGCGCTGCCCATCCAGAACGACATCAGCCAGCGGCCAGCAAACACTGGGAGAGGGGGGGGAGACGTGTTAGATAGGAGCCAATTACTTGGAAATGAAATTAAAAAGGTGGAAGGCAGAGAAACTTACCCGGCAGTGTGAGGCAGAGCAGACTAGCCAGCAGCAGCGTCACACACATGAAGACGACCAGGAGGACGATCTAACAACACAAAGGAACAAAGAAAGTCAGCTGTGCAGGAAAAATGAACAGAATAGAATTCTGACTATTTATCCAAATGAAGTCCATATTTTTAGATTCATTAATTGAATTTATTTTAAAGACCTTTTAAGGTTCTCCTGGTATTTGATATTAAATAATATTGTGAGTCACCTTGAGGGAGAAGTCGACGGGCCGGTGGTACGCCTGGAAGCCGATAGGACCGCCCTGCTGCAGAATGGCCTGATGGGCAGCGTGAAGCCCCTCCCCCAGGCCAGGGAACCTGTTGTTATGGCGATCGGGAGGGTTGTTGTTTGGATTATCATCATCATCATCTTCATGGTCTCCCAGCAGGTAGGAGTGAAGGTCACTGTGGGGAGCCATTAGAGCGAAATTATTTGAGTCTTATTACTATTGGATGTTTTGATTTGCCCCTGTTATATGAACACTGATTGTTCCTCTGTGGCCAATATGTTGTTAACAATTATGGTACACAGAATATAAAGCCAAACTAAAACTAATCACTTTTCTTTATTCAGGCAAAGTCATATTTACTTTCTTCAATGTATTAATCAGAGCAGGCTCCCATTGCATGCCATCGTTCTGATTTGTTCCTAAACTACAGTGTGTGACCTACAGCATGTATCCAGTTGTGAAGGTCCAGGCGTGGATGAGGCGTTTGAGCCACTGGCGGGTGTGGCCCTGCTCCAGCAGCGCTGGCAGCACCACCTGAAGCAGCAGCAGCTCCAACGACAGCTCGCTGACGGGGGCGTCGCTGTGGAGACGACACATAAACCAAACTCAATTCAGTTTCTCATACACTGTCAATATAACCAGTAACAGCAGAAGCTTATTTCTTCTAGCAGCTTCCTGTTCTTGTTAAGCCTGAATAGTCAGGAAATACAACTGTAGCTTTGCAATACTGTGAGTTAAACGACAATGTAGCGTTGTACCTGTAAAGCATGACGTTGTAGGGCAGGAAGTTTGGGAAGAGCAGTTTAATGATTCGTATAGGAAGCCAAAGCATCAGCAGAACTATGGAGCCAAACACCACCTAGAAAAATACACACAGAAAAAACACACATTAATGTTTGTTCATTCTATACTATCGCACGGTAAACAGAGGAACCAGTCACATTAGGCTGCATTCATTGCGCGAATCCTATCCTATTTTTATGCTTACTGAGGATACGTCACATCAATGGATTTTCATTTCTATAGTTTCTGTCAGTTAACCTCAATAACCATCATTTTACACTTTAAATCGATTGCTCCTCTTTGAAATGTGCTTGATTTTGGTCATTTTTGCACTTTAAGTATATTTTGATGGCAATTATTTTCAAGTCAAGTAATAAGCGTTATTGGCATTACATTTGTTATCGATTTCAATGTGACTAGAATGTAACAATGCAGACAAAACAAAAACAATGCAGGTGTTGACTACTACTACCGATTATAAACAAGATATCAAATATTGTATAAATAACTTCTACTGATACCATTTTTAATTTTAAATATTTTGTTTTTAAAATGTTCTACTCTATTACAGCATATCAGAGTAAACATAGATCTGGGCCTGGTTAGCCCGCAGTAGGTTTGAGAGTGAGCAGAGCAGGAGGATACTACACTGACCACAGAGAGGATGAACCTGCGCAGGTGTCGGTAGATGGGCAGGTGGATCATCTCCTGCACCGGGTTAAAGTCTGGATCGTTCAGGTTCCTCAGGAACCACAGCACGCCGGGCCGGAGCACCTGCAGCCACAAAGAAATGTCAAAACATTTCATAAGATATAAAAGGGGTTTTACAGTTAAGACAAGTTGCAACACATGGCCAAGTCCTCCACTGACCTCTCGGAGCAGCAGGATGAAGGAGGCGAAGTAGAAGACGTAGACCATGCCCACCAGCCAGTGGAGGAACATGGTGGTACCGGGGGCCGAGTCGAAACTCTGCTTCCTGTCTTTCAGAGTCGCATCAAACATTTCCTGCAATGAACATGGGTTTAATTATGCTTTCATTACCAAAAGAAAAGTCTGGTATTTGCCGAACAAATGTGATATTTTGAGGTGTTTGTGATCACATGTGTTAAGAGTGCCATGATTGCATTTAATTAGTTTGCCTAGTCATTAAGGGCCAGCACATATCACTGGGTTTGCTCTGCATGATTGTCTTACCAGTGAGCAAATGTCGAGCCACCAGCCACAAATCAGCGGGAACAAGCCTATCTCCATGACAACCAGCAAGGACACCTGCAACATGTAACAAAAAACAAAGCAATTAAGTTTCTGGTTTCATGATTTGGTCGTGTAATCATAATTTACCTAATTATGTTTTTTGCCTGAAAGCATTCCAAATTTGATGTAAAAAAAAAGAAAGATGTTTGTAAACATCCCAATCTTGCATCTTTAATTTACCTTGACGACGATGTAGAAGACACCCACGAGACGTCTGCATCGCTGGAACCTTACTAATGAAGCAAACGCCTGAAGAGGGCGAGTTAAGGACTAACACCACCATCTTAAGTTAATAACATTTAGTTTATATATCAGGCATTCAAATAAGTAAGTATTTTATACAAACTCCTGGAGACAAAACAGACACCTGACATTAGCTTGTGGCTTCCTGTATGGCAACACTCACATTAGAAAGTAGATCAAATAAAGAAATATTGAACAAATATGCACTAAAATCAAACAACAGTTTACCGATCATACAGTACCTAAAGTGTCTGAGGAATACTTTTGGGTCATTTCATGAATAAAAGTTATTGTTGCGTTTGAAGAGGATACATGGAAGAGTATGAGATTTCCAGCCAGGAGGATGTACCCCAGTATGGTGGTGACGAGTCCATCGAAGTGGGAAGCTTTGATCTGGAACCATATATCATCATTTAAAAAAATGTCATCACTGCATAGAAAACCTAGTTTCATTTCATTTGAATAGTATAAATACCCCCCAGATGCACTTACATAATCTTCAAAGCCCAGTCCAACCACGGAGAAATGGCCAATGTGATACGGGCAAAAAGCTAGAGGGAAATACGAAGGCTTTGTTAGGATCTGTGGTTTAGTGGAGACAATAAAATCATATTTATTTTCTTTATAAATACATTTAAGAACAGTACAACATTAATATGATGAATCAGAATGAGAGCATTTGTTATCCCTGTTGAAATTGGTTTTGTGAAAGTATAGGTATAACGAAGTCTCACCAAAGACGAGGATGACGAGGGTGTTGAGAGAAACCACCCAGAACACATGCTCCTACAGGAGAAACACACACACAAGCGTCTCAGTCAATGTTAAACAATTCAAACACACAATGAAACAATGTTTACTGTATATTTGTATTTCAACATGTATATTTTGTAACCTTTTTAATGCTGTTTTATTTCTATTTTGGGTTTTACATTTTAGAATTCCATATTTCTGCTCTTTCAATTTCTCGTGTGCAATGCCTTGTCTTTTATGCTGCTGTAACGCAAACATTTCCCAATCGATAAAGTACATCTTATCTTAAATCAAATCACGAAAGACAAAATATTGAGGCAGACTAATTTTATGACTACTACAATTTTATGACTATGTGTAACGAATCAACAATAAAAACTAGCATGTGTTTAAACATTTTCGTGGACCTGATGCTAGAAATAACTATGGTAATGCTAATTTGCCTAGACGTGGCAAGTTATGTGGCTACTTCAGGGTGCTACATTTATGGGAAATATTTGAGGTAAAAATGTACCAGAATCTGCCTCTAAGGGTCACTTTAAACTGTGTGTGGAAGAAGAAAGAAAGGGTGAGCACTTACCAAAAAAACTAAAGAGCCATCCAGCCCAAGCATCTGGTACACAAACAGAAAATAATGTCATAATGATGCTTTGTAATACATATACAGTACATAAACATGCTACTAGTTTAACTAACTGCTGCTATTTCTAAAACACTTCTAAACTCTCTCTCAACTTTTTTGTCAAAGAAGACAACATTCCTGGAAGTGGCCAAAATCTGAGAAAGTGCTGCTTAAAAGGTAGGGTAGGTAAGTTTGAGAAACCGGCTCGAGATACACTTTTTGTTATATTCCATGGAATGCTCTTAACATCCCGATAGCAATGAATATCTTAAGTGCTTTGACAAAAAATCCATAAAAAAATGTCATCTGTGGAAGCCGTAGTACTGTAAAAAGCACGACCAATCATTTTAGCCGGCCCGGCTAAAATAACTGGATGGCCTACCTGCCTGTCAGCCTTCCATCTGTGCACAAACTTATCTCGTGCCCTCATTGGTCATGTGCGCGTACGTGTGTGTTGGAGGAGGGGCTCTGTAAGGAAGTGGCAGATTTTTTCCGGCTGTGTATTTTCAAATTCTAGCACACTCGAGCTGGTTTCTCCAAAATTACCTACCCCACCTTTAACTGCTCAAGATGTATATTTCCTGTCACAGAACGTCTTTTTTTATTACCCTAAAATAATTTTGCATAATAAAAGTGTGTGTGGTCCTGAGTCTAGTATAAATTATTCAGTGTGTACATTCTTACGGTTAAAATATTAAAAACCTGTCTTTCAGGCTGTGGTGCCCAACGCTATTTAACTATATTTTATTACAGTGTCCTTAAAGATTTTTTGTTTTATATGGAGATTCTTTGTTTTATATTTTATGTATGCACCATGACATCAAGTCAAATTCCTCGTATGTGTGAACCTACCTGGCAATAAACCTGTTTCTGATTCTGATTCTATTAATATCATTTAGGATTTGAAATTCCTGTAGTGTGCACCAGGCATTATACTTTGCTTTTGTAGTTTTGCTACAATACACAATTTTTTGGGAGGGTGGCTGGAGACATACAGTATGGACAAATAATAGTCTCCCACCCTCTCCCAGGTCAGCTCCTCTGCTGCGCGGTCCCACTCCAGGGCATTCCAGTTCAAATCTTCTGCGAAAGATAATCAGAAACAACTGAAACAGTAAGCAACACCTGTGATGTGCAGTTAAAACAGGTCTGTCAAAAACACTGGTTCCGACATAGTTTACATGTACTCAATCTTAAAACCATTGTTTAGAGGCATTTATCTATTTGTTATGTATTTAAACTGGCCATATAGCTGCATAACATTTCATAAGTTTTACATCCTCTGGGCCTAGTCTATGTTTTTACATCCACACCGACCTTGTCCTCCGTTATTGGCATCAGCAGCGTCCTCCTCCCTGCCTTCCTCATCGTCCTCCTCCTCTTCGTCTTCCTCCCCATCATCGTCCTCATCGTCAAGTTCGGCTTCATCTCTGCCAGCTTCAGGTGGGTCGGCGGGAGGCAGCCCGTCTGGGGCGGGGTCTGCAGGGGCCGGGGCTTCTGCGGCAGCCTCTGCGTTGACGCCAGCGTTAGCACCAGGAACCTGAAGAATCATGAGATAACAAACAACATTTTTGCTGAGAGGCTGAGGTTGGCTTTATCTGACGCGATCACATAAGGTTAATAACTAACTGACAAACTGCCCCCCCCTGAAATTCAAGGTGTTTTATTTATTTTTTATATATATATATATAGCGCCAAATCGAAACTGAAATCATCTATCTACGCTCCGCCCCGCCCCGCCCGCGCACTCAGAGAGAGAGAGAGAGAGAGAGAGATAGAGATAGTTGTACAAAAATAAAGTAATAAATCATTCCAATGTGTACTATCGGACAGTAAAAAAAAATACAGTTTAAAAGGGGAGTGATTAGTAAAATATGCATAAATAAAAAGAAAGAATGCTAACTAGGTAACATAAGATAAGAGAGAGGAGTTTATAAAATAAACAAGTTTAAATTATTTGTTATTGGTTGTGATCATATTCTAAAGATGTTTGGATTATTGAAATAAATACGGTTCTGTTTCATGAGTGTTGAGAGCTGTATCCATGAATCTCTTAACTTGTGCTCAAAGTGCACCAGATTGATGCATTTAACTTCAACTTTAAAAAAAAAATCTTCCCGAGGGAGCGTGCCTCCGGACCCCCAAGAGGATGTGAGGTCCACCCACAAATAAAGCAGGTTCACATGGAGAGGATACTAGATAAGTTTGCCAGGCATTGTACACTACACATTTTCTTGGATTGCACCATAGTCCTAACAAATATTTTGTTAGAAAGGCAAGAAAAGGGATTCAAATCGAGAACTATTTCCATTGCGGAGGGCCCACAGAAACCCAGTTTTGTGTCCCCCCCACTTCTCAAACCAAAGTAACTTTCTCCCCCCCCACCCTGCACGGATCGCCCTCATCGGACCGCCCTCATCCCGCCCTGGCAGCACCCCCCCAAAGCAGTAAACCTAGGGGATTTATCCAACATAAATGACCAATTTGTGTAAATTAAATGATATTGCTCTATTGTGGTACGTCTATTTCGTGATTATGTTTTATATCTACATGTACTGTGTATTTTGTTGTTTTTGTTATTCAAAGCAGTGTATTTTAACTACACACATGAAACACAACAAGGAACAAGATTTGAACATGATATATGGCAATTGCTCCCCCTTGTGTTTTCTCTCTCTCCTCTCCTCTTTGCTCCCTTATCCCAGCTGCTCCTGATCTGTTCCTGGCTCTGCTTTGATCAGGTGTTCCAGATCTGCCATTATCTCTGATACTTAAGGAAGGCTGGAGGAGAAGACGCCCTTTCTTGTTTTGCTGCCAGACACAGTGGAGTCGTCCTTAGCTTAGGATCTTTCTCTTTATTTCACCCTTATTCCTTACTGTGGTCCAGTTTTCGCAGCTTTGTTTCTTGTATCATTTATGTGTTTCTCTTTAGTTCAGAGGGGGAAGCTTTGGGTCTGACGGCCCCTGGTGTGGCTGGCCTGGACTTCCCTAATGTTGTTACACTAGGAGACGAAACGGGTGTTATCCGCTATAGTTCTTTATCGTATGGACGGTTCGTCCACACGAGGCTGTAACGGAACCGCGGAAACGGAGCCCTCAAACGATAACGCATCCCAAAGTGGGAAGGTCTGGTAACGTAACGCTTGCGGCACCGTGTGTACGCCCTAAACTATCATAGCCCCGCCTCTCCCCACTTCTCCTGCTCACCCCCGCGTCACCCGCGTCTTTGCTGATGTGTTTCGCCAACAACAACAACAATGGCGGATCACAGGGTTGCGTTCGTGCTCCAGACGCTACTGACCATGATACAGATGTTAGTGCAAAATCTACAGCTCCTCTACCACAACCATCAGCAACAAGTGGACATGGAGAACTACATGAACTACATGTTGCTAAAACCACCGCGGAGAATAAACAGAAGGACAACCAGGCAACCATGGCAACCATACTCAGGGGGTCTTATTCGCTGCTTTTGTTGTATTTTGTGGCGGAAGTACAGCGCCACTTACAGGCCCGGCATATGTACTACAGCGTCTCCAGCGGGTCGAGCGGTCTCGTGTGGACGGACACGTTTCTTGAGCCGATTCCGTGTGGACGGAAGACTTTTTTAATATCGACTTCGGTTCGTTTTCGTCTCCGTGTGGACGGGGCCTCATATAGTTGGTTAAGTTTGTCTCAAGTGTAACGTCTCAAATATATGTTGCGGGTGACAAACTGAGCCACTGAGTTTTTGTTGTCTTGTGGCTGTAACACTATAAACTCTGTGCAGCACATCCATGTCAAGCTCTGTGGAACAATGTTGAAGCAATTGCATATTCCCTATCAAATAAAAATAAATTAAACATTTTGGAAAGCAGTCCTGAAGCTTAACAATCTGCCTGCAGCAGCAACCGCTAAAAATGAATGTTGCAGCTGCAAATCCAGCATAGAAGAGCAAAATATAACACAGGCGGATTAACATTCTGTGTATTCAGGTGAAGAACCTTATCTTAAGTCCTATTTTGCTACAAAGATTTTATAACAAAACTGCATTTTGTCCATAAATGCAATTAATAGTAGTGATAAAATAACAGTGACTCAACACTGAATATAGTAATGATTACCATTTTGGCAATTATTGTGCAACTGAACTCACCTCATTAGCTGCTGCAGGGCCGTTCTGCTGGTTAGGAACCAGAGGCAGTTGATTCTGCTCTAACCACTGGGGAGCGCCACCGTGGACTATTTGCTCTCTAAGCCACACCAGGCTGATGAAGGCGCACAGCGTGCAAGTGACCACAAAACAGCCCTGGAGGCAGTCAGCAAGCAGGTTTTGCCTGCGAGGAAGAGAAGAAACATTATGATTTGACCAGTGATATCAAAACTATTTAACCCATTACTTTGTTAGAGTTGCACAAAATAAAATATGGGGGATTGAGTATAGGGAAACTAAGGAAACACCAATCAGATCTTAATCTTCTTGATGGAACTCCCGTGTACACAATATATGGAGACTTACAACATACAGGATACAGTTTTAGAGAGAAGGGGAAAGAAAACGCAAACTTACGTTGAAAGCATATCTAATGGCAGCGTAAGGAGAGAGCTCACAGAGCCGGTAAATAAACACTTGTAGATACGACCTGTTAGAAAGGCAAACGTATAAAAAACAACAATCAGAAAAGTATTTCTTACAGTGACATCTACTGTAAAAACTTAAAACTATGATCCAAATTCTCAAATGTTATTGGAATTATCTGTTTGTTTAACACTGAATAAAACCTAAAAAACACAACACAAACAACAAAAAGGAGTTTTTACAATGGACTGGTGTGACTTACATGCTGTCAGAGGCACCACCCCTAGCCAGGCAAAGGCCACCAGTGTATAATGGAACCAGTATCTGATGGCTGTTCCAATACTGGTGACCAGCCCTGCAAAGATGTCCTGGACAGGCAAGCGGGATGGCATGTCTGGAGAGTAAACTGGAGAAAGAGAACAGGAGAGGTAAAAGACAGATGGTGGAAGTGAGGGGGAAGAATTGTCATAAGTCAAAACCACAAGTTAATACATTTGTTGTGTAATGATCCAATTCACCACCAAACAACTTACTTGGTGTAAATGCAAACCTGTGTTTGCATAATTCACAGTATTCTTTTCTGCTGTGTTTCAACCACTGCAGTAAGCTGTGAAAAGAAGGAGACATATTGAGTTAACTCGCTTAATCCTATAGAAACAAGAGTTTTGATCACCGCATTAAAGTCCAACAACATTTTCATGTTCTTATGAATATGGTAGTTAATATTGTTTTCAGGTGTGTAACTACTTCTCAATTGTATTCGGGTACATTCCAGTAGAGTTATGTCTTTGTTTGAGTCCCTGCTTATTTCTAACTTAGAGAATGATTTCCTCATGTTGGAATACACTACAACAACATTTTAACAGATTGACAGCTTGGAAATCTAAACAGATAGCAACCTACATTTAACCTTAAAAAGGTATTTTAGGCAGAGAAAAGACAAAGGAAAATAAACAAACAATACACTTTTAAATGTAACTTGGGTCACTGAACGTACCATTCTTGATGGATAAACTTGATGCTGCCAGTACAGACACAGGGGTGGAAGAGGGGCTTGTCCTGACTACCCTCCGACCGACATACCCGACAGATGTCCGCTGTAGGCACACAACATCATAACATGAAATCATACTCCTGAAATATTTCATTTCATTAACTTGGCATGTTGCATTTGTATCTACAGATCAAGATTTAAAGTTTTTACAGTCATAGGCACATAGCTACAGTGTAGTTGTAATGATAATCTTAACGTTTTTACAGTCAAATGCACATAGCTACAGCATAGTTGTAATGACAAACTTAAGTCCCAGGCTAACAGTGCCATACACAATATACTTAGAACAAAGAAATAAGTAAAATAGTACACTAGTACAATGAATAAAGTGCAAGTGATACCATAGTGCAAGTAAATGCAGTAGTAATTTGCCTTAAGCTAAACTCATGACACACCTTTAATGCCAAAAGTTGAAAATAATTTTAAGACCATGCAAGCTTTCAGCATACTTTTCTCTCTCAATGGTTTCAGGAGTTGCAACTAAAAACATTTGTGATAGCATTTGTAGGTCAATGACAGTAGGGCAAACTGCAATCCTTGGATTACCTGTGTCACTGGATGACCAAAATAAAATGACTATAATTAGCCCAGGGTAAAGAGCATAGACATGTGGGGATACCCTGAGTATATTTTTGACTGACTTATTAAGCTATAGCCTACTCATATTAACTAGTGCACTATATCACAAAGTGTGAGCGCAGAAACGAATGGCTGTAATGCATTTCAAGCATAAATAGTGCTCAGAGTAAATGTGTTGTTTAAACGTACCAGGAATGACAATAGTAAGATTACAACTGTATGTTTTAGAATGTCAATTACATTGTATTCTACATTGTAACACGAGCATTGGTCAACGTGGCAGGTCAACCCAGTGTGTGAATGTAACGTAAACTAGGTTAGTTATGATACTGTACGTAATAACGGTTGTTTTAAACTATACTAACGTGTTGCCGACGTTAATAATAAGCTATTAATTACTTTAATGCAAAACTGCTGTCTTCTAAGATGTCACATAATATATTTGTGGACAATACAACGTACGTTTTAGTGAACGCAAACAGAAACCTAACGTTGCTGACTTTACAACAGCTGATAGCTAACGGGTGTAAGTTGAAGCTAGTTAGCTGGCTAGCTAATGCTAATTGGCTAGCGGTTTCTAGAATTCTAGTGAACCTCGGTCAAAGTGAAAGGAAATGTAGGAGCATGCATTCCCACTGGCAGCAGTGACATGGTGATTTGAGTGTGATACAGACAATGTTAGTATCTTTATTCACTAGTTAAAGCGTACAAGTTAATCAAGTTTTAACATTAGCTACCTTCCTCAGCGGTGTCCATCTTGACTGGCTAATAAGGCAGCCCTGCTCCACAACAGTCAGGCCAGTCAGTCAGTAAAAAGAAAGCGACAACCGCCTGCTATCTTCATGTAAACATTTTAAATTATTGTTCAGTTCAAGCTCCGAAGGTCTCGACGAGACCATGCGTTTCGTAATTAAATAAAGCCTTTTCTCTTCATAGTACTTCAGCTAGCGGTCAGGACATGTCCAACTCCACATCGTGCTGTTATGTGGTGTTTGCACCATTAGGTGGCAGTCAAACGCAGTCCACCAGCTTGGTAATGACCATACTGTATATAATTACATTACTTTATTTCATAAATAAACATGTATAACAATATGACACAGTTCAAGAGGTTTTCTGGTTATCATGCAAAATAATGTTTGTACAATACAAACAAAGTTCTACCAGACAGGGTTGCTTTTATTTTCAATCCACTTGGCAATATTAGATCTTTGTCTTTCTGTAAAGGAATTACACTTTCTATAAATAATCAAAGTTATGCAATTAAACATTGCAAATAACTTATACTTTCTCATTAATCATAGTTTACGTTATCTTTAATCCTTGACGTATCAAACATTAAAAGCCCAGTTGATCATTCACCCCAAAAGTGAACATGGGAGTAAAATAATCCTGTTATAACTGTAAAATAAGATAATAAGTACTTTATTGATCCCAATGTGGGAAATCTTTGCGTAGACAACTGACTTTGAGTAAGTGTAACCACCCACCAAGGGCAGTGTCAACCAGTCTTATTTTCTACTTTGCCCAATATCGTACTCGGACATGTGGTGTAAAGACATAACACTTTGTAGCACTTTCTTTTTAATCAGTCCTTCCCAGCATCTTCAGGCCGACCCCACAGTAGAATTGCGTGGATTTAAAAGAAAAAAAAAGAGATTGTCCCAGTGTTGCAGAGCATCATAATAATAATAATAATAATACATTTGATTTATATAGCACACTTTAAAAACAACGTCATCTCAAGGTGCTTCACAAAGCTAAAATGACATTATTTTTCAACAAGATAAGAGTTACATTTATGTGGGTGAATCTGGTTTATCTTTGGGTTCTGGTGTTGTTTCCCTTGTCATGCCATTTTGCAAGTGTGTTTTAAATGTCTTGGCATCGTACACCCAAACAGTGTCTATGCCCTCTCCGGCGGTGCATTCAGGGACCCAAGTAGGAAAGGGAAAGCGGCATGCCACCACCTTGGCTGTACTCGGTAACTCGCTTGCAAGCTTCACCTCCAGCTGGTCCATCTGCAGATACAGACAGCAACAATTAAAATATCAAGTATAAGAATATCAAGAGTCATACAGGGATTTGAAATATTTATTTGTCAACTCAAATGCAAAGCTTATAGGCGGTAGAGTTATAACTTGGGGTCTTGATAACATTAAAGTAGGGGGAAAATGGGGACTCACCATTTGAGGGACTCCAAATATGACAACATTGGAGTACTGAGCAAAACTGACCTAGAAAAAGAAAGAAAGAATTATGCAGTCAAAATAAATGAATTGTGGTGAGTCACAACATAGTATATTTAAATCATGTCTCACTGACCTTCCATAAGTCAGAGATGTGGAAGGAGGTGGAGCGGTGAACTCCCTCTCTAAAGGCCTTGTAGCGAGAATACCACACCAGCCAGGGGTTCAGCTCAAAGCCTGACGCCTTAAAGCCATGCTTAGCTGCTGCTATCACCTGCAAGAGGAAGGAGGGTGAAGGGAAATTCAATACATCACTAACAATATACAGCAACTGCAGCATCAGTTGGATGTAAAGCAAGTATGGTATTCATTTTGAGAGTATTATCTGATGTATTTTACATTTGAATTTGCAAGAGGTGGATTTTTTTTTTTTTATATATTAAGATTTCACTGGTTTTTAATGTGAAAACAACTAAACATAAACCAGAAAATGTAAGCTTGATATGAATTTTAGGAGAGATATAAAATATGTTTAATAGACATATTTTAGGCTAAAATGGCTCTGGAATAAGGAGATTCCTGCTTTTGTTTGTTTCAAATCATATTAAAATGAATACATTTGGATTTTGGCCTGACAAAACAAGACATTTAACTACACCAACTTGGATGGACCTTTGTTATTTATTACTTTTAATCATTTTCTTGCTTTTCTTTGCAGTTGTTTTGCTTCTTTTTGTAGTCTTTATGCATATG
This sequence comes from Trematomus bernacchii, assembly GCF_902827165.1. Classification (NCBI taxonomy): domain Eukaryota; kingdom Metazoa; phylum Chordata; class Actinopteri; order Perciformes; family Nototheniidae; genus Trematomus; species Trematomus bernacchii. The sequence goes on along the minus strand of NW_022987689.1, from coordinate 10,531,060 downwards.
TTCCTGGTTGGTATTGTGGGAGTAACACTTTGTAGGTTATTGCTGGTGATAATGGGGAGATATCTTCAGCACACCATGCTGACTAAATCTCACTTTGCCACTGGTTTACCACAGGTTAAGACAACAAAGCACTTACTATCCTTCCATCTCCACTCCCGATGTCCACCAGGCGGCCTGTTCTGGCTCGCAGCACCCTGAGGACATTCTCCACCTGAGCCGTGGTGGCAGGGACGAACGGGAGGCAGACTTTCCTCAGGGCAGGGGCGACAAACGGAGTCGCTACTGCATACAGGGCGACCAGTGACCCTCCTAACAACCCAGTGACGACGAGACCAAGGTTACTCCTGCTCTTTTTCTCCGTTACCTGTCCTGCTGCTACTGAGTCCAAAAAAAGCTCCTCTTGTGACATGTTGCCAGCTTATTGGAAACGCAGTACGTTTAAATCATAGACGGTTTAAATCCGTAACTTTAGCCGCACTTGGACTGTATGAATGACAGCTCGGATTCGCCTTAATGTTAGCTGACCATAGCTACCTAACATAAATGTCATATATAAAATATATAATTTGTTGTGTCAAAAGCGAAAAACAAATGATTATTGGTCAAAGAATTAGCTAAAGAGAAAGTCCCACAAGTCTTAAAAGATGACCTGTGCGTCGCTCTAATGAGTCCGATAGGAAGACAAAGATAATTGGACGAAGGTTCCGTTCTGCTTTCGTTCCCTAGTAAATGCATACATAAAAATAATTGCAAATAAATGCACACACATTAAATGACAATGCCATGGTGCCATGCAGTGTAAAGGAAAAAGCTGATGTTTAATTAAATAAATAAATAGAGACAGCCATTTAACCAACATGGATAAATCATCCAGAAATAAAACGGGATTACATCAATAAATACTCACAAACACAAATAAATGGCTGACAAATGAATGAATGTATGACGTATCAATTTCCACAGGAGCGTTTCCAGAACACTGTGTATATTGGATTTGCAAAACAATATTTTGCAACAGGTTTCTTTGAGTGTAGACTTCAGAGTAATGACTAGATAGAATGTTTCCATGAATTGCTGTCCCTGATAATTACAGACTTTTCCTATATGGTTCTAAACATGTTCTTAATTTGGTGGTGCAATTATGTCATCCATGCAAAAAAATGTTCTCATATACAATGCAGTCATTCATATATCCTATTCCAGACTTTAAACAAGGAACAAATAATGAAAACAAGTGAAGTAGTATTTCTATTATAGTAGTGTGTGTTTCACAAACTTAAGTCCACTCTATTCATGTTGCAAACTATGTAAAACTTCCGGTTATTCCACTAGAGGGCCATACATGTAATGCATTATAAACACAGAATATACAATAATAATAAATACTATACATTACCCTTGCAAAAAATTGTCAGTGATTGACCATGAAGTATTATAATATTTTGCCATAAAATTAATTATAACATGCTTTATAATATGTTTTGATAACTGTTATAAATAAATACAAATATATATAGAGCAATAGGCAAACAATAAAACATAATAACTATGTTTATAATGCATTATAGACATGTGCATCTTATGTGCTACCACACTTCCATTTAATTTGAGGTATGAAAGCCAATAACGTTAACAGAAGCTGTGAAGAGGAGCATTAGGTTCTATAAATTAAACTGAAATGTAATTAAACAAAACAAATGTTCCCATCACCAGATTACAAATAAAGAGGGCGGGTTCTTTTTTTCCCTTTTTCTTACATTAGAAGTCATTAGACAGTGTACGGTGGACGGTATGGTCCTGCCCTGAAGTGCCATGGTGCATATGATGGTGGTACATGCGTTGCTGGCTGGTGGAGGGACCATCATCCATCATAAAGTCCTCATCCTCTTCTGCCCTGTACCCCTCTGCCCCATCCTGAGAGTAGCTATGCTTCATCATCAGGATGCTCCTGTGTCCTGCGGGTGTGGTATGTTGGGAGAGGTGCGGTGACTGTTGGCTGCCCATCCCTGGAGGCAGTGGTGGTGGCATGAGGCCCCCCCCGTCAGCCACTATGGTTGCGTCCCTCATGCTCAGGTTGCTGCGACTACCGTGGACACTGCCATGCATGCTCCCCGGGAAAGAGCCACAATGGTGGTCACGGATGCATTTGGAGGAGGAGCGTCGGAGCTTGTGAAATTTCTCATAGTCCTCGGCCATGGCGGCATCGTTCAGGTCGCCGGAGGGGGTGCGGCGCAGAGTGCAGAGCTCGTAGTGAGGAGGCTCAAAACCAGGGTGAAGGAGGGCAGGGTCAAAGTCATCTCTGTTAAGATAGTTAAAGGAAATCACACACAAACACACACACACACACACACACACACACACACACACACACACACACACACACACACACACACACACACACACGTTAATAGAGTTAATGTTCAGAAAAGCATTACAAACTTTCTCAAAACAGAACAGCAACAGAAATCTGAATATTAAAGCCAGGTTCAAAATGTTGGCTTCTTTTTGCTAGGGTGAGAGGTTTTAAGTGTTTTTCTACGTAAATAAAAATGTAGGCCACGAATGATTTATCAACAAACCACTCTGTAAAAATCGTTAGAATAGAGATACCTATAAAAACAATCGGTCATAAATATTGAATTTTGAAATAAGATATATGAAAATGTAACCTGCGAATTATGTATTTCTTGCGAGGCTGTTTGACCTGGATGATGACAGAGATGATGAGCAGGATAAGAACCAGGCCACAGGTGACGCCGATGATAGCCAGGTTAGTGCCATCCAGTGAGTCCAGAATACTGGCCTGCCTTTTCTCTAGTTAGGAAAATAACATACAAAATAATGACTTTATGTTCAGCTAGAGCCAACATATAGCTGTATGGCAGCCATTGTGTCAGGGTACCTTTGCAGTGATTCTCGTCCCATGGGAAAACACAGTTCTGGATACCGTTGCAGACCAGCGTTTGGTTGATGCACATGTTGCTATGGCAAAAGAAAGTTTCTCCTTCACATGGAGCTGAAAAAACAGAGGCAGGAGTCATGCCATGGCGCACAGAATATTGAAACATAGTCATTTTTAAATGTAGATAATTATATTCTATGCTTGGTCACTTGGGGGAAGGACAACAAGCTAAAAGACAACCTATTATAACCTTTTACTGAACAATTGCCTATTGATTTAAACAAACTGTAAAAACTGAGCCACATTAATTTGGTTTGGTTAATAAATGAATGCTTGGATTCCTATTTTTCTCGATTCAATAGGCCTTGATCAGATTTTTTTTATTCATCCTATCCTATTTCATCATTTGCCTTGGTGTAAACATTTATCTTTCAATGTGGGCAAGTGAACATGTATTTAAGTATGGCATTTACATTTGATATTCATATTTGTGATTTGGGCTAAAACACCTTTTCAATAAATTACAAGAATGTTCCGGGGTTGCGATGTTTACTGAATTGGAAGATGGAATCGTTCATCGGGCAGCCCAACCCCCAAATAATATTGAGATAAGTAACCAAAAACGCCACTGGAGAAGCTACAATTAGATTTTTGTGACCATTGTCAAGCATAGCCGGTGCACCGGTAAAAAGAAAGCTTGCAGGTATATAGATTCACTCACGCTCATGGAAAGTTGTAAAGAGGATCCTGAATTTGCTCTTCCTGCTACCCTCATCTGCCCACAGCCTCACCACGCCCACAGAAGACACCAGCATGACATCGTTGGCCACCGTGGAGCAGAACTTATTCTTCAGGTGCTCAACCGAACTGCTGCCGTCGTAGATGGCAACGAAGTTACGCTTGCACTCGTTCGAGTTGTGCATCTCATATTCCAGGAAACGCAAGTAGATCTGTGGGTAAAGAGCTTTGATGTCAGTTACTGCTCCTGGCTTCCCAGCTAGCAGGGAACGTTCTCACAACTTTGGCTAACGTTACCTACAGGTTCTAATACTTTTTTTAAGAAACGTTTTAATCTGATGTTCAAAGAACCTTTTTGAGGATGTTTATTATTTCAAATAATGTTCCTATAAGGTTTAAGGTTAACTAAGACATAACGTTTTAACTGCAACGTTCAGAGGATGTTTTGAGGATGTTATTAAGGCCTGAGATGACAGAAAGTTTTTTATAAAACGTTCTTTTAATGTGATATGTTAACAAAAGTGGAACGTTTTGCCTGCAACATTATAAGGATGTTTTTTGGACGTTGTTGAGGTAACACATTAAAGATGTTCTTTTATAAAACATTCCCTCAATGTTACATGATAACAAAAGAAGATCATTTTCAAAGCAACATTCGGATAATGTTTTCCGGAGGTTATTCTTTTTTTATAAAACGTTCCTGTGATGGCAAATATTAACACGGTCATGGTCAACGTCAGATTTATTTGTAGAGCGCTTTAAAAAACAAACTTGTTGCATTTGTTTGAGAAGGATGTTTAAAAAAATCTGATGTCACCATATTTTCCTTTTGAAAAAAACAAACAAGTACGTAATTCATGATAAACTGTAGGCAGATATTGCATGTTTGCGGTGGCATGTGTGAGTTCCCAGCTAGACATTTTTGGTTCTAAAAACATTCTGAGAATGTTACCATTCATTGTTCTAGGAATGTTTTCAGCAGGAAATGTTTCTTTGTTTGAAATGTTCTTCTGAAAGGTAGGATAACGTTCTTTAAAAGCATTCTTGAAATGTTTGGTGATAACCTTCTTAAGATGTTTTTGATAACATTGTTAGAACATTATGCCCTACTATTCTTAAAACGTTTTCAGCGGGATGTTTTATTTTGGTTCCCAGAATGTTCTTCTGAAAGGTAGGATAACGTTCTCTAAAAACATTCTTAACATTTTTGGTGATAACTTTCTTAAGATGTATGAGCGCATTGAGACAATGAATAGGACGTATAAAAACGAATTTGCATGCCAATATTCCCTCACATGCACTTCTAATCACACTAAGGTTTATAGGCCCACAGTATTCATAATAGCATTATGTGTAAAATATCAGAAAATAATCACACTTTTTTTCTGACTATAAAGGTTGTGTCTCGTATGTAGGTTCTAACTGTTCGATAAGCTATCTGGCCGTGTGTGGTTTGTGAGGGCTGCGTATAAACAGTGTCCACTGTTTATGCATATTGGATAAAAATCGTTATTGCACCCTTTAGATTTGAGACCGACAGACATATAGAAGAACGGACCGACTGTCACTGCCCGTCCCTGAAACCCCTGTTAGTGTAGGTATGTGTTTGTTTCTACTGTGTGTCTCTCTCTCTCTCTCTCTCTGTCCCTCCCTCCCTCCCCCCCCCCCTGCCTGCTGGTCTGCTCGACACGGCTGGGAGCAATCTCCAATCAACCACACCTGCAACCTGCTCATCAGCCACACTATGAAAGCCTGCAGCCTGCACTCATTCCCTGCCGGATTGTTGCCGTGAAAGGTTTGTTGCGTGCCGCTCAAGCTTTTTGCCAGCAGATTTTTCGACAACTTTGCCTGCTTTTGCCTCACACTGATTTGTGTGTCTCTCCCAGGAGGAATCCAAGGCCTGCCACACTCTCAAGACCAGCCAGGCCTCTCCACCCACCCTGGAACAACTGTTTCCCACTGCTGCCATAACCAACCTCCACTCCCAGCTCCCCTTTTCTAATAAACAAATGTTACGCTCACCAGCTGATTCCAAGTCATCCTTTTACATGTGTTAATAGTCAAATTCCAATAGTTAAGTAAACTATCAAAATCATCCTAGTGACCACAGTGGTCAGTCCACTTACCCAGGAATTTTGAGTTGAATAATTACAGGAATATTATGTCTTTATGTTCTAATAATGTTAAAATATTTTAGTAAATTGTTACCACAGAACATTTGCATAATGTTTTAAAAGTAAAGCACGTTATCCTACTCTAAAATAATAACATTCTGGCAACATAAGAAAATCTAACTTGAAGCTGAAAACATTTTAAGAACAGTAGGGCATAATGTTCTAACAATGTTAACAAAAACATTTTAAGAAGGTTATCACCAAACATTTTAAGAAGGTTTTTAGAGAACGTTATCCTACCTTTCAGAAGAACATTCTGGGAACCAAAAGAAAACTTCCCGCTGAAAACATTCCTAGAACAGTGAATGGTAACATTCTCAGAATGTTTTTAGAACCAAACATTTCTAGCTGGGTTATCCCTCATTTGTTTTTCCGCATTTCTAGCAAAAGCTTTGACGATGGACTGATTTTAAAGAAATATAAGACATTTTAACAACGGCCAATCGACTTTTAGTCTTACGTTCATCTAGTTCTAGTGACACCAACATTACCTTGGTCAAATCCTTCGCTTCGTGGCTTATGCTAACACTTACGCAAATAAAAACTAGGTTAAGGGCTAAAACTAAATGGAAAAGTTAAATGTTATAAACAAATAAGGGTTATCAAGAAATGACATGTTCCAGCAACACCATCACCAGCACCACCACATAGCAAGACCAAAACAGTTCAAGACAGATACGGACCCTAGCTCTTGGTGGAGCCTTGATGAACCACCTGCAGTCTACAGCCTCAGTCTGCAGCGCTCGGCTCTCCCCGGCTATCTGGCCTGATTCTACAAAGCCTTCTGGACCGCTCAGCTCAAACTCACAAACTGTGGAATACAATATTTAAAGTAATGTTAGTTTTAAGGCCTAATAAATAAGGACTCAATCACAAAAAATGTATGCATTTGTATGAACTTAGTAAGCAGTATCTATTAAAGCTCTAATTATGTTGTGACTTAATAATACAAGTAAAATCCTTACATGGCAGAGCTGGCAGTTCCCCAACTCCAGTGAACTCTGGATCTAAAAGCAGAAGATAAACGTGTTAGAAATAAAGAAATATTTGGGACATTAATGGAAGTCTTTGAACAGTTAGGGGCAACCTTTAGAAAAAGAGTTGCATGGAAAAAATTGAAACAATTTCACAGATTACCTCTATGCAAAATGCTTTTTTGATGTATAACGTAATGTCCCAAATCAAACGTATTACTAACTTATTGTTGTTTTAATTTTTAAACTAAACATTGGAGAAACGTTTCATTCAATTAATAATGTATATTTTATCCACATTCCTAGTACAATTAAACCTGATTGAGAATCACCATGTAGATATAATCCATTTATTCCATTTGTTATCTCAAATTTGGAAACCTTGTATTTGCAATATGTGCATGTGTCCATGCAACGAATAGTATCTAAGAATAGACACAACAAAAATCTAGTCCAAAAAAAATACACAAAACAAAACTGATAAAACTAAAGACATATTGCAGAACAAAATAAAAACATCTGGCCAAGGCTTACATAATCTATGTACCAGTACATTCCCTCTGCCCTCATTTAAACTCCCCCGATGCCCTTCTTTGAAAAGAAAAACACACACTTGGCCTCGGACAGGCAAGAGAAATTGTTTTAAACCTTTGTGCTGATGAATCTACTTGCTAGGTGGATTATAAACCCTGATATACAGGCTTAGTCCAGGACAGATTAGGCCCCGCCAGCAGTGACAACCTGGTAAAAAAAAAAGTCTACTCTCTTTATTTTGTTTTCTAAATTCTTCTGGAAGTACAGTTTGAATGCACACCTCAAAACTAGTCAATACTATGACATATACAATTGGAACAAAAACAATTGTTTTAAAGGATGCAGCAGGGCTGGAAGAAGAATGTTTATTTTTTTAAGTGATACTTTTTCATACCTTGAACTTTTTTCAATAGTAACTAAGCAAATGTGTCAGTCAGTAGGTATAATCGAAGAAAGAAAACAGGTGATGGAGTCCACTGAGGCTCACATCAAGAAGGACTTTTATTAATCCCCACATGTTTCTTACCCCTGCTCCAGGCTTGTCCAGATTATTCCCATTCATTCCTCTGTGTGCGTGCGTGTGTGCGTGTGTGTGTGTGTGTGTGTGGTGTGTGTGTGTGTGTGTGTGTGTGTGTGTGTGTGTGTGTGTGTGTGTGTGTGTGTGTGTGTGTGTGTGTGTGTGTGTGTGTGTGTTGCAATAATGCATTCCCAGAGGATTTATACCCAATATGAGAAAAACATGTAAAATCAGATGAAGGCGCAATATAGGATGGTTTGTGTTAATCCTCCCTTAATATAATTCAGCTAGAAGGTATGTGGCACAAACCAGGACATTGTGGATTAAAACAACATGTATACTAAACTAACATGGAATCATATCAAATAGTGTGAACCAAAACCAGACGCCAACAGATGAAACAATTGCAGGCCAAAACAATCAACTGAAATAAGCTAACACGCTCCGAACTGCATTTAGATTAAATTAAATGTGTGAGTACATTACTACAAAGAAACCTTTCACGGACAATAGCCATGTGATCCATTGTTCGAAACTACTTTACATACAAGGAGGAAAAGATTCTGGACTGATTTATTGAATGAAGCTGAAACAACACATGACAACAGACTCTCTGAAGTTTAGTTTACCTCTCGCAACATACATTAACTTACAAAAACTTCACAGCATACCTTTACATTTGGCTTAAATTCTTGTAAACTCACAAAAGTCAGCATAAACAAGAAGAAGCATGCAATAATAATACAGTCTCTGCTAAAAGCAAGACACTGGTTGTGACTGCATTGTGTAACTAAAATTCACAGAGCCACTGTAAGGTGATATTTTTACTTCTCTTGTGCACACAATGCAATGCAATGCTTCTTTCAAATACTACAGTCCTAATTATATGTGTATATCTGGAATGATGTAATTATCTCCTGCCAGTAATGAGTAGAATTAGATGGGAGATTAGCACTTGGCAATGGGGACTCATTACATATGATGTAAACGGATAGAAATCAGCTTCTCCTGATCTGCCAATAATGAAACAAATCTTCTTAAAGGGGAAATAGTATTTGCTTAAGATTTTCAGCTTCCGAAAATATAAATGCTTATTTATGATTATAACTTTATAAACACTGGAATGTACAGATGGAGCCTCTTATTTTGGACCCCAGCATACAGCTTCCTGCCGACTGCCAGCCAGTTGCCAGCCAGTTGCCTGCCAAAGACCAGTATTCAGGAATGTTAGGCCCTCCCACTATTCTCCAATTTCAGGGTTTAACCAGGAGATGGCGCTATATATTAAATAACTAAGACTTAGTTTTTCACAATAGAAAATGCAGATATTATATAAAAAACTAAAGTTAAAATCTTGTTTTTAATGCCCCAAGAGCAATAACATCTTGTCACAAGCTTTTTGGAAGAAAAAGACTGACTCAAGAGACCTGTAGTTGACTAATTACAGGCCTCAATAAAGTTCTGCCATTGGTTGTGAAAAACAACGGTGGACATAGTGGAAAGTGAAATTGACATTGTCGAATTTAATAAAAATACAAAATAATGTATCTGTGTACGTGTTTTACTATGTCTAATTTCTAATGTCTTATCTAATTAAGGCGAGACACCCCAGGTGAATAGGGTATTTTTAACTTAAAGATATCAGCTAAATATTTCTCCAGTTAATTACTTACAATAAGGCAATTGTTTTTTGTATTACAAGTTTTCTGAAATAGCATGTTCAAATATGCAAATGAACCATTATCTCATGAAATATGCGCATATTTTAACACATTTCAGGAACCGAAATCTGAACTTTGGATAAAGCCAGGATCAAAATTATTGTTTCATTTTGTAGTCATATTAGTATCTAAGGCTTTTACAGAAGGGATTTTGGATATCTCTTTGTATCACTCCATAAATCAGAAAATACTGTCAACAGCCCTAAAATATCAATTTTCACCATGTTTTTAGGTATAAAATGTTATATAATTCAGGCTATGAATTATATATGACCAAACCCTTCTGTAAAAGCCTTCATAATATTGATAGGAATATAACTGGAAGGTTTGGTGTATGTAACTGCTGAGTGATTCTACAATTTAGGGTACATTCCATGTCCATTGATGTCCATTGATGATAATTATAATTATTCTAACTATTTTCTTCAAAAATATCATATTTTGCCTATTATTGGAAAGCATGTTATAATATCACACAAACATTATGTGCATCCTATGCTTTATTTAGCTTGAAATGTGTCATGATGTTCTTAAATTGTCAGTTTTTGCTATGTCCGTTTTTCAGTTGAGGGTGTCTTGGATTCAAAATAATGAATAAAAACCATTAAAGTAAATTTAAAAAATGATTCATTTATTTCAAAAGTCTAAATACTAAAGAATAATAACATATTTTTAATTGATTTCCCCCTTTCAATAATTTAAATATCTTAATATATGAATGTCCGCAAAAGTTCTGTCAACTATGTTACTAACAGAACTTCCCCCTTTAACTCAAAAATTGTTTGTCCCAATACCATGTCACCAGCATCACATGATGCCATGTTCCTCTTTGGCAGACATTTTGAACACACTGTGGTGATTGTCCTCTACATTTTTACAATATTTTATGTATAATAGCACATGGTCAATTAATATACTCATTGACAATCAACAATGTTACGTACATTGTTATGGTTTACAATTGTTTAATGATTTTAATTCAATTATATGTGCAAATGTGATGTTAACCTGTTCAAGAAAATGACATGTGGTCATCCAGGCAAGGCCTACCATTGAAATGATGGGTCAAAATAGGGAAATTGTCAACTAGGTTACCTGTCAACTGAGTTACCCAGTACTGTAATAACTGTAGTAACTTAGTTGACAGGTAACCTAGTTGACAATTTGTACGACATGTAGACGTCATTACACATCATTATCAATGGAATTTTGCACTTCTGCCTTGAAATTAACATATTGCTGATGGTTAATAATGTGTCCAGTCAACTATGTTATCTGCGTCAAATGTTTGACTTTCATTGTCAACTATGTTGCACCTCATTTTTTCAAATTTAAAATATCTAAAATAGTGCTTCTGATATCCTTTATAGTATAATGTATATCTACACAGGTTGGAGTTTTACATGACATCTCTTAAAACTATCAAAATGACCTGTATGGTAGTTTTATAATACAAAATATCCCTAAACTTAATGACAGTGCTGAACATATCACATGAAAAAACAAAACTTTAATACAATTATTTTTTAAACTTTAAAAAATCTTTGGATATATGGTAGAATAGACTCAAGAGCCTTTCAAATTTGATTTTACTTGAAGTGCAGGACTTAATCAAATGATTGTAATGACATCAAGTTTGTCCGTAACATAGTTGACAAACTGAGTAGTGAAAACATCCTTTCCCTTAAAATAAAAAAATATATAAAAATGTTTAAGCTTTGCAACTAGTGGATATGTTACACTGAGGAATATACTAACTTGAACCACTGATTGTTCTATCTATACATTTTATTTGGCATTAGTAAATAATTATGCACATTTACAGATATTTTACATGATATGAGTGATAACACGTGTTATAAGGGCTATTTCGCACAATAGGTGTGCCTTGAGATTTTTACTTGTCCTTTGGTGTGCCTTGGGCACAAAAAGTTTGGGAACCACTGCTGTAGAGAAATGTAAACGTTCACCATCCCCCACCCGCCTACTGTATGTTGCTTTTTGACATGTAAATGGATAACTACCCCCCTCTGAGTGAATACCTGTTGTACCTGTCCGGGGCTTAGCCCATAGGACGATGCTCTGATGTCATCACCCTCGCACATTGGTCATATGTTTACAAAAAACGATGTTAACACTTTCTCGTTCTTAATATATGCTATATTTAGGGTCGATATGTGTTGAATTTACTTTAAAATAGCAGATCACTGTGATTCACTTCTCCGCGGCTCCTCCGTGCAGAGAGGCGTTGACAATTCACGAGCGTCTAACTCTCTCCCCCCTGTGAAGAGATATCACAGGGGGGGTTGGGACACACACATTCCGATGGCCAATTCGTTTTAAACAAAGAGTGGGGTGGGGGCTGGTGAACGGTATGGTCAATGTTTGTAAACACTGTGACATTTTGACTTTATTTGATCATTTCAGTTAAAAACTAACGTTCATATTTCATATTACTGTTTTGCCTGGCTGGACCTGTAATTTACAGGAAAGGAGTGCACGCTACTAAAGAGACACGCTACCATGGAAACCAAACAATGGTGTTGCTGTATTGAAGTCCGAGTGGAAACAGTCATATTTGGAGCGTTATGTTAGAATGAAACAGCGAGGTCGTGACTCACAAAAAAAAAAGTGTTACTTCACTAACTGTAAGCTTGTCACTCAGAGTAACCTACAGTTAACTTAACTGTTGGAAAAGAAAGATCAGAGTTAGGAGTGTGAACACACAGCTGAGAGCTGCCGTTTCATTCTGACTGTTTAAAAAACGGTAACAACGGACTATTTTTCTTAGCGGATGCATGTCAATTTAAATCAATACATAGAACTATGTTTTAAATCAATAAAAATATTTTCTAAATCCATAAAAGCATTTTAATTAATATTGGGAGTCATGTCGTTACTTTGTTGAGAATGTGGCCATGTAATAAGCGGGATAATTTGCAGCGACTTGGTCATTATGGGGAAAAATAACACCCAGGGATCAAGATCCCTCCGCGACGCGGAGGGATCAGTAATTTTTAGTGAATTACTGAGTTTAGGCACGTTAATAACATTTTAATGAAGTTGAATACAGTATATTCATATTTGTCAGTGATTTCATGTCAATTCGGCGAACATAAACGATTAAATTAGGATTAAAAATCGAGAGCCGGCTGCTGTTCGTTACGGTAACCCAACTAGGACACTTGACACAGTGGCTTTTGGCAAAGCACACAAAGAAAACAAAAAAAACCGAGAGAGATGAATTATTGTTATTACAACGTGACTTCACTATTATTTAACAACTATTTTTATTGGGTTCTTTTATTTGGGGTTAAGTACATTGTCAGAATAAGTGAGAAATGGATTTAACTTCTGTTAGACAGCTATCATACTGAATAAATATTTATGCAAAAATGTATGGCATTAATAATGTATATCTAATTACATTTAAAAATGTATGGCATTAATAATGTATATCTAATTACATTAACTGTGAATGTCTTTCATTTTATTTAAAATGAAATAAAATTACATAAAACATTTTCCATAAAAAAGTTGATTCAAGAACAAATCAGTACTTTTCTTATATGACTATTATTGCTAAATTTGAAAGGTCTTTACCAGCTTTGGAATTATATATATATATATATATAGCACCTTCTGCCATCCCATCTCTACTGACATATGGATCTTAACAAAGATCCGCTATACATTAGTACCAGATATACTGTACACGGACATTTTAGTGAACCAGACCAGCTGTTTCCGCCGGGTCTTCGCTTCCCGGGCATCACGTTGTTTACAAGTGTGTTCAGATGCTAAATGACAAGTGCAAGTGACAATTGTTGTCGTCTTCTCTGTGAACGTTTTTTTCTCCGTTATTTTGCCATTTTCAGATTTAAATTTCGAGCGGAAAGCTAACCAGGAAGTAATAATTACTTAAGCGGAGAACGGAGAAAGTAAACGTTACAGCAGGCATAACAACAGCCGGTGTTTATTTTATTATAATATTCAAGAACAAATCAGTACTTTTCTTATATGACTATTATTGCTAAATTTGAAAGGTCTTTACCAGCTTTGGAATTATATATATATATATATATAGCACCTTCTGCCATCCCATCTCTATATATAATATCTATCCGTGACATATGGATCTTAACAAAGATCCGCTATACATTAGTACCAGATATACTGTACACGGACATTTTAGTGAACCAGACCAGCTGTTTCCGCCGGGTCTTCGCTTCCCGGGCATCACGTTGTTTACAAGTGTGTTCAGATCGTTCAGATGCTAAATAAAAGTTTAGCTTGTACTTTTGATACCCCGCCTCTCGGCACCACAACATCCAGTTTACTGTATTTCACATGAGCGATGTCGAACATTGAAAAGTCCTTATAAAATCTCTGTTATTAGATCAGTACTTTTCTTATATGACTATTATTGACTTGAACACTGAGAATGTATTTATTAACTTCAGACATTTGAAATATTTGAAATCAGATGAAAACAAACTGTAACGGACCCTGCCGTGTTATCTATGATTACTATGCCTTACTGTACATTCATAATTTCAGCCGGAGGTAGGTGGTAGGCGTTGCGGAGGAGCAGATTGCGAGTGAGGTGCCTGTTCTAAACGAACTATTCCAGCTGTTATAAAGCATTAAATAAAAAGTAAGCAAGGAATACAGAATGTTTCGTTACGTAACTTTGTTGAGAATGTGGCCATGTACATGTAATACATGGGATCATTTGCAGCGACTTGGTCATTGTGGGGAAAAATAACACCCATCCTGATCGTTTCAATGAAGTTGAATGCAGAATATTCATATTTGTCAGTGATTTCATGTCAATTCGGTGAACATAAACATCAATGATGATGATTAAATTAGGATTAAAAATCGGGAGAGCCGGCTCGTTCGTTTTTTCCGACTAAACAACATCTATTATTTAGAAGTTGATTTCACATGACTCCAGTGTGGAACCCCACTGCACCCCCTGGTGGATCAATGATCCATTGCAGCTGGCTTCACAATAATTAAATGTATTTATCATGGGGGCGGTATCAAGTCTGACTGGGGGCCGGCCGGCCATCACGGAACGTGCACGAACCGATCACGACCCTCGCACTTTAAACTGTCCAAAATAAGACGCTTCATCTGTAGGATGACCTGTAAATTGTGTGAAAAGAATGAGGAAAGTGTGTATGATATTTGCCGAATAATAGCACTGAGTCCCAACATGCACAGACAAACAATATCATTACCAAACAACTTAAAAAGGGAGAGTGCATGGAAAGGACACCCTGGCTAACACTGGAAGAGTCCTTGCCGAACAAAAAAGATAATGAATAACGGCTCAAGAAAGAGAAATAACAAAACAAACAAAGAAATAAATAAACATACGGGTATAGCAGGATGGACAGAGGGATGCAGATTCATCTTTGCCCCCCCTCCCCATTCCATCAGTGTAGGTGGCCTATAAAATCTGCTGCTAATGAAGCCTCTGCCTTAGACTCCCTTAAGCTGCTACTGCGGCTCAGCACTGACAAGCTGTATTCCCCTGAAGACAAGCTTTCATTAACGTGTGTGTGTGTGTGTGTGTGTGTGTGTGTGTGTGTGTGTGTGTGTGTGTGTGTGTGTGTGTGTGTGTGTGTGTGTGTGTGTGTGTGTGTGTGTGTGTGTGTGTGTGTGTGTGTGTGTGTGTGTGTGTGAATAAATGCTCCACTCCTCTTCCCTGATCAGCTGCTGCAGCTGGTGTGCTTGCACTACAAATGGAAATGGAGGAACATCCCCAGCAGCCAACAGACCACTTTTAAAGTTGCAATATCTACGCACAATTTAAAAAAAATTCAACAACCTTTAATACAATTTAATGATAACAGGCTAAGTGTCCAGTGTCCATTGGTGTCAATGTCTGTTTTAATGGGACTGAAAGGGAAGATCTGTGTCAAAGAGGTTGCAGCCAACAATGTCAAACTTATAGCAGGGTGGTCAATTGGGAGAGCACGCCCAATAAGGAGTGGAAGGCTTAGTACTCGAAACATGAACCCTGCCAGCCAGACAGAGCGCCAGCTGGCATGATATAAAAACAACAATAAAGCAGACAAACAAAATAAATAAAAAAACAGAATAATATAATCAATTATTTTCCACTTTTTTCCCCACTGTGACCTGACTAGGATGTCCTCCCATGAAAAATCATTAATTTGAGAAAATCCTGTTATTCTGCACAGATTACCACTGTTGTCCTTCGTAACCATGAAAACGAAGCTCCTTTAAGCCTAACAAAGTAATTATACCCAAACTATGATGTTTTCCAAAATGCATCCCTGTGAGGGAGGGGCCATTCGGTGTGACTGTTAACCTGGACGGATTGTCTTCCATGCTAGGGGAATCCATCGATGTTGAACATGGACCCGTCTCGTCAACAAGGCTTTTTGGGGGTGATTTTTCGCGGCCATGAACATTCATAGATACGCAACCAATGTTCATTAAACAAAGTTTATCATTTGCTAACTTTCTTCTGAAAATATACGCATTGAGCTTTTGCCGAGATAAGTTTACCTTAACTAATGGCGCGTTTCCACTACAGCGCGGAGCACGGTTTAAGAGGGCTGTGACGTCAGCGGCCCGTTTTTGGTTGCGTTTCCACTTGGCCTAGTACCGGCCGGCGGGTCCTAATTCACAGTTTTTCTGGCCTCATAAAATCGTGGGTCTAGGGCCAGAGACAACGAGGCTGAGTCGGGCTGAGTATGCTAAACTAGAGAGAGAATCGCTGGCAAGGGGGCTACAACTACAACAAGATGGACATATTTGACCGTGATTTAATTGTAATACACGTTTCAAAAATGATGCCGAAGTAACAACATACTGATACCGGTTAGTAAAAATCATGAATTAATGCTTTGACAAGTCTGCAGACAGACGGCAGGCGAAAAACCTTTTAAAATGCGTGTTTTCTAAATGGAGATTGGCTAAGCTAACGCAGTATATGCTCCGACCGTCCACACTCACAACAACGGCCTATACAGACATAAATAAAGCAGCGACTGTTTTCGCCATGACACAGGCAGTCTGTGGTTTGTACTTGTTTAACTTTTGTCTAGTTTCTGAACATATATGAGGAGCTGTGAGCTCTGAGTGCTAACAGCTAACGGCTGTGTTGTTTTTCTGGGGTTCTCATTGAAGATGACGTCACGGCTCCGCCTACACTGCGTTACTATAGATACTACCCCAGTTCCTAAACTGTAATGGAAATGCGCCATAAAGTGAGCCAGTCCTAACGAGGCCTAGCCATACCGAGCGAGGCCGAGCGAGGCCGTGTAGTGGAAATGCGCCATAAATCATCATGATTGTTAGGGATTCACATTTTAGTATCAACATTTAAATACTCACGTCAAACTATTAAAGAGTGTTTAAGACACACAGTTGGTGAAGGGATCAGAACAAGGGCTCGCTAACGCCCTAATGCTAACACATGCTAACTGCTATCAATCACAAAAACCACTGCATCCCTAGCATGATGGGAATATACGAAATGACTCAATTTAAAGAGTTTTCAAAACTTAAATTAACACTTTGTTCTATCCAGCCTCATTCATTTCAATAAGAACACTTAGATAAAGTGCCACAGGTGTCAATGCTAAACTTTTGCCGCAATGGGCCTCACCTGGCAACACTTAATTTACGTATAAAGGCCCTGACACACCAGGCAGTCACCAGAGAACTCGCCGACATCCGACACCGACAGATCCATCGACGAGTTCTCCTGCGTATTGGCCGTGTGTCGCACTGAAATACACCGCTTTACTACAGCCGAGCACGTACGAACTGCGCATGCGTGAGTGGCAATAACTCTCCTTACCAGCAGGCGGCGGTAGTGTGTATTCGTCATTCAAAATAGGTAACAACCGGAAGACAGAGAAGAAGAACAGACTGATATAAACAAACAAATAGCGGGTGCCGTTCCATTTTCACTCTCGTCCATCGAAAACATGTTTTAGAATATAAAAATACATGCATGATGAAATGAGCACATAAAGTGCAGACATACTATAAAATCACAGTTAATAGACCTGCATCTGATGATCGCAGTGTTCTGGCGGGTGTGTAGTTTATTGAGTCAGCAATGTAATAATGGCCACTTCTTGCTAAATTTACGATGAGATGAAAAACCGGACTTGACCAAACAAATCACGGAGCTCTCAGCAGAGGACAGCCGGGGACGCTCCCGCCGATATCAGAGATGTCCCTGCTATGTGTGGGAGGTAAGAGAGGACATTTAAGGGCTATGTTTGATGTCTTTAAGTATCACCTGCTGGTGTTTAGCTGCTGTCCTGTGCTTTAAATCGTTTGTTTACGTCCCTCACTTCCGTTTCGCTTCTCATTTGCTAGCTGAACAGCTGATCAGAGTGGTTTCTTGGCCCGATAGCTTGTGTCAGACACCCGGCCGATTCAACATGTTGAATCGGCCGGGTGTCTGACACAAGCTATGTGTCGATCGTGAAAGGCCAAATAAGGCGTGTCACGGCCGAGGGTTCGGGACACACAAAATTGACTTTGGGCGACAAGGAACCCGTTTTCGCCCAACAACGCAAGACGGCCGATATCGGCCTGGTGTGTAGGGGCCTTAAGCGTGCATTCCTGTTAGTTCTGTTAACCTTATCACCCATCACTCACCTTGTGTGAAGTTATAATGGGCAGAGAAACCCATGGCCTCCAGTTCCCCATCAGCCACAAACTTGATGTACAGGTACCTCCCACTGGAGCGGACATATGAAGGGCTTTCCGGCCCACAGAAGCGCCCGAGGATTGGAGAGAACACGAATGGCCCATCCCGTACCTCGATGTGGTCGAATTTACACTCCCAGGATGGCTCGATTGAATACTTCTCATCGAAAAACAAGTCGATGCACTGTCGTGGAGAGGCTTGAGAAAGAAGAGGGGTTGAGAAAAAGTGAGATAAAGATGGGACTGTCGGAAATGTAGCCTTAAACAAAGATGGAAGCCTCACCTTCAATAATATAGACACATTCTCTCTCAGGAGGGTATTTCTCTGGGTAGTTGGGTGAGGTGAAATACCCTCCCTCAGGCTCTTTTATCCAGGTCCCACACTGCCCAGCTGGTGTCACACCCGAGTTGTTCTTCACTGCAAACACAAGAAAGAAGTGAAAAGACAGCATGCAGAAGAAAGTGTTTAGCACACCACTAGTTTATATTTGTCATAATTGATCTTCTTTTAAAGATCTTGTAGTGCAATAGAGGTTTTTAATTTATGGTAAACTGGATTTTAGTCCAGTGGCAAACCTCCACTGGTTGCAAAGAGTAACCTGATTGTATAAAAGTCTATGAGAAATTCACCCCTTTCCCCCACATGATTGTCTTAGAACTTGAATCCTCTCGCAGGGTATTTATTTGTACAAGTTTTTACATACCTCTTACAAAGTGGTGGTGGCGTTAAGTCATGTGGCTGTGGTGTAGTTGTTTTCAGCCTTACTTTTTTTTACTTTTAGCAATTCAATTCACCCTTCAAAAATCATAAAAACAGTGTTAATATGTAGAAATTACTCTGCTGAACAAGTATCTTGTGAGAAAATAATAAATTAATACCGATTACGAGTTCAGAAAATGTCTACACATTGTTTGTTTTGTCGGATTAATTAAATTGTATTTAATTTCTCACAAATTCCATTTTAAGTAATTATAATAAATATAATTAAGATATTTATGTTTAAAAATGTACTTCATATTTCTATTCCGCACTTCTCTCCTTTAAGGGGCTTTAGCAGAAAATAGGCCTTTGAATGGTGGCTACAGAACTACAGGCTACAGAACGATCGGTGTGTCAGGGTGATACCTTGAGTTTTTGTTTTGGTAGCTGAGGCCCCCGGAAGCTCACGTGAGAGGAGACTTGCTGCCAAAGCTGTCAGAAAACAAGAGATTACAAATAAAGTTGCAATGTGTCAGAAATGCACTTAAATGTCCAGTTGTTATAAATAGAAAGTGTTTAAAACAGAGCAGTTATAACCAGAGGTGGGAGAAGTACTCAGATCTTGTACTTAAGTAAAGTAGCACTACCAGAGTGTAGGAATACTCGGTTACAAGTAAAAGCCCTGCAATCAAAATGTTACTCAAGTAAAAGTAGAAAAGTATTGGCATCAAAATATACTTAAAGTACCAAAAGTGAAAGTACTCTGTATGCAGATTGGCCCATTTCTGAATATTATATATCATATGATTCGATTATAATTATTGACTGGCTACTGCCTGAGATCGCATGCTGTGGTTTTATTAAATGTGCCAACTGCTAGGACTGTCTTAGGGAAAATAGCATTTAGATGCGCAGCTCCACTGTCCTGGAATAGTCTGCAATTAAAATGGAAACTGAGCAATCTGTTGCCACTAAATGTTTTTAAAGCTCGGTTAGATGCTACTGAATCGGAAGCTGTTGGTACCTGTTCATGTGTATAGTATGTAATTTGTAATCCCTGTATTGCTACTGTATGATGTCCTTTTGTTGTTCTGTTTATGTTTTTAATGTTTCATGTGGAACCTACTTGAGCAGGTCTCCCTTGAAAAAGAGGTCAATGATCTCAATGGGATACAACCTGAATAAATAATGGTTTGAAATGAAATGAAATGAAATTGACGAGGTTATCAAAGCTGGTAAATGTGCAGCTAGTAGTAATGACTTTGTATACTGCAGGGTAGCTTTTGATTTTGTTGATTTCATTTCACATTATTAATCAAAATCTGCAAAGTAACTAAAGGTAAAAAATAAATGTAGTGGAGTAAAAGTGCACAATTAACCTCTGAATTGTAGTGGGTTAGAAGTACAAAGTAGTATACAATTGAAACACTCAAGTAAAGTAAAATTACCTCAAACTTGTAGTTAAGTACAGTACTTGAGTAGATTTACTCAGTTACTTCACACCACTGGTTATAACACACAAAACGCAACCAATCGTGTTGAAGTATTTGAGGCACAACATATGATGCAAATATATCTATACTAACAGGTTTTGAAATGTGTGCAGCTGTAAACTTACCGATGTGCAGCAGAAGTTTGTGCACCATTTCTGTTCCCTGAGGATGAGCAGCTCTGTTACAAATGTTTCCATTAAATAAAGTTGATCAAACGTCCATTCTTTGGGGAAAAATATCCCTCAGTCCGTCGTCCATCAGCTCCTCACAATATGCGCATAATCCGAGAGCCAAGAGTTCGACATTTCCATCTCTCTGTCATTCTCCCCGAGAGCTCAAAGGATTATTCCCCCGTCCCCTCCGGCACAAACCTTCATGATTTTCGCTCCACCTTTAGGACGCAGTCGCATAATCTTCTCAAAACATATACGCTCATTGACAATGCTGCGAGTGCGACCCGCAGTGCGTGTGCACGTGCGTATATCTGTATGTGTGTATGCCGGTGTTGTGTTAAATTATGCACCCCCATCATGAAATGCCCCCCTTGTCACGGGAACGCGCATTTCTAAATGACACGTTTACACCTTAAAACGATGTTTAAAACGAAAAGTAAACGTTCAGGTTTTTTATTAATGGTAATTTTCAGACTGTGAGTTGTTTAGTGGTAGCTCATAATAGTCTTGATTCTTGTGGTTAAACTTTTCGCTCCGTATTTGATGGTAGTGGTGTCGAAATTCATTCATCACTTCTTTTTCAGTTTTTTTTTTTTTAATCTTTTTTTTTAAAATTATTGTTACGTCCTGTCTGTATACACGTGCTTTAAAATGTATTGTTTAATTTTACATATTTCTCATATAATAATCAAAATATATGTTTACAAATGTTACATAGTCTTTGTCAGCATATTTTTGCCACGTTATGCACCCCTTGCTATCTTACATAATAAAAGTGTCACATTCATGAAACTTGCTCCATTCATTTGTACTAGTCCTACAACTATACCCTGAACAATGCTTGAGGGTGGGATTAATAGAAACATCTTTTTGGGTGGGGTGCATTTTATGACAGGCCTGGTTATCACAATATGCCCCCCCTTGCTATCTTACAAAATAAAAGTGTCACATTCATGAAACTTGCTCCATTCATTGGTACTAGTCCTACAACTATACCCTAAAAAATGCTTGAGGGTGGGATTAATAGAAACATCTTTTGGGGGGGGGGGTGCATTTTATGACAGGCCTGCATGGTTATCACAATATGCCCCCCTTGCTATCTTACAAAATAAAAGTGTCACATTCATGAAACTTGCTCCATTCATTGGTACTAGTCCTACAACTATACCCTGAAAAATGCTTGAGGGTGAGATTAATACAAACATCCTTTTGGGTGGGGTGCATTTTATGACAGGCCTGGTTATCACAATATGCCCCCCTTAATATCTTACAAAATAAAAGGGTCACATACATGAAACTTGCTCCATTCATTGGTACTAGTCTAACCCTAACCCATTTATCTCCATCTCCAAAACACTCCAAAATAATGACTATCATCCAATATTGTTTTAACTCCATCATAACCTTTAAATTACAACAGGATTGTTTGGTCATTATTTTGGAGTGTTTGGAGATGGAGATAAATCATGGGTCAAAATTGACCCGCGAACACCATGAACGGTAACAGCTTTCGAACACAACACAAGGGTTAAAGATGAATATGACATGTTGTTCACACTGACTTTGATTGCTTACCATGTCACTGGACTCTAATCTTCAAAATGAATGTTTATTTTATGTGTGATAATGTAAACAATTTTAGTATGGATAATATGTCACTTTATTTCTTTATTTCATTCAACATGTATTATTAATTACTGTGTGTATGTAAATGTGTTGGACAATTGCAGGACTAGCCCTCACTCCATATTTGTTTTATTTCTGACTCGGATGATAAACCAGGCCTGTTATAAAATGCACCCCCCCCCCCAAAAGATGTTTATATTAATCCCACCCTCAAGCATTTTTCAGGGTATAGTTGTAGGACTAGTACCAATGAATGGAGCAAGTTTCATGAATGTGACACTTTTATTTTGTAAGATAGCAAGGGGGGGCATATTGTGATAACCAGGCCTGTCATAAAATGCACCCCACCCAAAAAGATGTTTGTATTAATCCCACCCTCAAGCATTTTTCAGGGTATAGTTGTAGGACTAGTACCAATGAATGGAGCAAGTTTCATGAATGTGACACTTTTATTATGTAAGATAGCAAGGGGTGCATAATGTGGCAAAAATATGCTGACAAAGACTATGTAACATTTGTAAACATATATTTTGATTATTATATGACAAATATGTAAAATTAAACAATACATTTTAAAGCACGTGTATACAGACAGGATGTAACAATAATAACAAAAAAAAAGATTAAAAAAAAAAAAAACTGAAAAGGAAGTGACGAATGAATTTCGACACCACTACCATCAAATACGGAGCGAAAAGTTTAACCACAAGAATCAAGACTATATGAGCTACCACTAAACAACTCACAGTCTGAAAATTACCATTAATAAAAACCCTGAACGTTTACTTTTCGTTTTAAACATCGTTTTAAGGTGTAAACGTGTCATTTAGAAATGCGCGTTCTCGTGACAAGGGGGGCATTTCATGATGGGGGTGCATCATTTGACACAACACCGGCTTGGGGAGTAACGTATGTAACGGGAGTATGTAATCAGGAAGGAAGGTTACAAAAAAGGTAACAACTTGGTTGGGTGATTTAGCCTATTGTGGGACAATTTTTGCGTTTCAGACTTCTGGAATATTGCGATATGAAGCCAATAAATCCACACCCAGTAGCCTACCATTCTGAAATCCCCAGGATGTGTCCTAATCAAACCAAAAGAGAAAATGCAGATATCACACTCATAAAAGAAATGGACATATCAGTACTCTCGTAGTGCCAAGTTGTCTCAGACAATCTGCATTTTCTAATGTGGGACAGTTCTGTCCAAAATGTGGGACAGTGAACAGTCTATGTTGAAAAGCCTCTTTCACCTTAATTCATGTAATAAAAACATCTCAGGTCAGAAACACTCAAAGCTAAATGTGCAATACCATGTTCAGCTATTTTACTATTTATAATGTTATTGTTGTTACAAAATCTAGGCTTATAGGTGTGAATGTTACATGGAGAATCAAACATCATCAAACGAACAATAGATTCTAATAGTTTTGATGCATTTATTACAAAGACATTAAGTAGCTGTGAATTGCAAAGTTAAAATGTTTAAAATCTATGTTTAAAATAAAAGATAATTGAAATGGGAACACATACAACTGCAGGTGTATTTGAAGGCAACATATCAAACATTGAGGCAACACATAAAACCTAAAGCTGCGTAAAACAATTGCTTACAACATGCTGCTGTGAATTGCAAAGTTACAATGTTATTAAAATCTAAAGTCATTCAAATTTATTTCACAGGGAACACATACACCTTTAACAGGTATATTAGGCAACACATGCCCACACAACACACACAAACATGAACCTGCCTAAAACAATTGCTTACAACATTACATGTCTGGAAACAAGCAGTCCTTGCATGTCAAGGAGCCATCATCGTCCATAACCCCATTATCCTCTGCACAGCTTTCATGGAACCACTGGACACAGACTGCACACGAAAGCCATTCCTCTGTGGACTTGGGGTTCTTTCTGTCCCCATATGAATGCTGGCAGATTGCACAAGCTTCTTGGACCACTTGTGCAGTTTTCTTCTCCTTAGTTTTTAGTTTTTTCTCCTTTTTCTTTCCCCCTTTCTCTTTGATGAAAGAAAAATGGCTGTCGCTCGTCAAACTATAGGAAGGAGGTTTGGCCCTCTGGCGGCTGGTGGTTGGGCGTTCTCTTACTGCAAGTGTAATCAGAGATTTGAAGGAGACCTCTGGCTGTGTCACCACTTCAACCTTCTTCACAGCAGTGGGGTTGAACCCTGCTGCTCTTGCGGCTGAGAGCGCTTCTGGTTTGCGCATGCTCAGTTTGGGGTTTCGCCTCAGAAACCCCTGAAACCATTTATAGCCAGCTTTTTTCGTAATTTCACTGAAGCCTTTTATTCCTTTTTTCTCAGCAAACTGGAAGGCCAGTTTTCAAATGTCGCCCAACCTCAGGGGGAATCCGTGTTTTCCCAGGGTTGCAATCATCTCCTCCAGTTCTGCTTCATCCTTCTCATGAATGAATGGCTTTCTTCCAATCATATGATGATAGTGACCATTGCCTTTCGCCCTGCGCTAGAGAGTGGATTTAGGAACGGTCCAGGCTCTGGCCAACAGCCTCAACGATCTGTCATACTCTTCTATGGCTCCCCTCATCCTGTCCTGCCTCCACTAATTCAGTTTCCTTCCCTGATTTTCCTTTCCTCCAGTATTCTTTGCCTGCTTTGCCTTTCTCTGTGTCTGGCGTTCTCTCCCTGTCTTATTTCTCTCCTTTGCCATTGTGATCTGAAATACATTCTATTAATCAATAATATGCATAGAATTATGTGGAAGGATTTATTAAATTGCTATGAAAATTTGAGCTTAAATTCATTGCCATCTTCTCAACTCAGACCATAGTATGGAAATTAGCTCCATAGGTTACTCACATTTCAATAATATTTGGCTGGACGAATTGCAAACCACGCCCCGTAAAACTCTGAAATGTTTTGTAGAGCTGCCATTTTATTATCCTCGCATTAGCATTATTAGCATTAGCATTCGCCCAGCGCACAAACGCAGAGAGACTAATTTATGGCAACACAAAATAAAGCATGGGAGCGGTGGAGATGAGGAGATGTCAGCGTTCTGGCGATTTACTCGGAAGGCTGCTGGGAGTCCCAGCAGCTTCTAATGAAGCCAGTCCCCAACTCCGGGGACTTCGGGTGGCAGTATACACCGTGAAGTGGTTTGCGGCCTGCCAGTAAACCCAAAGCAGAAGAAGACGAAGTGACGTCAGCGGCTCATTTGCGTAATCTTCCCTCAGGGAACTTATTCCGGTGTGAACGCGATCTGTACTAAGTGCCCTGGGGTAATAAGTGCCGGGGCACTAAGTGCCGGCACTAAGTACGGCAAAGTACTTGGTGTGAATGCGGCTTTTGGGATATTTATCTCCCATTCTTTTACTTTTCGGGCATTTTACAGACCAAACATGTCGTTGATGTCACTGTTTACCAAACTACCACTTTTTCTGAAAAATGAATAAAATGATGCAATATATGTTAAATACATGGTTTATACATGTAATTACTGGGGTTCCATTTCTTCTGATTACCTAATTTGGGCGTGCACATTTGCCGCGCACAAACCTACCTCTTTTGGATTTGGAAAGGTTGGCATGGACACACACAGGGCCGTCCCTCCCTACAGGCCGATCATGCAGACTGCATGGGGCCTCACCTCGCGGAGGGGGCCTCATCTTGCGGAGGGTGCCTCAACTGAGCCTCAATGCGGCGCACCTATGCGCTTATGCGGCGCAATTAGTGTGGCGCGGCACGGTTTCGCCGCTGCGAGGCTCCACTAGCACCACCCCCCCCGTCGACGACGACGTCGACGCTCGCGAAACAGAGGGCCTCATCATATAACTTTGCGTGGGGCCTCATGTTTGCCGGGGACGGCCCTGGACACACAGCTGCGACTGTATACGGAGACGATAGGTTGGGACGTATAACGTGTGCCGGAGAATATAGGTTGGGACGTGTCACGTGTGCCGGAGACGATAGGTTGGGACGTGTCACGTCGGCCGGATGTCGCCAATGACGTTATAGGAGCGAAAATTCTGGATCTGCTTGTTAGCACCACCATGGATGTATAATAGGTTAGCACCCCCCCTTTTTTTTCAGAGATGTGGGTACGGAAGAAAAGAGAGAGGGTTTTGTTTTCTGACACTTTGTGAGTTCCCTGACACACCGGGGACACATATTTGTATAAAAGACATAAAAAAGTGCATTTTGCATAATAGGTCCCCTTTAAGTTAGGTTGCAATGCCTTGCGGTAAAAGCAGTTAGTTTAATTTCAATGGTTGCAACCCCTGCTTGCCTGTGATGTTTCAGTTTCACACAGCTGTAAGTCTCGGTGGCAATCTCGAGTGGTGCACTGCACAATGACAAAGCTAGCTCTCCAGCCTAGTCAGGTGGCACAGCTATCTGCATAGTAACATAATGGCACAGCCAGTACAGAGCGGTTTTACAGATGGTTGATGGTTTCTTGATTGCCAAAGATCTTGGTCCTCCTTTAACATTACCATTGGAGCGACAGTGGCTGCGAGGTAGTGCAACCGTCGTCCTTAAATTGGAAGGTTTTGCATTCAAACCTAGTCAACATGTCTTATATTTAACCCCAAGTTGCTTGCAATGGCAACGTTGTGTGTGATTGTGTTCTATGAATGTTAGCATATACTTGAGCAAATGGCACATTACTCTGTATGCATGGGGTATGAATGGATGAATGGGTGAATGATGACTGATGATGAGGGGTCATAAAGACGCTTTAAAAGTACAGTCCATTTGCCATTGACTAGACATTGTCTTCAGTAAATTTGTTATCTTTTATTTAAGTTTAAATTGGATATTGTGGATATTTGTCTGGCATTTTAGAGAGCCTTAAAGGTCTCCTATCATGCAAAATGCACTTTTAGATTTTCTAATTGTCTCTCTTTTTTAGTATAAGCACTTATCTAACAGGGCTGAAATAGAGGGGTATGAGGCATGGCTACAATGGTGATCTGTCTGGTATTTTGAGCAAAACACTTCATAGACATTTTTTTTTTTATCGGAGACCTATAATGTATGCCTAAAAATAGTAGGAGACATTTAATTTGAACTGCAGTAGTGCAGCAACATGATACGTTTATGGTCTTATTGCCATGAATCACGTCATGTATTAAAGCTGTCTTAGTCTAAAGTCTATGCAGTTGTAAAGCTGAGGAAACCACTGCTGGCCTGCTTGGTTTAGCTCAAACCACTGATGCATGAATAGCTTGAACTGAAATGATAGTTGACATCCACGAGGTGGCAGCAGATGCTTGTGGAAGAGTTCAAACAAATATTGAGGTGCCTTTTTCATTCATGTTGAAAATACCCTCATGCTCATCAAAAGCATATCAATGTCGAATTGAAGTGCACAGAATAATTGCTAATGATCACTTGAAACAATGAACTGTGGCATTACGCAATTATTAACTAAATGGAATTCGGGTGTCTTTTGCTGAATTGCAAATGACAAACATAAAACAAGCAGCTAAAACATGGCATGTATATGTACATTTAAGTTACTTATTTTACAAGGAATATTTAAAATTCAAGTTCTGTTAAAATCAACAGGATAAAAAGAAAAAGTATAAAACATGTTAAGACCAGGGGAAAAAAGGGCTGTTTTTCTTAGTGTTGTAAGGTCTTAAAAAGTCTGCAGGTTTTAAAACCTTTGTGAAGGACATTGTACAACAAAAATAAGACACTCTACATTCGCTCAGAGACAACAAGAAAGAGGAAATACAGAAGGTGAAATAATAATAAAATGCTATATGCTGTAGTCTGTGCATGTGCTGCCAAACTATAATGCTGCAACCCGGAGCACAATTTTCATGTTGCATAATCAAGTATGTTTAAAATGAGAATAATAATAGATAAAACTCAGCTGGCAAGACTACAGTCAGAGAGGAGCAGACAATGACCCATCTGGCTGAACAATAAGCAGTATCCACACTTAATAAATTGTTAGCATGCCGCCCGTTTTTGACAATGTGCTGACAATGTGTCATTCATGACATTTTAGGAGCAAAAGTGCAAAACATTCTCCTGTATCTCACTTTGAATTATTTGGTCTGAATTTGCTCTGGAAAATTCAGATGTACCTTTACTTAATAACAAATTGGTGCTTAAAGATTAGTTTAAATATAAATGTTTAACCTATACAATCAAAAGCTACAGATACTTTTGCTAAATAATTCATTATCATTTTTTAAATAATTGATCTCCAGTTTTTTTTCTGGTCTTAACACCTGCATGTGGTATGTCACACTGCTATATACACTATTGTATATATAAGTTCACTTGTGTTCACATCGATTTCAGCATGAAAAGACTGTTGGTGTGCACATTCATTAGTTATTTATTAGCTCTTATTTGCAGTGTTTTTATATATTTCCCCTTTTTTGCGTTTGTTTGCAAAACTCATTGACATTTTTAAAGGGTCCTTATTCGGCTTTTTGGGTATTTACCTTTCCTGTATTGTGTTTTATAGGTTTTTGTGCATTTAAATGGTCTGCAAAGGCTAACATCCCTACAGAGGGAGTTTCTTCCCCTCACACTGACCCCTGCCTTAAACAGTCTCTTTGTTTACTTCTGTTACATAATGACATCACTATGTAACACGTGCGCTTCTATTGGCAAGCGCTCCAACCCATTGTACGTGATAGGCCAAGGGGTTGGACATCTCTTAGTGGTTGACCAATCACAACAGAGCCAGCCAGCTTACCAATCACAGAAGACTGAGCTCTGGTTTCAGACAGAGGGTGAAAAGAGGTGCTGCAGCACAGCGAGTATGAGAAAAACAAAGAGCTTTTTTAACATGAAAGCATGGAAATATGTTATAGTAGAGGCACAACATACAAATATTAACCTGAAAATGAGCATGATTATGTCCTCTTTAAAGAAACTATCTTCTTTGCGCTGAAAGACAGTCAGAACAGAGTATGTTGGAGTTGAGGAAGCTTAGAGAGAGAGTAAGAGAGAGCACACAAAAACACAGCCCACAAACTTTCACAAAATCTAGTGTATGCAAAAGCAAATGAATCAGTGCTTTGTGGTTGTGTCGCAGGGGAATACTGGCCACCCTGCTGGCTTCTCACACACAGCAAAAGACCTGATGTGATCCTAGACAAGTTCAGCCCTCAAGGAAAATCAACACAACACTCACAGATGCTCATGAATGGTGATGTTTGATGCATTTGTGCAACTAATTATTACTAAATAATCACCTTTGTTATGTTATATGTGGAAGGGTATGACTGTAAACTGTGTTCCCGCAAAACACATACAGTGACAAGTATTCATAAAATATTGGAAATGCCATGCTGCAATTTAGCTTCTTAATCTTAAGACTTCGTATTGGCTTTGTAATTCTCTCACCAGGGCGCTTTATAAGGCCCCATAGTTTTTTACACTGTAGCCTTTTTTCTGGTGCCAATAACTAGTTTGGGCCATGTCTTCCTGTCAAACAAAAAAAAAATTGAAAAAGCAACATTTGCAATATTTATGACAGGAGTGGGCTGCTCTCATAACATAACACGTTTACCTTCACGTCACATCTAGTGGCGATCAGGTGCCTCCTCAAATAGATCAACACCCAAACAGTGTGTGTTTTAGGTGTGAGTGTGTGTGTGTGTGTGTGTGTGTGTGTGTGTGTGTGTGTGTGTGTGTGTGTGTGTGTGTGTGTGCGTGTGTGTGCGTGTGTGTGTGTGTGTGTGTGTGTGTGTGTGTGTGTGTGTGTGTGTGTGTGTGTGTGTGTGTGTGTGTGTGTGTGTGTAGGAGAGAGTTTGTAAGGTGGGGGTGCGGTAAGGCAGTGGGAGCTGCAGGGCTTGTGGAGGCGTGGTCCTCTGCGTTGCACGTTGCTAAGCGCGAATTTGGCATATAAACGCAAAATGAGAAGCGGTCCCATGCAGCCAGTAGCGCACTGAGCCAGCTGAGGAATTCAACAGGTACCTATAGACATTTCTGAGCTCTCTCTCCCCGCGTGGATGTACCGACTGCCTGCCCTTGTGTTGCTTGTTGAATGGAATTAAAGGCTCCATGGGTTGGAAAACTGCAACTCTGCCCTAATCTCAAGGAGCTCTTGCATCTGGAGTATTGCACCTGAGATACTCTGATCGATTTGAGGGAATTTAAAGGTAAAAGTGCAGTACTGCACTATGAAATTACTTTTATTGTTATGGACATGTGTGTTTTTATTACTACAGAAATATGTCGTTCTTATCTAACGTTTTTTTTTTTTTTTAAGTATTCCTAAAATCATTTGTGCAGTATTATCTTTAGTGGAACTAGTTTTTGTATCAAACAATGCTAAGTTTAGTTCATAAAGGGGTCAATAAAAGGAAATATAAAATAAAATGTCTTTTAATAATTAGCTCCAATGCTGCACCTTACCTTCAGTAAATGTTACGGTACAGTAATTTACGCATGCGCAGTAATTCTCGTGCACTGTAACAACGTGTGAAAAATCAGTTTACACTGGTCCTACTGTGTGTACTGATGCGTGACCTACAGATGCACTCATACTGCTGAAAGCTGTATTACCCTTACTGTTTGAAGTCCCCTATGATTACAGCATTATTTAAAAAGAGACCGAGGATGGATTTAAGGTGCGTTTGGGGCTATTTTATAAAAATGCTGTAGTGTGGAAAAGCTTGTTTAGAAGAGGGTGAATGAATATTGTGTACACTTATGTGAATTAAGCCATCAGTCAATATTCTCCTATGTTTTATTGAAATTCAAGCTAAAGCTATTCTACTCTAAAGAGTTGTGGACTCAAGTCACAAATTCGATTAAGACTCGACATTATAAAATCAAAATTGACTTGGAATCGAACACCAATGCTTGCATATTTAGTTTATCTTTAAAATACTTGATACCTTTCCAGAGCCAAAACATTGTTTAATATTTAATTAAAAGTCACAAATCGATTCATTTAATTTAATTTAATGAATTGACTAATGTCAATCCTATTCATTCCAAGCAAATGTACACTTAATTCACCTGATTTACTTTGTTTGAACCAGTCTGACAGCAACCAGAGAACCATCAAGGTTTGAGTGGATATAAAATAAATATATATAATTGATTTTGTTTAAGTATTAAAACTACACAGGGTCAACAAAAAACGAATTCAATATGCATAATTTGCAGGTCAAAAAAGCATGACATGTTCAAGAGGCAGCCAGTGAAGGACTCAAAATGCAAAGGCTTTTTGGCTTGGTACTTCTGACTTAGGACCTTGACTTGCAACTTGAGACATACTCGTGACCTGCAAATCCCATCTCTGATACTTTTCTACTCTTTTTGTTTTGCAGAAATCAAAAAGTATTCTTGATTCAGCAGTGGGATTAACTCGGTCATGAAGAAGTCTATTCCTCTCCTGGGCTGGGTTAGAGTAGCGAGCTTGTTCCTGTGCTTGTCCCAGACCGTCCTGGCTGTGGTCCTCAACAACTCTACAAATCTCGAGTCCATCCTCGACAAGTACAGGGACAAGGATGAGGAGTGGTGGAAGGTCAGGTCCAGAGGGAAGAGGGCCATCAGCGAAGGAGACATGCACCTGATCCTGGACCTTCACAACAAGCTGAGGGGTCAGGTCCACCCTCCTGCCTCCAACATGGAGTTCATGGTAGGTCCTTAGGATAAAGCTGCGCCTTATAAACTGTAGGTCAATTTCCTCAAAATCGAATACAAATATTAATTTCATCATGTTTTTATTTAAATGAAAATGGCACTATCTTGCAATGTTAAATGAAACATAAACCATGATTTGTATGCGATCCAGAATCCAATGGGTTCTTTCTTGGCCCTTCCACCAAGTTTCATGAAAATCGGCTAGTATTTATTTTCCGTAATCCTGTTGACAGACAAACATACAATCACACAGACAGAGGTGGTGGGGGTAATCAATAAACCCTACCAGTATTATTCAAATAAAGTGTCAGAATAAAATTACTAGAGTTAAACGGATACAAATTCAGTTAATTTTGATTGACCCTTTCCTGAATGCCCGTCCAACCATAAAGGGCCACAGCAGGCTTCTGGCACTGTAGCTGTGTCAGCATAATAGGGAAGGCAATACGGACAGAACAAGATCTGCATCCAAAGCCCCCATCACGCTAGCTCCTTCCTCCTGCTTGCCCGCCCTTGCTGACCCTGGCCTACATCCAGCTTTCACCCCCGCAGTGTTGTCCTGCCCTCTGCCTCAACCATCCTGCCCTCCCTCCTTCCCTTCCTGCCCCACGTCTCCTTACTCTATCGCTCCGTTTCTCCTCCTGCTGACTCTCTTTCTCCCTGCCTTCTAGATCTTTAGCCTCACATGCTTTCCCTGAGGCTTTTCTTCACCCTGCTCTGCTTTCACGCTTTCCCTTCGCCTCCTCTCTCCCCATCCATTGCAGCTCACTCAAACCCTGGCCGAGGCCCATGTTATCTTTTGTTTGATCCTCCACGCATCTCATTTCGGTGCCACAGCGGTGAATCTATTTCAAACATGTTGAGCCTCGCCGTTTGAAGTGCAGGGCATGGTAGTGTAAATGTATGTTATGTACACTTATCTAGTGTTTCTGAAGCGAGGGATACTATTACTGATTATAATGATGTGGTGAGGCAGGAGAATGATGAGGGCCAAGTGTTTGGTTTTCAGATTGCAGGATTTGAAGGCCAGGAAGACTGCAGTTTATTTGCAGCTCTGACTTCTTTATTTCGTTAAAAAAAGCCACTCAGCAATTCCTTTAAAGCACTGTTGCATCTTAATCTAAGTCTGTCCCTTCTTGCAAAGCAGATTTTCCAGAAAAAGAGAACTCTCTAAAGGTAACCATTACCATAATCTTAAATTACAAGCATTTATGTTAAGCAATTTGCGTCCTTTACATTTCCAAAGGATGGCTCTTGTTTTATTGAGTATTCCCACTGCTGTAAGACATGTGCTTCCCTCTGTAGCAGAGGTGGTCCTGGCAGATGGCTGGAAACAGCTCTGTATTTTGAGAAATGAATGCTCTTTGGAATGCAAATGGCGACTGTTAGTTGTTACAGTGACCGTTCCCCAAAGGCCAGCGGGCAGTCCATCTTCCTCTGTGATGGATAATTGAGGATGAAGAATAACAAGATCACAGGAAGAATAATGAGCTGACAGTGATCATTAGTATCCACTGTCGATTCTTTGTAGTAAACTCGATCATCATTATAACCTGCAGGAGTAGTGACACATGGCCTGTGCGGGTGGGTAGTATTTCATTACAAGTAATCAAATAATCTATGTTCTAATAAGTGCTTTAAACATTTCTAATGGCAACGTTTTTCAATCTGTTCCAAGCGGATTTGTTAAGGTTAAGTTCTGCTTTTGCATTTATAACTCACATGCTTCTCGTATGGTTCAATTTCTCTAGCTAGCTAGCTTTCTCTAACTTTGATGTGTTAGTGAGCTTTAAATCGTAATGTTAGAAGATGTGTTGCATCTTATTGCTTAGAGCAGGGGTTTTCAAAGTGTGGGAAGGTGAGCCTCCCCTCAGAGAACATAAGATCAGCCGCGCCCCCCCCCTCCCAATTATTATTGCTATTATTATTATTATCATTGTTGTTGTTGCTATAATGCAGTGGTATTCAATTGCATTTCAAAGAGGTCCAGTAAGATAAAATGAAGACTGTTTCTCTCCTCTTGTCTCGTCTCTGTGTGTGTGTTTGAATCTATCGTGCTGACTCACTGACTGCACCGATTTGATTGGCTGAGTAGCGTCACCTCCTTAAAACATTAAACAATAACTTTTTTAAACCTTTTTATCTTTATGTTTTAAACATATTGTATACAACTCCCCCACTACTTGGACTATTCCTTGCACCCCTCTAGAATAAGCCCAAATGGTCTCAACCATATTGCATCAGTAATAACGTGCACTTTGTTGTTATCGTTATAACAAGATCGCAAGGACACTGGTAGCGATCGGACAATTGAGTGTTGTTCAGTTTGTGTGTTGTGGAACATGCGTGTCCGTGCATGAAAATATACCACACACCCAATTACAATAGCATGTTCAATTCACTACCCTGGAAGTTAATAAAGTTGTTAAAGTTGTAACAGCCTGTGGACAGCCGTTCTTCCTTGCATGTCAGTCGCCGACACCTTCTTACAGAGGACAGGCAAATCTAGCTGCAGCACGACCCGTATATTTTCGCACGCCGTGTTCTCAACACATATTTTTAAAACATTTTTAACATTTTCAACATCGTGGATAAATCCTTATATGTTCCCCGGCAACACACTGAACGTCAATTTTGCCTCCTTATTACACTCATCCCTACTTTAGTGGGAACAATGAGTCTGCGTCTTTGATGCACACAGGAATAAACGCAGATCATACTCTGCACTTGATTTTGATCAAAGTCCATGCGGAAAACCCGCACTCACACAGGTAGGTGGAGATGAAGGGAATGAGCACTTTTACAGCCTTTTTGGCGAAGTGGGGGAACTCGGTCTCCACAGACAGCCAAAAGTGGGCAAGTGTCACTTTTCTCATCTTTTCTCGTTATTTTTTTTCTCACGCTGCGCCTCCCCTGAAGCTCTCTGGCGCCCCCCAGGGGAGGCGCGCCTCACACTTTGAAAACCGCTGGCTTAGAGCATTTAAAGAACACGTTGTCTTCCTTTTATCATACATACATTTGTTTTATTATTCGATGACATGAATATACTGTAGCACCAATGCCCTTATAGCAATGTTGGAGAAAGTGACACATCACTAAATGTTGTGTTTCCCCGCAGATATTTGGATCCAAACCAAAATGTAATGGATATTCTCTGCCGATTTTACACCTTCCAATGAAATTCCTAAAAATATAAAACAATTGATTCCGTAATCCTACAGAGGGACAAACCAAGACGAAAACGTAACCTCCTTGGCGAAGGTGGCAACAATTGGAATGATCAAATTTGACCAAACACTTTAAATATTATGTAATGATCTTGGAAACATATAGTAAGAAGGGCAAAGCAGAAAACACACAACAACAGTGTTGGCATCTCAGCCACAGCTGGACCATGGCCAAAGGAGTAAAGAGCCAACGAGTCAAAATATCTCTTCTCCAATCAGACCTGAACAGTAAGCAGCACCACAGTGAATGAGCAACAGTGTGCACAGTGTGCTAGCCTTGCCAAACATATGGAACACATTATAGTGGTAAATCACAGCAGTTGCAACTCCACACTTGAGCATTATCCTGTTAGTTTTGACGTGTGATAGCTGTAATGCAACCAAACAGTTCAACGACAGAGCACACTGCACCTTTTCTTCTCCCTCGCAAACAAAGTCACCATTAAAATACGGTACATTGGAAATACTCAATACTCTGCTTTCCTGCTTTGTGGGAAGTTTTTACAGTAAAAATGGCTTCAAGCCCCCAAAACAGAGAGTCTCTGTTTTAGGGTAGCTTTTATTTGTCATATTTGTCAGCTTCTTTTATGAGACCAAAACTTACTGGAAACAAGCTATGAAACAACCGCAATGAATAGTAGCACAACACTGCAAGTTGATGTGGTGGTAGTGATACCTCTCTGTTTTCCTTCTCTCTCATGTATGTGTCTGTGCGTAGGAGAGTACATGTGTGTGCCTAATAGGAGGGGCCTAGTTTTGACCATACTGTGTTAAATTTGCGAGAGACATACATACAGCCACTTTACCTTAAAGAAAAGAGCAGGTTCATCTTTCAGGTTCACTTTCTCTCAAGTAAGTCAGGTTACTTTCAGATTAAGTACAATGGAATTTAAAGTAGTTTAGTTTACTCGATATCTTAAAAAATGCAATGAGTAGCAATTACAGCCTCAACTATGGTAAGTGGCCACTTACAGTAGCCCACTTAAATCATGAAGGTAATCCAGGAGTTCCAGGTCTGCAAACATCAATTGGAGGCAAAGAAGCTCTGACCTCAAACAAACTCATTGAGTTTAACCTGGAGCCCAAAAGAAAACTAATATTACTGAACCTAATGCTTTATGTACCAGCTGACAAAAATATGAGCCACCTACCCTAGCGGACCTTTAGAGTAGGGTTATGTTCATCTTTCCAAAGGCACGTAACAACTTAACCCTGGACCCTTTGTGTGTTTGTGTGTGTTCTCCCCAGGTATGGGATCATGAATTAGAGAGGAGCGCAGAGCACTGGGCACATACCTGCCGATGGGAACACGGGCCGAGCCACATGTTGACACAAATAGGCCAAAACCTTGGAGCGCATTGGGGCAGGTGTGTATGTACAAAGTGGAGAGAATTTTGACAGTTATATGATTTTTTTATACAGCAGTATTTTAATGATAATGTCTCTTACTCAGGATACCACTGTTCCTGTCTCATGTTTAATTAAAGAGCTACAGAGAGACTGAATATTGGACTTACCTTAGTAACGGGGTCAGGAACACAACTTCGCATACAGGCTAATGTTGTGCCAGGTCTGCCACATAAACAATTGTTTGCTGACACATTTGCCTTCATAGGGTAATAATATGTAACCGTTTTTTTTCAGCTTGTTTTGTTGCCCCCAAGTGGCTAAACAAATATAAATGCAACTTTAATGACCCCGACATATTTTCACTAACTGTATGAATGCTTGGTACAAGGAGGCTGGAAATGGCCCATCCCATTCAAAGCAACCTTCTTTAATGTCATCAATAACCCCTGTGTATAATTGTTTTAAAATGTCTTCAGTGAAAATGTTAAAAAAGGGAAGACTTTTTCCTTGTAATGCTCCATGATGGCCTTTCATTTTGTTACAGGTGAATTGCCTTGCTAACGGAAACCTAAAACAATGCAGTGTGTCTTTACCAACAAATGAGATGAGAATACGTTCATGGACTTGACTTGAATATAGTTTTTGTCACATGTCTTTTTGATGACGTTATAAAAAGATGCAGTGTAACACTTTTTCTGGGACTTTAGGGACCGTCCCCCTACCTATCATGTGCAGGCATGGTACGATGAGGTGAGGCACTACAGCTATCCCTACTCCCAGGAGTGTAACCCACACTGCCCATTGAGATGTTCAGGACCTGTTTGTACCCACTACACTCAGGTAAGGGCTTTTTTACTTCCATGTGTCTATAGTCAGAGTTGCTTTTGGAATACTTTAGGCTTTTTAATTAACAACATTTTTATTTAGAATTAAATATTTGCAAAAAGTTGTTTGTTTTGACACAGGCTGAATAGACCTCCTATTTTACCCTCTTTGTCAGCCTTTTTCGTCACGAACACCTCTCTTATCGACCTGTCATATTGGAGGAAATTTCTTACCGATTCCTTTATCTGCTTATACTAGTTAAATGTCAATATCATTGTATATCTGTAGTAATTTTCTTTTTTGGTTCCATTGGATTAGCTGAAGCCTATCGATTTACCATTTATTCTCATGTGATTGTGAGACCCAGATGTATTGTGTAAAATCCTGCTCTACTGCAGATAGTAGAACACTTGACATCTGCCTTTGGAAGATTCAGTTACAAGCTCCACCAAATGTGAGAGCACTACTGAACTTTTGACTTTGTTTCTGTATGTATTTACATTTTTCAGTTGGTGTGGGCAACAAGCAATCGTATTGGTTGTGCCATTAATGTGTGTTACAACATGAACGTGTGGGGAATGATCTGGACTAAAGCTGTCTATCTGGTCTGCAACTACTCTCCACCGTACGTTTTGGCATGTTTCAGCATCCGCAAAATAACTGAGATCAAAACTTAAACCATTAATGTTGTATCTCATTATCAGATATATATTTGTTTTCCTTTTTTAACTACGGCAAATACTCTTTTTTTCAGAGGCAACTGGTGGGGTCATGCTCCGTACAAATATGGATCACCCCTGTTCTGCATGTCCAGCTAGCTATGCTGGAGGCTGCAGGGACAATCTCTGCTACAAAGGTGAGTTAGGATCAAGAGTCTTACTATTTGTGCCTTATCTTATCTCCTTACATACCTTTATACCTACCCTTAAAGTTAATAATAGTTTAACCAAGAGAAAATGGGCTCAAATTAAATACAATACAGTGACAATCTTGTATCCATGTTTTTAGATGGGGGTGTTGACAGGCGTCCAGCTCCTGAGCTTGAGGAGACCAACTACATTGAACCTGAAACAGAACCAGTGAGAGACAGGGAGCCGCAGCCCAGGGCCCAGACACCAGACCCCTCACCCAACGACAACCTGGAGAGAAACCAGGTTCTCAACACAGAGCAGATGTGTAAGCAATGCTCTGAAAATACTACATCTCTCCCTGTGAAGCCGTTTTGAGAGTGTACATCATTACTGGTATTAAAATGAGGTTGTAAAAGCTCTTTTTTATTTGTTATTGTAGGTCAACAGGTCGACTGTGAGACTAAACTGAGAGATCGGTGCAAGGGAACAACCTGTAACAGGTAAATGCTTTGGAATATAGTGACACTTGATGCAAATTCTGAAAAATATCATGTGATAAGGTAGGTGGGAATTATCAGGACAACTCAGATGGGAGTAGATCATAAATAATGTAAATTAAAATAGTCAACTATAATGGGTCAAGTACCATTGCCAACATGTGTTCACTATACTCTTGTTCCTTTCCTTAGATATGAGTGTCCACCTGGCTGCCTCGACAGCCCTGGAAGAGTCGTTGGGAGTGGACATTATGACATGGTAAGGGATCACCAGAGACAACTTACATTTTCAGTACATTTTTTAAACCTGCAATTACATTTATGTATCCATGGAAAATTAATTGGGGTTGTTTATTTGGAAAAATCTGAGGATACGATACGTATTTTGATCCATGCAGTTATTTTAGATACAGTATCACAAAACATATATATATTTATATATACTTGAGTATCACTATTGTGTTAGTCAAGTGTTTTGATATTTTCTTAAAGCCCTAAAATGTAGGTTGATTATATTTTTACTTTGTCTTTTATTGCAGCAATCCAGTGTGTGTGGAGCTGGTTTGCACGCTGGTGTTATTGACAATGATGGAGGATGGCTGGATGTGACAAGACTGGGTAGAAAACAACAATTCAGCAAGTCATACAAGAATGGTATCCAATCAATAGGGTATGAATCAGTCTATTTATTTAGTCTTTTTCTATTCTAGTATTGAGTAAAATTGGAATGATGGATCATGCCCTTTTCTTAAATTTGCAGGAAAAACCGAAGTGCAAATTCCTTCAAAATAGAGACAGTTCCTGGTAAGGAGCATACACTATTTGTATCTCATTAAAGATATATAACAACATGTCATCTGCATACAGAAACACATTCATTGTACGTTGCCTTTTTTTCTTTCAGTCAAGGCAGTAAGATGTGACACCACTGTTGCACTTTTCTGCCCTTACAAGAAACCTGTGCGACACTGTGCCAGGTAACATTCTGCTTTAGATGTATTCCTTAAGGAGACTGAAAATATCTCACTCAATTTAACCACAATCGACTAGACCAATGAGTCACAGTCATTCTAGGTAATAGTAGCTATTTGGCCCATGTGACATGTAAGATTCAGAACAAAGTATCACCACTAGCCTATAGCCAGAGTATGCTAATATACCATTAGCTAACCTGCTAACGCTTCAGTAACGTCAACGATCAATCCAATGACCTATAATTATCAGGCTCTGCATTTAAAACAATAACATACATTAAATCCTGTGTATGCACTGACATTATTTCAGGTACTAAATAAACCTCTGTCTTTTTCTTCAGGTTGTATTGTCCCAGGAACTGTGTGCGGGAGAGTGGAGCACGAGTCATAGGGACAACATACTTCTCAGATGTAAGTTCTTGCATCATTGTCATAAATTGAGTCTTTCATTGACTTCATGTTGACATATCATAGTCAGTAAAGCAAATATATAGTATTTAATAACATGAATGGTGTCTTAAATTACTGCAGAGTATCAATAATTTGTTTATTTCTCTTTCAGAAATCCAGTATCTGCAGGGCAGCCATTCATTCTGGAGTTATCCAGAATGAGGCAGGAGGGTACCTCGACGTGATGCCTGTGGAGAAAAGGAGGCAGTACAGTGGCAGCTACCAGAATAGCATCTCCTCAGAGAGGTACTGCAGGGTTCAAAACAAAAGTACACATATATACAGTAAACCCACAATGTTCAAAAGACAGTAATGGTAATTCCAGTCAGATTATCCACCAACATTTTCAGAGGGTTAAACGTACAACATACAAACCAAGAACTGAGAAGGAGGGTTCTATTTCCCATTTTTAGTTTCTTAGATTATGTTAGAAAAATGCCAACCAGTAGGATGCAGTCAATTTCTTAGCCTATTCAAAGGAAAATGTAATAGATCAGTAGATCAGCTGACCTTTGAAAATGTTGCTGTTCCTGGTGCATTCTGGACAGACTAAATTCATTTCTAAATATTCAGAAATCGTAGTTTAAAAGCAAAGGGGGATGGGGGGGTTCACTGTTGACATCTTTGTTCACTCCTTGTTCTTTTTTTTCCAGCTTAGTGAACCCGACAGTTGGAAAAGCCTTCAGAGTGTTTGCAGTCATCTGAAGAACCGCTCCCAATGGACAGAGTACCATCAGACAAGGCCACTTCACATCCAGCAAGCCCACTCATTATCATCTTTCAACCTGTAATTACATCCAGTCATACAGTAAATTCAGCTTTTCACCTTCTGACCCAAAATATGTATGAGAGTTGTACTCAATGCTTCTCCTCTAAGTTTGGTGAGAATGATGATCCTGGATGTTTTTTGCCATATGTCTTACCAAAATATCCATAATAATTACATTGGGGCTGCCGTATATCTTGCTGACATGATATCATGACCTCATGTTTTTTTTTATCACATTGTATCAAGTTGATGTTGCACCCTACAAAATCCCACAATTTCCCATGTGAAGGTCAAAATATAACATGATGAAAATGACATAATAGGACCTCAGGCAGCGGTAGACAAAAAGGGGGTTTCACTTCCAGCCATCCACCATCAATTTTGCAAGCCAAAACAACAACTATCAGAATGCATATTAACTCTGGTTTGGGCTTCCATATAATATAGCAACTATTCAGGCAGTAGAATACAATTGTATATATTTGTAAATAATAATGTAAATAATACTGAACACCTTTTGATTAAATGTTTGCTACTGTTACCTTTTGTTTATTCATATTTCTAACACATTGCCAGCCATACAAAGAGCAATACCAGCAATAAACAGTAGATGCTGAAACTGATTCTGCATGCGTAACATATATTTGTCAAACAAGCTTTTTTTTAAATTTTTATAAAGGACAAGCAATAACTCTAGTATATTCATGTGTTTGTAAATATTGTGTATGTAACATATTGTTTTATTGTATGCTGCATTTCCCAGCCTTTGTTTACAGATTTATATGAATGGATCCTGGCTGGCCAGGAATGTGCATGGCAGAATCAAAATTAAAACACACAGAGATTAAATTCAAATGTTTTTTGTGTAATTTCTTATTGTTATAAAATCAATAAACTATACTCTCCTGCTAAAAAAAAAAAAAAAAATCCAAAGTCTGAAAACCCCAATTCACAGGCTCGACTGTGCTCCTCAGTTTACATTGTATTATGTAATACTTGTTTTCATCTTTAGCGGACATATGGTTACAGACATATGGTTTGAGTGGCCACACTTTTTAATATCAGTCCCTACAGCGTCCGGATAGCCTGAGGAATCTGGGCATTTCAACAACGTCTCAAATTCAGCTGCGGATGAAACTTTTGAGAGAAATGTCTTTCTAGAAAGCTGTGGGTGTTTCCAGAAACTGTAGGGAACACAGGAAGAGAAAGCTGCTTGTTTCAGGTCCAGGAAGGAGATTTTATTTAGCAGTTGGCTTTGCATGCTTCAAGTTAAGTGCAAAGAAATGCCAATGCAGGCAAAACCTTTGCCTGAACCAGTTTACATCCTGTCAATTCAATTTGAGATTACATTTTTGCTAATGCTTTACCCAAATGCCTAAAATATAAGTTGACAAACAGTTTTTATTTGCTTTCTTTTTTATCAACATTACTGCGTGTGTACATGTTCCTGCAGTGTTTTCTATCACTCCTCTTTTCAGTTTAATGTCAGTTAAGAGAGATGTTAAATTGCTCAGGACCACAGGCTGTGCCATAAGCTGCAGAGACAAATACCAGCTTTGTGTTTCGCTGATCTCAACTTCCCAGGATGCATGTCCGTTTCCCTCATCTGGATGGGCACAGATGTGTATTCCAGCTAAAAAAGTCCCTGTCAGTCACCTCTCAACTCTCATGAAGAGCCACACACACTCACAGAGGAGTACACACACACGGACATTAGACACACATCCACATAAGGCAGACACGCTCTGTTACTTTGCAAGTAAATGGGGTATGACAAGTTATGAAAAAGGACGGCATAGAAAAATAAACAATTTCCTTTGGAAGCTATTGATATTTTACCTGATCTTTTGTGTATATTTTAAAAGTCTTTGAGCATTTCAATTTCTATAAGATACAGTTTTGTGGAGACGTTACAAAAAGGTGTCTTAAAACACTATCTTCCGACAATAGGTCATTCAAATGTCAACAGAACAAATTACTTGAAAAGTCCAATATTGGTCAATGTATATACAGTATGTCCAGTCTAACCATCACATGAGGCAAGTGATGTTGCTCTGAAATAGGCATGACCCTTTACATACCACATCAAGAAAATAGAAACCAAGAAAACATATGCTAACTGGGTTTGTGCCAGGTCGCCTGGAGAAAGAAGTCAAGCATCGCAGTGCTGTCAAAATTCACAGGATCTTGTTGCAGAGGCGGCCATTGGCACAGGACCCCTGTGAACTGCTGCGGGCAGTTGGCCAGCCTGTCAGTCAGAAATTAGTCAGTCCGCCATCATGGCAGTCAATTAAAGGCTTTCTCAAGCATTAAGAGTAGGCAAGCAGCATGGAATTCCGTTTGTGCGTCATGACTCAATCAGTCAGACAGACAGCTGGTTTGGTCAGATGAGAAGCCACCCACTAAGCCAAGCAGTCCATTACAGTGGGTCGGTAAACCAGGATGCCCTAAAGGCTCTACAGTGGTTTACATTGGATACTTATTTAAAATGAGTAGTTTTACATTTTGGGAAATGTGCTATTGGATATCATGCAGAGAGTTAGGTGAGATCTCCTAAGACATACCACTCTCCATATTTACCGTGTAATCCATCCTCAAATCTCATTAATGGCAATAATAATAATCATTCCGAAAAATGCCGCTGGCAGACATCTACCTTTGTTGGTTTATTTGAAACGGCTTGGTTGGTGGTCTTGCTATTGCATATGGTTTTTACTAACTTTTTTTAAGATGGTGATGCTAAATGAGGCAATTCTTTGATTTTGAGCTCATTGCAGGCTATTAAATGCACATTTGTCTGGGTTAAACGGTAGCCTATTAGCTTGTATTGTTTAAAGGCCTGTTGGCTGTTCTCTAAATTGTCTTTTGGTTACGTTAGTGCATAAATAAAATAAATTAATTGTTCTCTCTCTTGCTCGTTTACTGAAAATACTTCATACTGTATGCACGTTTTGGAACATTAGAGCTAGCCTCAAAGAGGGAGTTCTATGAAATAAAATCCTGACAGGACCACTGTTTTAGAAAGTGTTACACTTTTCCTTGGAAGTAGTTTTTCAACTTTATAGTTGCAATCTAAGCAGTGTAATAGCTCCTACAGATACTCTCTGTATAAGAGAGATCTAACTGTGAACCTTGGACTAGCGTCTTTGTCATGCCATGACGTTTAGCCTGCAAACATCTTTTGAGAAACAGAAATCATGCCTCACAGAAAATGCCTTTGCAATGAATGATGGTAAAGTGGATGAAAGCTATTACAACACATACAATGAAGACAGTATCAAACAATGCATAACTCTTCCAAAATGTTCTCTAAAACATGGCCGAGTATGCAGTATTTAAAAGGGGCCCTGGTGCTCTGCTAGGAATTCTGAGCCCCTGGAGAAAGGAAACATGGCCCCTTGAACTTGATGTGTTGAACTCAGCAGAGTATAACCTGGCATCTTTGAGAGGGCCCCCACCAAGTTCGAGGACGTACTCTCCCCTCTGTGGGCCACACTTCTCAGCAAGCCACTGCATACATTGAATGCTTCAGTAAATCAGGGCCAAAGCCTTCAAAATGTTCTCTCTCAGACCAAACTAAACCTAGTCACCCTACTTTGGTCCTATATTTTTAACATAAAGTCGTAAGTGTCATCTTGTGATTCTGTAAATAGCTCTAGTTAGAGGCCTTGAACACTTAATCCATGACATTTAGCTGTAAGGGAAAGTTTAAGTCTTTTCATAGCAAATAGATAAATAGTCGTGACTGATATTTGTGTAAGTCTAACAACACACTCCTGAGTTGCCAGTTATAGCAATTAAACCTTTTTGATTGTGTGTGTTGGTCACTAAAATACCGAAACGTCAAACGGACATGGCAATTATGAGGTTTTTGGAGATATGTTTGACATTTTGACACAGCTGGCCGTTCCTGAAACACACTATATGTGTGCGTGTGTTCGTGAATACACTTCTGTGAATGAATGTGTAGTTCTGCATGTGTAAAAGTTAGGCACTTTCTAAATGCATCTCATGCAACCACTCTCATGCTATGTAGCCGGCTCCTCAAGCGGTTAACTCCTGGGTGGACACACACCGTGCATGTGGGCGAACAATCACTGTGGGCAGAATGAGAAGTAACGTGTGTGTCAGTGCTGGTGTTCGAGTGTGTGGTT
The DNA here is from genome assembly GCF_902827165.1 of Trematomus bernacchii. Taxonomy (NCBI): domain Eukaryota; kingdom Metazoa; phylum Chordata; class Actinopteri; order Perciformes; family Nototheniidae; genus Trematomus; species Trematomus bernacchii. The sequence continues at coordinate 10,486,086 of NW_022987689.1, read as the reverse complement.
GGACTTCCTCCTCTCAGCCCTTTTGCCACTCATAGATTTAGACATTGTTATTATTTTAACATAGTTAGCAGCTGTGTTTTGGTGGCGAAACATGGTAATCATCTCCCCATCGCTGGCTTTTCTGTCGGTTGATGTGTATTTATATCTGTCGACTGTTTCACTAAACTTTCTCAGGACTCTACACAGATCTGGAAGCTTCTCAAAGTCACACATTCATATTGAATTAGTCTTTATGTCTGTTCACTTGCGCTAATGTAATAATCAGATGGTTTTACTTATTCTTTTTGAGGGAATTGATCTATAAGGAGATTTTATGAGTTTATTTATTAACTCACAAACCAGATTAAAAGTAGGCACAGTACTTGTTAGTATAACAATAATTTACCATGACTGCCCTTACTGTACAACCCAGTCTCACGGCATTTCGTGTTATAGTCCCGACATTTAATCTATTGATTCGTGTTCACCAACACGATTTTCCCCCTTTTTTTCGTGTCACACAGAACGATTTTAAAATCAATGTATTTCTATTGGTAGTATGTTTCGTGCCTGCACCACGTTTTTTTGTCCGGTCGGGTCTTGGAAGACCGGAAGCTGTGTGGTTCATAAAAACATGTTCTTACTCAATATCAAGCCACGATTATTGTTTTTATTTTAAATCGTATAATGTCGGACTTTTTTTGACATCCGTGAGGAAAATAAATGGGATTCAGAGCGTCAGAATACTGAAATCTGTATTTTTTGTAATCTTTTTTACCTTCTAATTTGTTATTATTTTCTAAATAACACACTGTTATTTACTCAACAATAACACACAATTATCCTTGTTTTTATTTATTTGTTTAATTCTATAATATCAAGCTTTTTTGCCGTTCCTCAGGAACTGAATTTCAAAATAAAGTCACCGGGAACAGACAGAGGCCTATAAGGGACATTTTGAGCATCATTGCGATACACACCCACTGAACTGATTACCCAAGATCCTCAGCTATGGTTGAAGCTCGGTGAATGGATGTTTTAGCCGCAATGCACGTTGGGATATGGTGTTTATGCAATATGAAATATTAATAAGATATTAATGTGTAGAAGTAAAACATGTGAAATAATATAGCAATATCCTGTAAAATTATGTGAAAACATGAATAAAACGACACATCTTCAGATGTTATACATACAGTACATACGTGTCCTACACTAATAATACAAAGTTATTATGGCATTGTATGCTGTGTGTACCTTATTTGTAACATCTTCAGACCTTTCCAACTCCTCAATAGTTGCCTATCTTTGACTGTTGCAGGTGTAGGTTCAAATATCAAACAAATATATGTGTGGATAACAAAATACATCCGTCATGAACTAAGCTGGAAACTTTTACTGGAAAGTATAATTTATTGTGTTAACACTGTAAACTTGACAGTTTTAACACCGCCTAGTGGTTAAAGCACGTTATTGCATTTTTTGTTGTTGAATATGTTATATTTACATAGGGGGAGAGTAGAAGATCAATGATAGAAATATAGAATATAAAAAATCAAGAAGATACTGTAAGTGATCTCTACAATGAAACAGTTTAGTGCCGGATGTACAAAGATATTAATAGGAGGTTCACTAGCAAGAACCACGCCACGACAGTGTGATGTTTGTGCGTTTATTGAAGTAACATGTGAAGGATATGAGGGGGGTGAAGAGGTGATCTGGGAGGACGAGCTATGGTCCGTGCTGTGGGAGACTCAGAGTGGGGGTTCCGTCTCCAGCATGAACTGCGTGGGCTGATTACGGTCCCCCAGACGATACCTGGAGTTTAATGTTAGTATACGCAGTATAGATATGCACCGTTTAGATATAAATGGTGATGGGCAGAGGATGTTTATGGGTAGAAGGGTGAGGGAGGGTGGGTTGAAAGATGAGACAAGCGGTTGCCGGAAGCTTTTGCCGGATATAAATAGGGGTGGCCGTGGTTTGAGGCGGAGTTTTAGGCGTGGCCATGCTCCTGAACCTATGTTAACATTTTAACCTCATTTCACTAGCAAGAACCACGCCACGACAGTGTGATGTTTGTGCGTTTATTGAAGTAACATGTGAAGGATATGAGGGGGGTGAAGAGGTGATCTGGGAGGACGAGCTATGGTCCGTGCTGTGGGAGACTCAGAGTGGGGGTTCCGTCTCCAGCATGAACTGCGTGGGCTGATTACGGTCCCCCAAAAGAGTCGGATTAAAAGCAGCTGACTTAAGCGTGTGCATGTCAGACGTCGTTTAGATGTTGCGGATGTAAGCGTGGTACGCTTGGGATGACGAGCGGCCGAGGGCCTAGGCGGTTGGATAAGAGATGCCTGGTCTAGCTGCTGTGGACGCTGCGCCGATGCGGGAGAAATGGCTCTAATTCTGAGAGTGCCCCCCAAAATGTGCGGGATGTTCTGAAAGTGTTTCTGGACCAGAAACATGTGGCTTGAAGATAACGTGTCTGGAACGAGTGACTACATCTACACTTCTAAATCTGGCTAAACATTGAGAGAGAGAGACCGGAGCGTCTGCTCGCTGCGAGGGTCGGAGAGAGAGAGACCGGAGCGTCTGCTCGCTGCGAGGGTCAGAGGGCTTGCTGTGCCTGTTAACTGTTCTGGACTATGAGGAGATCTCTAGTTATCCTGAGAAGTCTACTGGATTCAGGTCTGTTCTGGACTATGTGGAGATCTCTAGTCTGTTCTGGACTATGTGGAGATCTCTAGTCATCCTGAGAAGTCTACTGGATTCAGGTCTGTTCTGGACTATGTGGAGATCTCTAGTCTGTTCTGGACTATGTGGAGATCTCTAGTCATCCTGAGAAGTCTACTGGATTCAGGTCTGTTCTGGACTATGTGGAGATCTCTAGTCTGTTCTGGACTATGTGGAGATCTCTAGTCATCCTGAGAAGTCTACTGGATTCAGGTCTGTTCTGGACTATGTGGAGATCTCTAGTCTGTTCTGGACTATGTGGAGATCTCTAGTCATCCTGAGAAGTCTACTGGATTCAGGTCTGTTCTGGACTATGTGGAGATCTCTAGTCTGTTCTGGACTATGTGGAGATCTCTAGTCATCCTGAGAAGTCTACTGGATTCAGGTCTGTTCTGGACTATGTGGAGATCTCTAGTCTGTTCTGGACTATGTGGAGATCTCTAGTCATCCTGAGAAGTCTACTGGATTCAGGTCTGTTCTGGACTATGTGGAGATCTCTAGTCGTAGAGATAGAGACTGGAGCGTCTGCTCACTGCGGGGGTCAGAGAGAGAGAGACCGGAGCGGCTGCTCACTGCCGCTGTTGCCGCTGTTGCCGCTGTTGCCGCTGTTGCCGCTGTTGCCGCTGTTGCCGCTGTTGCGGGTGTTGCAGCTGTGGCAGCAAAACACAATGCAGGTGTTGGGGAAGGGATGGGGTAGGGATGGGGTGAAGAGGAGGGGGAAAAGATAGACCAGTTGGAAAGGAAGGTACTGGGTAAGAGTCGGCTGATAGGTTAGCATGTGGCATGGCCCCTGCCCCTTGGTTTACTGGGTGGGACGCTGTTGCTACGGGGTTAGCTGCTAACCTTGTTTGAACCGTGACGACGCGCAGCGTCTTTCTTTATTTCTTAACTGAACATGCCAACGTCCGTGTACCTGGTTGTTACCAGGACACACGTTTAACTGAACATGCTAATGTCTGTGTACCTGGTTGTTACCTGGAGACGCGTTTAACTGAACATGCCAACGTCCGTGTACCTGGTTGTTACCAGGAGACACGTTTAACTGAACATGCTAATGTCTGTGTACCTGGTTGTTACCTGGAGACGCGTTTAACTGAACATGCCAACGTCCGTGTACCTGGTTGCTACCAGGAGACACGTTTAACTGAACATGCCAACGTCCGTGTACCTGGTTGCTACCAGGAGACACGTTTAACTGAACATGCTAACGTCCGTGTACCTGGTTGTTACCTGGAGACACGTTTAACTGAACATGCCAACGTCCGTGTACCTGGTTGCTACCAGGAGACACGTTTAACTGAACATGCTAACGTCCGTGTACCTGGTTGCTACCAGGAGACACGTTTAACTGAACATGCTAACGTCCGTGTACCTGGTTGTTACCTGGAGACACGTTTAACTGAACATGCTAACGTCCGTGTACCTGGTTGCCACCAGGAGACACGTTTAACTGAACATGCTAACGTCCGTGTACCTGGTTGTTACCTGGAGACACGTTTAACTGAACATGCCAACGTCCGTGTACCTGGTTGCTACCAGGAGACACGTTTAACTGAACATGCTAACGTCCGTGTACCTGGTTGTTACCTGGAGACACGTTTAACTGAACATGCTAACGTCCGTGTACCTGGTTGCTACCAGGAGACACGTTTAACTGAACATGCTAACGTCCGTGTACCTGGTTGTTACCTGGAGACACGTTTAACTGAACATGCCAACGTCCGTGTACCTGGTTGCTACCAGGAGACACGTTTAACTGAACATGCTAACGTCCGTGTACCTGGTTGTTACCTGGAGACACGTTTAACTGAACATGCTAACGTCCGTGTACCTGGTTGCTACCAGGAGACACGTTTAACTGAACATGCTAACGTCCGTGTACCTGGTTGCTACCAGGAGACACGTTTAACTGAACATGCCAACGTCCGTGTACCTGGTTGTTACCTGGAGACACGTTGTTAAAGGAGGAAGGTAAGCAGAAGCTGGGTAGCTGTGGACTGCTGAAGGTAGAGAAGAAGAAGGGATGGAGGGATGAAGGGATGTATGTGCAGGGGGATTTTTGTGAAGCCTGTGAGCAAGCACAGAGGGCAATACAACCTGGCCCCCACCAGGGGGTGCTGGTGAGTCGGGCTTTGTCCGTGGAGGGGGACGGAGGCCTGTGACGTCACGACCCGTGGTGCGCGCGCGCGGTGGTTGACTCTGGGGCGGGAAAAGCTGTGTGTGTTGCTGTTCTTGCCGTTGTGCTGCTGTAGGCTTGGTAGAGGTTGAACAGTCTAGCCTTGTTGTCGTTCCGGTGAAAGTGGATGCCGTTGTCTTTCAGGAAACGTTGGAGTTGAATGACTGTCCACCTCCGTAGTTCGGGCTCTGTTGTGGAGCGTCGAGTGCGTTCGGGCTCTGTTGTGGAGCGTCGAGTGCGTTCGGGCTCTGTTGTGTAGCGTCGAGTGCGTTCGGGCTCCGTTGTGGGGCGTCGAGTGCGTTCGGGCTCCGTTGTGTAGCGTCGAGTGCGTTCGGGCTCCGTTGTGGGGCGTCGAGTGCGTTCGGGCTCTGTTGTGGGGCGTCGAGTGCGTTCGGGCTCCGTTGTGGGGCGTCGAGTGCGTTCGGGCTCTGATGTGGAGCGTTGAGTGCGTTCGGGCTCTGTTGTGGAGCGTCGAGGGCGCCGCTGCGAGTGGCCGGGAGCTGCGAGTGAGGCAGGCTGCCGGTGGTGGGGAGATTGGAGCTGGTTGCACAGGGAGGAAAAACATTTGGGTGTTGGGGAAGGGATGGGGGAGGGGGAAAAGGTAGAGCAGTTGGAAAGGAAGATACTAGGTAAGAATCGGCTGAAAGGTTAGCATGTGGCATGGCCCCTGCCCCTTGGTTTACTGGGTGGGACGCTGTTGCTACGGGGTTAGCTGCTAAAGAAGGAAGGTAAGCAGAAGCTGGGTAGCTGTAGACTGCTGAAGGTAGAGAAGAAGAAGGGATGGAGGGATGAAGGGATGTATGTGCATGGGGATTTTGTGAAGCCTGTGGGCACGAGGATGAGAGAAAGGTTGAAATGAGCTGTGACATGTCAGACACAGAGAGAGCAGGCACAGAGGGCGATACCACCTGGCCCCCGCCAGGGGGTGCTGGTGAGTCGGGCTGTGTCCGTGGAGGAGGACGGAGGCCTGTGACGTCACGACCCGTGGTGCGCGCTCGCGGTGGTTGACTCTGGAGCGGGAAGAGCTGTGCGTGTTGTTGTTCTTGCCGTTGTGCTGCTGTAGGCTTTATAGATGTTGAACAGTCTAGCCTTGTTGTCATTTCGGTGAAAGTGGATGCCGTTTTCCTTCAGGAAACGTTGGAGTTGCATGACTGACCACCTCCGTAGTTCGGACTCCGAGAGGCGTGTCGAGTGCGCCGCTGCGAGTGGCCGGGAGCTGCGAGTGAGGCAGGCTGCCGGTGGTGGGGAGATTGGAGCTGGCTGTACCTGTTGCGGCCTCGGCTGTTTGCCCTCGCTGGCGGAGTAGACGAAGCCTGGGACCTGTCTGGAGTTGGAGGTATCTCGTTGGGGGAGCTTGAGTGGAAGCGGTGGCGGCTGGTGTGTGGGACACTGATTGCCGAGCGCACGCGGCTCCGTTCGGATGCTTGGCTTAGATCCGTCTGCTGACCTGAGGATGGCGGGTAGCCGATGTCGAATAGATCTTCATCTGACTCCGGCGAGTTGATCGGGATTTCGGGATCCATGGTGAGTAGCAATGTTCTTGTGGTAGCGTTTTAGCTTGTATTGAACTGTGACGACGCGCAGCGTGAATCACAGTCTGCCTGTCGATCTTTGAAAGATGAGACAAGCGGTTGCCGGAAGCTTTTGCCGGATATAAATAGGGGTGGCCGTGGTTTGAGGCGGAGTTTTAGGCGTGGCCATGCTCCTGAACCTATGTTAACATTTTAACCTCATATGTGCAAAACAGAAAAACGAATGAACCTTTATTTAAACATTAAAGAATACTTTAGGTTAAGGTCTTCTTTTAAATAAGAAAAAAGCTTTGGGCGTATCTACAGATAAATATTAAGCCTGACAAAGTACTTAACGTCTAATACAGGGGTCGGCAACCTTTTTGATATGAAGTGCCATTTAAAAAAAAAAATCTGATTAGTGTGCCGACGTTTGTGAACTGTCAACGGGAGGGGGGGGGGGAGCTTGACGCTCGTTAACTGTCAACGGGAGGGGGAGGGGGTGCTCGTGAACTGTCAACTGGAGGGCGGGGGGAGCCTCGCTGTGGGGAAGCTGTGGACCTCTGTCGCCTGTCAGCCCAACTTACATGATGCAGTTTAAACACAGTTAAATAAATAAAGGGCGGTGCCGGTCGTCAGCGAACCGAGCCCGGTCGTCAATGGCCCGCTGGCGACCGGCTCGGTTCGCTGACGGCCAGATGTACTGTGATTCTCCAGAACACACAGTTGGCCAGTCCACCCCTGTGTAGCATATTATTTTCGATGACAGATGAGCAGATCGCCACTGGGTTTTCAACTAAAGACACAGCCACGCAAAAACTGCGGCATGTACAGCTCCTTATGGGTACTGCAATGTGTGAAGTGCACCACCCCCCTGGTCGTTTCACCATGGAGGAAAGCAGCAGAAAGTCGACTGGAGTTAAAGAGAGCGGGGCCTAGAAGTTATCCTCCTGCGCTGCGTTGCGTGCATGGCTTCCTTCTGCAGGGGGAGACACGCTCTTCCGGCGGTCTCGTTCAGGATCCGAAAATACAATTTAAATATTTTGCACACTTATTCCTAGTGTGCCACTGGTTACGATACGATACGATACGGTCCCGCGTGCCAATGGTGGCACGCGTGCCAGGGGTTGCCGACCCCTGGTCTAATATATTGCTTTCTTGCAATGTTAACTATGTTGAAGCACTTATTTTAACTGATAGTATACATATTAATTATACTCTTATGTATGTAGATAGTATAAGAAATGTGCAGAATACGACAGTTTAATGGTGGAGGTATACACACATATTGATAGATGTCTTGTAATGCACTGTTGAGGAACCTGCGACCCAAGTTTTTCATTGCATAACTACACCGTAGTTGTGTATATGACCTTAGAAAATCTTGAAATCTTGAGAGGGATGTGCAAAATAGCCATTAAATACAGTTTTTAATTAACGAGTAATGAATATACTTTATAGGGATCTGCAGATAAATGTTTAGTCTTCTCAAGCACCAACTATCAAATATCTCGCGTGATTGTTGGCATTTGACAATCACCTTCCCTGAATTTTACTCAGGTGTAACTAAAGTCTGATTTAACAGTTGTTTATATTTCACATCATTAATCAGAATCTGCAAAGTAACTAAAATAAATATAGTGGAGTAAAAATACCAGGTTAACCTCTGAATTGTAGTGGAGTAGAATTACAAAGAAACAATGAGCTGTCATGTGGGTATATATTAATGCTGCCCATTATGGACACAAGCCATTTTCACCCATTTATTAATTATATGTTTTAAATTTGATAACACCAATGTGTTTCCTATCCCCTAAACCTCCAGGGATGTACACAGTTTAATACTGGCAACTTCTAATTGTGGGAAAAACGTCTTTTAAAACTAGAATTCCCAGTAGAGACTTGCCATAGAACATGTTGCGAAACACAATAGCCAGCATGTGTAGTTCTGGGGTGGGGGCTGGACCCGTTCGAGTCCAGTTTTGGATAGTCTGCCGTGGGTTTCATTCCATTTCAAAGAGCTGTCTGACGCTCGGCATAACCTTGGCACACTGCCACTCCAACATCCAATCCCAGAGCTTGAAGATTAAACACGGGGTGTGTCAAGCAACGGGACTGTAGTCCCAAACGATACATTACATTATATGACATTGCATTTACCTGACGCTTTTATCCAAAGCGACTTACAATAAGTGCATTCGACCAACAAGATACAAACTTGAAGAAAACAGAATCATATAAGTACATCAGGTTTCATAGAGCCAAAACATTTCAAGTGCTACTCAACTGGCTTTAGATAAGCCAGTCCTTTATTAGTATATAAGTGCTTTGTTAGCAATTCTTTGTTAGTAATTCTATCGCTCGAAGTGGAGTCGAAAGAGATGAGTTTTCAGTCTGCGCCGGAAGATGTGCAAGCTATCTGCTGTCCTGATTTCAATGGGGAAATCAGGACAGGTGAGGATTATGGGTAGTGTAATGTCTTCGGCCATCCTAAACTCTGAAATGTTTTTTGGATTTCATATCGCATTAACACCATATCCCAACGTGCATTGCGGCTAAAACATCCAATCACCGAGCTTCAACCATAGCTGAGTATCTTGGGTAATCAGTTCAGTGGGTGTGTATCACAATGATGCTCGAAATGACCCTTATAGGCCTACGTCTGTTTCCGGTGACTTTATTTTGAAATTCAGTTCCTGACGGATGGCCAAAAAGCCAGAGATTATAGAATTAAACAAATAAATAAAAACAAGGATAATTGTGTGTTATTGTTGAGTAAATAACAGTGTGTTATTTAGAAAAGAATAACAAATTAGAAGGAAAAAAAGATTTAAAAAATACAGATTTCAGTATTCTGAGGCTCTGAGCCCCATTTATTTTCCTCACGGATGGCAAAAAAAGTCTGACATTATACGATTTAAAATAAAAACAATAATCGTGGCTTGATATTGAGTAAGAAAATGTTTTTATGAACCACACAGCTTCCGGTCTTCCAAGACCCGACCGGACAAAAAGATGTGGTGCCGGCACGAAACATACTGCCAATAGAAATACATTGCTTTTAAAATCGTTCTGTGTTACACGAAAAAAAAAAAGGGGAAAATCGTGTTGGTGAACACGAATCAATAGAATAAATGTCGTGACTATAACACGAAATGCCGTGAGACTGGGTTGTACTGTACTGTCATTCTAAGGAATCCACCTTTAAAAAAAAAAAAAATAACACACTTATTTAGCTAAATTGTTGATGTTACCAAAGTTTATAATTTTTCAACACATTCAGATGGATAACCTTATTTATCTTTTGTATAAAGTCTACAATTTAGCAATACAAATGATGGGGCCCAAATTCTCACCACTTGATACTCAAAACTATACGGATGGAAATGAGCTCAAAGCTCAAATCCGGCATGTTTACGTTTTAAAGCATTATTTGTTTTAAATGTTCATCAATGTGCATTGTCCCTCTTCAAATAAACAATTAAATGAAATGAAAACAAATGTCTGCTCCTTAATTCCCAAACTTATGATGAATATAAATATACTATCTATTAATTCATTTCTAAAACTGCATGAGAGCCTAAAGTGATGTTATTTTATGTGTAGGCTTGTGTTCATGATTCACAGATGATTGATGATGTAGGATTTGTTGTATGGTGTCATTATATATTTAGCTATTTTTATTTTACTTACATAAGTGTACTGAGACATCCATTTACTTTAGTTGAATCAGTATCCAAAACACCATGAGTGTTTTCATTTTGCGTCTACATGTCGTACCGCACCAGGAAACAGCGTTGCTGCCAATGCTCTGCCCACTCGCCAGGTGAGTGGGTGATGACAGGTGAGATAAATACATTCAAGACACATATTTCACTTAGTTGTATGGTTTCTAAATTTCAAAAAAGTTATGATATGAATAATAACAGATAGCCTTTGACACTTTGAGTTTTAATCCCCAAAATTCACCCCTTCCTTTAAAACTTTAAGAATTCTTTCATGTTTTAGTAGATTGGTGTGAGTTTTCTTATAGGAAGAACTGGAGAAAAGTAACCCCTTTTTACTCATACTGTACTCCTCATTCGTCATTTTCCACCTACAGACTACATTTGCCTCCATCCTTCATACCCTTTGCCAGCAACCTGTCTTTTCTCCCCTATCCACCCCTTTTACACTTCTCAATGGACAGTGTTTGATACAAGAGTGTTACATGGCATATGTTTTATTTCCAGAATCTGTGATAAAGAAGATCATTGACATGATTTCGCCATGATAGCTCAGACGCATTTTAAGGATAGTAAATGTTGCCTTCACCAGAGCTCCACAACTTCTGTCCACCAAACACACTCACACACATACACTCATCCCAAACTCAAATGATGGGCTTGGCAGCTCTCCCTCTCCTCCTGTTTTGTTGGTTTCCCACATGCAGACCTCCAGTGCCAGCAGAGTGTGGCAGAGGGTCACTGTTTCCCACAGTCCCACAACATTTACAGACTTTCTTCAAAACCCCCCGATCCTCTGCTGTTGGTCCCCGGCCACCACCATAGAATGCCCATAGAAATGTTCCACTTGTACCAAAAATAGTTGTCTGACTGCTTGCCACGCTCGCCTGGTGCCCTCCTGTCGCTTACGGCAGACTGTGTACACACATCGACGACCAGAATTTTTCATCTTAATAGTGAAATTCATTAATTTGTTGTATTTATTTTTTCAATATGACGAAAAGACATCACATTTTTGTGTAAAAAGGATTGAGAGTTCGAAGACGAGGGAGATTAAATAAATAAAAATACTACTGGGTGTTCTGGGTATGTAGAGTCGGCATGTCCCTAAAAAAAGAAGACAAGGTAGGCACTGTATATGATCTTCAATGCTACTATACAGTATACCACTTGGCCAAAATACCCAATTTATTATTAAATGAAAGGCCAACATTTTAGAATTATATGGTTTAAGGATTATATGCCCACAGTGGTGTCTTGCACTCAAGGCACTGTATCCCAAATACACTCTCATGACATGTTTTAATAAGGAACCCCTGGCTTCTGGTCCCTAAAACAAATCATCTCTTGCCAAAAATATGTCCTATATTAGATTTGTAGACAGCCTTTTGTGTTTTTTTTTGCCGTCCGTGAGGAAAAGAAATGGGGCTCAGAGCCTCAGAATACTGAAATCTGTATTTTTTAAATCTTTTTTTCCTTCTAATTTGTTATTCTTTTCTAAATAACACACTGTTATTTACTCAACAATAACACACAATTATCCTTGATTTTATTTATTTGTTTAATTCTATAATATCTGGCTTTTTTGACGTCCGTCAGGAACTGAATTTCAAAATAAAGTCACAGAAAACAGACGTGCGATACACACCCACTGAACTGATTACCCAAGATCCTCAGCTATGGTTGAAGCTCGGTGATTGGATGTTTTAGCCGCAATGCACGTTGGGATATGGTGTTAATGCGATATGAAATAACTATCAACAGAATTGCGTTGCCAGGCAACAGCTTGGGGTGAAAACAGTATTTCCGGTCTCGAAGTTTGCAGAAACTCATCAACTAAACACATCAGTTTATCCTTGTTGATTACACAACATTGATTGGTTTAAATCAGGGGTGCCCAATATGTCGATCGCGATCGACCGGTCGATCGCAAAGGTAGTGTGGGTAGATCGCATGGCATTGAAAAAAAAGAAGAAAAAAAAATATATATAAATATTTTTTAAAGTTAGCCTATCATCCATCCTTACTATGGCATTTGACACTTGATTGACGTACAGGTAAGCCAGTCTGAGTTGTATTGTGCCCTACGGGTTCATTATGAGGGGGCCTCACCTCCTCATCTGAAGCGCAAATGCGGCGCCACAGTTTAACCCCCGTCTAACCCCCGTTTAGTCCACTAGCACGGCAGAAACCACGGCAGACTATCCAAAACTGGACTCGAACGGGTCCAGCCCCGCCCCAGCCCCGATAATATTTATCTGTACTGTAGATACCCCCAAAGCTTTTTTCTTATTTAAAAGAAGACCTTAACCTAAAGTATTCTTTAATGTTTAAATAAAGGTTAATTAGTTTGTCTGTTTTGCACATCCTCCTATTAATATCTTTGTACATCCTGCACTAAACTGTTTTATTGTAGAGATCACTTACAGTATCTTCTTGATATTTTATATTCTATATTTCAATCATTGACCTTCTACTTTCCCCTTATTTTCTATGTACTCTTAATATGTTTTTCATCAAATATAAAAATTCAATAACGTGCTTTAACCACTAGGCGGTGCGGGTTAAAAACTGTCAAGTTTACAGTGTTAACACAACAAATTATACTTTTTATTATTAGTGTAGGACACTTATGTATGTATAACATCTGAAGATGTGTAGTTTTATTCATATTTTCACATAATTTTACAGGATATTGCTATATTATTTGACATGTTTTACTTCTAATATCTGATTTGTAAAACATCACAGACAGAAAGGTATATCCGTCATGTAATGGTAAGCTATTGAAATTCTGAATCCATAGATGTGTCTCCCATCACCCAAAACCCCTGACTATTCTCTCAACTCAGTATTTACATTCTTATATTCAAAGAAAATCAATAATATCTTTAAAAACCCTGTCTATCAGCTGTGCACTGTTACCTATCTACCAATAGGATCAAATATAAAAGTCACCCGAATTAGTATTGATACTGCAAGGAGACGTATTGTGTGAAGAGAAATTGAAGATGTTGTTTAATTGCTGATATATTTATGATCCACGTCACGTATTCAGTTTCGGCGGCAGTTCTTCCAGATGTGTAATATTTAATGCAGCCGAACCGTGTATTACAATGCCATTATGTGATGACTTTCAAAGAGAAAAACAAGTACACTCGGAATAAAGTATTATTATTATTTTTTTTTAAAAATGTTTTCGGATTTCATATCGCATAAACACCATATCCCAACGTGCATTGCAGCTAAAACATCCAATCACCGAGCTTCAACCATAGCTCAGGATCTTGGGTAATCAGTTCAGTTGTTGTGTATTGTCTGTTTCCGGTGACTTTATTTTGAAATTCAGTTCCTGACGGACGTCATAAAAGCCAGATATTATAGAATTAAACAAATAAATAAAAACAAGGATAATTGTGTTATTGTTGAATAAATAACAGTGTGTTATTTAGAAAAGAATAACAAATTAGAAGAAAAAAAACATTTAAAAAATACAGATTTCAGTATTCTTCTGAGGCTCTGAGCCCCATTTCTTTTCCTCACGGACGGCAAAAAAAGTCCGACATTATTATATTAGTGGCTTGATATTGAGTAAGAAAATGTTTTTATGAACCACACAGCTTCTGGTCTTCCAAGACCCGACCAGCACGAAACATACTACCAATAGAAAGCAGCTACGGATAGGTAAGTGAGATTAGCTAGCTTGCTAGCTCTTGTGTTGTTGAATTTGCTTGATATTTGGCTGTGATGCGAGATGGTTGATGACTTGCTAGTGTTTTTGATTATAAGTATGTAATCATAACAAATGCTTGTGTACAGTTGTCCATGTTTTAGAGAGAGGTCCATGTGACTTGCTAAATCGGAAAATTAGCCTACTACATCTGTTTCTTTAGCTAGGAGGGTCACATGGCAAGATGGTAGGCTCGTATACATGGCTACACAGTTCTCTCTTCATGAAATATATTTTAATTTAAAGTGGACCTATCATGCTATATTTAAATGATATATTGTAGGGCCATACCTATATAAGGTATATTTATACGTTTCTGTTTTCAAAATACCAAACAGATCATGCATTTTAGCCATGCCTCATTTCGCTCTATTTGCTGTTCTCCAGCACTGTTTTTGCACGGGGCTGATTCTGTGAGCTGCAGCTGACCACGCCCCCCTGCAGGAGAGGGGAGCCGTGCTCCGATGAAGTCAGAAGAGGGGGAGAAAAATAGATCTCCGTCATCCGTGTTTTATTATATTATTATAGGCAGGGGTGCACATAACTTTCTCAGTGAGGTACTCAGATGAGTACCTGGAGTCAGTGTTTGGTACTCCAACTTCTGGCTCCCCTCAAAGTTCCCATGAAGCCCTCTGTATCGCGAATGTCAACGGAGGGGGTGGTAGTGGAGTACAGAGCTTCGTGACCACAGAGCGTGTGAACGTTGTGATCAGCTGTTTTAGCGCAGTGCTGCTGTACAGACCGACGTTAACAGCAGCCCTGTCTGTGCACACGGAGACCGACTCTGTCGTCCGGTGATCTAACCGCCTTCTGGAAAAGCTTCACAAGTACGTCGGTACGCAAATGCGCTTTGTGACATTTGGACTAACCGGAGAGAATTACAGTGCATGCCTCGACGGGGAGGGATTGCATTGAATTAAAGCAGCGGGAGGGAGAAAAAAAGCCACAGCGGAGAATAAACAGAAGAGTAACCATGGTAACCATGCGCGGGAAGTCTTCTTCGCTGCTTTTGTGGCAGACTACAGCGCCACTTATAGGCCTGGCATATGTACTACAGCGTCTCCAGCGCTTTCGAGCGGCAATGGCCGGCCGTGGCCCAACCCCACATTCCCCTGATAGGTGGAGAGTTGGCCCAATAGCCGTAGCGCCACTTCTGTGACGTCATTGAAGTGTTCAAATCTGGATCAGTTTTTATCAGATCTGTTGCAGCCCCTTTTTTAGAGATTTGGGTATGGAGGAAAATAGAGAGGGTTGTGTTTTCTGACACTTGGTGAGTTCCCTGGAACACCGGGGACACATATTCATGTATAAAAGACGTACAAAAGTGCATTTTGCATGATAGGTCCCCTTTAAGGAAGTATAGCTTGGCTACGTGAATGCTACCCAACATTAGCCAAAATGGTAGGCCAGTTAAACTGAATGTTATTTGGGGTTTCTTTTCTTTTACTAAGATAGCCTAAAGGGTGTAACATTACTTAAATGTAGTATTTAATTAATTTGACTGACAAAACATTTCAATATTGCTTTATCTAGAACAAACTACAAGGAATTCACTATCTGTATTATAAATTCAAAGTTGTATTTGAATTCTCATAATTATGAGGTTAGGATACTGAAGCCAATCTTCTGAGTGAATAAAAAGTACAGCCAAGCCATGATAAACATGGAGCCTTTTGCTCAGATATTGCGTTTTGCAGCAGCACAGTTCAGGCAGTTGAAATGTATTCCCTGTGTGATGACACAAGAGTTCGTCCAAACCCTCCAGTATGTTTGCACAGCTACCTGGTTTTGGACTGGGGGAGTCAGTAAACAGGTAAAAATGCTACAAATAGAATCTACCCACTTAAGAATATAGTCTTGAGGGAGGGCAACATGTCCCCGAGTCTGCGTCAGCACTGACCTTTTTGCTGTTTGCTAAAGGGATTTGATTTCAACTCGAGCTCTTTCGCTTACCCTTTTTTTTTCCTTCAACATTTACACTTAAGCCATTTGAGGAGTATAAAATGGCAGGTTTGTCCGTGAAGGCAAAGCTGAGGTAGTGATATCACGGCAGTGATAAGCTTATTCCAGCTATGAAATGCATTTTGAAGTTTGGATGTTTAAAGGTCTTGCCAAACACAAAATCAAGCTTGAATACAATTCTGACCTCTTAGATATTCATGTCTTTTATTGGGAGGACAGAAGTCAGAGTCAGTACAAAATACTGATTGAGTGACTTCAACAGTGCTTACCTGTTGTCACAAGTCCTCAAGCCACTAAGGGATGTATTTCTACTCTTTACTACCTCCTGCTGTGCACCCTTACTTAAAACCAGTTGCGGTCATCTCCCCTTGGTTGCTTACAGACTCAAAATATCCATTCCTGTGAGTTGGACATTGACCGAACATCTCTCTACAACATAAATGTTCAGCCCCCATGAGCCTGCAGCACCCTCTGCTGGCATTACACTGGCACTTGCTGTTGGTATGGGATCAAAATGATTGATACTTTCTTTAAAAAACTGAAGATTACAATAAGAGTCAAAGCAAAACCTAGCACAAACGAAATTGTGGTTACAATCAGAATTGAAACTTAATGCTAATTTTTCTATAGCTCAGCTCTTTTCCACTAAACTGAGAAAAGAAAAACAATATGTAAAGCTCCACCATGCATTACTTTCTAAACAAAGCTGAACAAATAGCAGTTTTCCTTTGTGGGATCCAGTGTGGTTTTTGTGGTTGGGATATCATCTGATATCAGGCCAGCTGTAGAATGGGTGTCTGCAGGTTCAACAAGAGCCATGTTTGCTTTCACTGCTGTTCCAATCCAGTTCTGTTTATTAAGGTCTACATTTCATGGCACACTATATTTCATATTAACTATTACGTGGCTCAGCAGTTTTGAAATAAGCCATAGGGACGAACACTCAGTCTTCAAAGACACACATCTGGTCAAACATCTGGGAAGCCTGTATTTTCAAAATGCATGAGACAGTCAGCTGCATTCCAGTTTTTCAAGATCACTCGGCATAATGGACTTTAGTGAAGTTTAGTTAGAAAAACGTGAAGAACAGCTTGCTAGACCCTTTTAAACTGTGTCTTCATTACTCTGTCAAACAAATAAGGATATAAACAAAAAATACATATCCCATCATGAAAGTCACAACAAAAGAGCAGTTTTTTTTAGTTACCATCACTTTATTGTAATTGGTCATCCTACTGTATTCTAAAGGAATGTCCAACAGAAATGCTAAGGAAAAGATATTGTCTGATAAAATACAAAGAAACATACAGTAGACTGCTTACTTTCTACATGTTGCGCTATCATTCTTAAAGAAGTTTTCTGCTAAACTTACATTACATCAAGATAAAGGTCCCAACTCCTTAACAAGAGTGTGTAAGAGTGCCAATGAAATGATCATTCCCACAATCTGTAAACAATGAATGTTTATTTGAGCCCATTGTTATTTAAAGCTAAATCCTTTTCCCCTGTGACAGTCCATTGTAATCTGCACCGGAGGAAAGTTAAAGTCCAAGGTTTCATGGTGTTTCCTTTGCTGGGACAATGTCTGTGTGTGCATGTGGTGCTTTGCTATGCTGTACAACAGCATTTCACACCAATACCCATAATGCACTGTGGGAAAAGGTAACTCCCATTTTGTGTACCTGAAGGAAACCAGAGACGGAAACTACCAGGGAAGGCAGAAGAGGAAACAAAACCACAGCAAGAAGAACAAGAAAGTAAAGAGTGTGTGTTTGGATTGTCCTTGTTTATAAGGAGCAAGTTGTTTTGTTTTATGGTAAAGTGGATTTTTTTAGATCATTTCGAGACTTTTATAGGTACTTTTAGAGTTTGTTTATCTACCTTTCTGGCACTTCAAAGGTGAGAGTGAGAGAAGTGGGACAGTCAGAGCAATGGGAGGAGCTGCAGGGTTCACCATGTATGGAATCCAGCTCTGTTCACATGGTAAATAGAGGGTCACATGGGGCCATAGTCTTGCACAGTGGGGGGAAACGGGAGGGAAAGGAACAAGGAGAGAGTGAAGAGATACTCTGCAGGACTTTGGCCTGCCTCATGTGCAAGAGGCAGCACTTTCAACCTGAGTTAAGAGGACACTAGATCCCACTACAAAGAGGAATGAACGAAAGATTTAAGATTGCCATGTTGAGGTCAAACTAAAACTTTGCCTCTACTGGGCCTGGATTTGACTTCCTTTGGATACTTTTCCTCTTCCCTGTGGGGGTGAAAGTTCAACAACTAATGCAATCTTGGTAGATGTAACTGAACACCCCTTACATACTTTATTCCATACGATTGAAGAGCCAAGATGCCCATCAACTTTACAGTAGTACCAGTGGAGGATGCAGAGGGTGACAGCAACAGTGCGGCTGCAGCTGGAAGCAGCAAACCTGTCAGTTTGGGCAACATTTTTGCGAAGGAAGATGACGAAGACAACTTACAAGGACCTCACTCGGGTAAGAATACATTGTAAACATGCTCATTCAGCTACACTAAGGGAGGACAGCTTTTAGCCGGAACTTATGACACCATACACTGGGTAAAAGAGAGGTGTGTATATGCTTGATCAACTGTATGCTTCATTGGATAACGGAACATGTAAAGAACTGATGAACGCTGACACAAGTTTCAGGATACATGTTTTGGCAGGCACATGATGTACACATAGCTGTTAAGTGTGACGTCGTTGAACTAGCAACAACTTGCAGGGCAGCTTGATTGGTGTGGTAGGAAGAGGGGGAGTGACTGTGTTGTTTTTACCTTCTGGTGTTCCTTCTTGTTCTCTATTGGATTTAGCCACAGTCAATTTAGTTTAAGCTTCAGCTAAAGCCAGGGGTCGGTTTGAAACATTGTTATAGAAGATGATATATGAAATAAAGACAACAACATTGTACAGATGATGACACAACACACATGTCAAGGCCCCCCACCTGTCATTTATAAGAGTAACATAAACAGACAGAAAGAGATAGAAAAAGAACGACAAGGCATAACTTAATCTTCTGTATTTGTTTTGCATCGTGATTTGTGTTTCTGTTCAGTTTACATCACTCTATTTTTCATACATATTTCTGTTTTGCTGTGGTCATTTGGCATCTCTTGTATTTGTTGTATGCCTTGCTCAGCCTCTTGTTTTGCCACTGTTTCGTCATTCTTTCACTTTGAGATATATATATTTTTTTATAGATTTGGGACAGTCTCATCCCTTGTCCACTTATTCACTACTTCTTATATTAAAGCTTGTTTTCGAACACAGCTTTAATTTGAAGTACTATTAAAGGAAAGGCACAAAAGCTCTGTGGCTATAAAACATATCGAACTAAGAACACAACTTTTTATTTGGAGAAGCACATTTCAATACTACAACTTTTAATTTAAAATCTTTCTGTAACTGTCAAGAGGAAACCCATGCTCACACAAAACATTGATCTTGATTCAGCAGCTTAGCCCACTTGTTGGAACCTAACGCTGATAGTCAGTTTGAAGGTCATAGTCCTGGTAGTCTGTCTCAGATTTACTATTTTGGTTGCTATCAATGGCCTTACAGTTGTCTCTGTTCAAAGTTGTCAGTCTTTCTAAGTATTGTGGCACCTGTTGAGTTGCCTAAAATAAAAGGATTCTGTCTGCTGTCTGTATAAAAACTGCTGATGTCATAGAAAGTCACATTTCCCAATTATTTCTACATGGACTTTATTACAGGTGGTTATGTATAATAATTTGTTTCAGTAGTATGGTGCATCACTTTGACCCTAAATAATCTATAATGACTCACTAACTAACCAAGCACAAACCATAAACAGTCAGAAAACATGATACAACCAGGTACTAATTTTAAAATTATGTTAAATATGAAAAAAAAGGTCATACTGACAGTATTTCACAAAATGTGGCTCAAATGCAAAGCCCTGGTTTTTAGCAAATGATACACTGTGCATTTTTATAAATATTTCTATCAGTGTGATAAATGAAAGGCAAATACTCTATACTGATATATAATACTGTCTAGCTTTGTATAGCCTACAGTCATGGACATTATGAGGGGGCCCCTGACACAGACATGTAAAAGGCCTGACATCTCAGTCTAATATATATATGTCTCTCACACACACACACACACACAAAAACTGACCCCATTGACCTTCAGTCACTATGCTAATCTAGGCTAATATTGGTGGTAGAAATACCTTCAGCGTTCTGCTTGCAGAGACACGCTGTATTTAATGCAGCAGATACAAAGGTATCCTGACTAATGCGTTATGCTTCAGAAGCTCTGGAACCTACTTTTCCCATAATGCAACTTATCAATAAGAGTTATTTTTCTCAAGATATAGTAAACCCCAGATGAATACCACAGCTGGTTTCATAGCCCTGTAATACTATTTTCTTCATAATGAGTGAGCTGATGGGAAATCTGTAGGATAAACTGACATGTTTTTTTCCACAAATTCCTTAAATCAACCTTTAATACGAGCCTTGCACAATAATGCAATCCTTTATCTGTGGCAGTACAGTGGGTACTTTCACTTTTTATGTGTTTCATTGTAACGGTCAAAGTCACAGAACGTTCAGCGCTCAAAAGGTCACAAACACCCACGTATGCAGACACAGTGCTGATTAGACAAGATGTCATCAAGTAAACAATAACATCACAGAACCATCATTTTCCAAAGCAGTGTCGGATGACGGGTGTCATGATTTGGGGCGTTCAACTATCTGCCTGAAGTAGGATTCACAAGATGCACAACACATTTGTTTTAAGTTCTAAGAAACCGTTTTTCGAAGTCAAAGATTTGATGTTGGTAAAATATGCTTCATACAATGTTTCCTACCTCAAGATTGCTGTCTTTGACAATGATAGCTGGTTGACAATAATGGTTCATCTCCATCATCTGAGATCAAATATGGGTAAAAAAATGCAAAAGAAAAAAAGCATACTGACAACTACATAGATGACAAAATGTAACAATCAAAGTTATAGTTAAAGGGGACCTATTGTGCAAAATCCACTTTTTCATGTCTTTTATACATAAACATGTGAAAAGATTCTGAAAGTTTCAGGAAAAAAGATTCTCTCACTTTTGGTCCTGATCCATTTATATAAAAACCTGTCTGAAAATGAGCTGATCAGATTTTGGCCACTTTATGATGTCATAACGTTTTTTTGGGTTGTGTAACCATTAGCCAATAACCAACCAAGGTAACCCCCCCCCCCCCACCCCCCCCCCCCCCCCCCCCCCCCCCCCACCTTATCACCCGAATCTCCTCCTAGAGCACCATTAGCCGCGTTCACACCGGAGTACTTTTCACCGTACTTTTCGCGTTTAGTTCGGTTAGTACCCCTTATGTCGCGTTCACACCAAAAAGAGCACTTAATCTCGGGAACGTTTACCCCCATTTTTAGTGCCTGCTGAGAGATGGTACTTTCCTGGGGGAAAAAAGTGCCCCAGTTCTGATTGGCTGGGCGAATTACAAACCACGCCCCGTACAACTCTGAAATGTTTTGTAGAGCCGGTGTGAACGCGATCTGTACTAAATGCCCTGGGGTAATAAGTGCCGGGGCACTGAGTGCCGGCACTAAATACGGCAAAGTACTTGGTGTGAACGCACCTATTGTGTTCTTTTTAACCAAATATCTCTCAGAGGGGCGTTGGGAGTGGCTCCTTATTTTCATTCTAAAGTAACAGACACATAAACAGCACTTTTGAAACAGGGCTGAAACAGAGGGTTTATGGGATGCTACAATGCATGATCTGTTTGGTATTTTGAGCCAAACACTTCGGAGACATGTTTTGTATATATCTGAGACCTATAATATATTGATGAAAAACAGTATAATAGGGGACCTTTAACAGAGAGGACAGAGTGAAACGTAGAGTAGGTAATCTCAGTGTTTATTCATTTTTTTTGGAATATGCTTATCTGCCAGAGTGACATGAGCTAACAGTTCTTCATAGAGTTAGCCTCTTCATTTTGTCTTCAAAGTGCACTAGATTGTGGCATTTACTTCATATATGATGTTTCCAAAGTCAATAAGTAATTGCCTTAGATAATTGTCATGTAAATATTGACTAAAATAATAATGATTCTGTCGTTACCATGTGTGATCAGACCCATGTTAAGGGCCAGTCACTGGGTATTAAACACAGGACTTTCTAGCAACTATAGCAAACTGAGGAAAAGGATGTTAAATAGCATTGATTTCCATGTGTAAACCTGGTAGGGTGGGCTTACTGCCAAGGGTTGAGTGTCTCGAATAGAAGTTTACTTTTAGCAAAAACCCTTGTGACGTTTGTTTTGTTTTCAGTTGTGGAGACGAGTGCCGATAAAATGGTATGAATCTCACTCACTCTAAGATGTGCATGGTTAGCGTATTGGTTTGGTATAATCTTTGACTTCATTATGAAATCTATAATACCCATTTTGCAGCTTTGACTCTTTGCTGCAACATAGTTTTGACACTACTCTCATAATTCAAAATGGCAGCAGTAACAAACTTTTTAGACTCATTATGTTGACCAATCCAACGTCTTTTGTGCTTTATACAAAAGATGCTGAAAAAACAAAAGAATAACAAAATCTTGTATGACTCAGCTTTCACTGGAAGGAAACACCCTCATAGCAAATGTCTAAGATAATACTGGTAAACTAGATTCATCACTTAACTTAATCTTGGCAAATAAGGTTAATCAGAAGCATCTCAATTGGGCTTAAACATTCAGTGATGCCATACACGTCGACCAAATTCATCTTAGTAATGTATCAACACATACCAATCAATTAGCAGCATGTTAAATAATTATTTAGTGTACTGTACATGTTGTGATGTGCTTGATTAAACTTAGCATCTTGAACACCCTGCTGTTGGATACAGAGAAAGTTGGACATCTGCTGGTTAACACAATTACTGCATCTGAAGCTTTTCATGATGTTAGATTTTGTGTAAAGCAAATAAAAAAAACTGTATGTGAGTAAGAGAGAGATACTCACACCTTTTATAGCCTATTGTGAATTAATGTAATTGCTGCAAACATTAATAAAGGAAAACCTCTTTCCGGAGCATTAAACAGAAAGATTAGGATGCGACTGAAGTTACAAGTAGATTATGTTAGGGTAGGTAGTTAGTTTGGAAGGTTAATGTTAGCGTTAGGCAATGAATGTTCAACAGAGGTCCACAGTCCAACAGACTGTTCAGAAATATCATGACATTGTTACAAGGAACATGACAATGAACCCACTATACACGTTACTGTTGACTGAAGATTTACATTTGTATGTGTTTGAAAGACCTTCAGGCCTAGCATAGTCAGCCTATGATTCACCAAAATGCATAAGCATAGTTTACAACATCTGACTTGACATTAATCAGGTGTTTCTAAATGTTTTTTTCTATTGTATTACCAATATCTGTCTCATAGTGTTCAGTCCTATATGTATATGACCCCCTGCCCCAGGAAGCCCCAGCTGACTTTTGAATTATGGAAATAAGATTTTCTCAGAATATGCAGACAAACATTTCTGCCACTGTGATAATACATGAAATATCTTGTTCTTTTTTAATAAATACATTGTAACAAACAGTCTGTGACATAGATACAAAATACAACCATTCCCTGTGAGGCAGAGAAGTTACCCTACTTCCTTTGTTCAACCAAATATATTGTATTCTTTTATGGGTACAGAGTAAGTGCAGAATGACACCAAGCTAGTACTGATTACAGAACTAACACTGACCTTCACCTCATTCACACTGGGGTTTTAGATTTTGCATAAAGATCCTTTCAGTGTGTTTTAAAGGACAAACATTTTGGCTTGGAGCCCACCGAGGGACTTCCCAACTAAACATTGCATGCTAGATTTTGTTACAATGCTCACATGTCATGTGCATCCACAGTACACTATTCTTCTTATAAAATGCCTTTCATTGATTTCTTAACCATTGACAGTTGAGGCAATGAAAATGTGCCATCAACAGTGTCATCTAGTGTGATAAAATACTAGAGAATGCAATTCCTGAAGAAATTGCTAGTGGGAATGCTTTATGCTGAAAAACTTCAATATTTAAAAAAGAAAAATCTTCCCGGGGTAGCATGCCCTCGGACCCCCCTAGAGGAGGTGAGGAGGACCCCCCCCACTTATAAAATAGCACTTTACCTCTGCTTACACCTATATGCCATTTTATATGCTGTGAGCTGATTATCGAGCCTTCATTGTAAGAGTCGCGGGTACACTGTGTATGTGCGTATTCCACTGTAGCGCCCGGTACATTAATGAGAAACCCTAGTTTGTACATGTTCAATACATTTGTAACACTGTACACATGAACGTTTCGTTTTAACCAAAAAAAAAATTCAAAATAGTAGCCGGATTTATTAACAAATTTGCATAGCAAAACACTACATTATCAACGCTACTGATGATTTTTCTTTAGGTTGATATTCTGGTAAAGTTAAAACAAAATGAGTCAAAAGTGCTGGTGTCTCCCTCAAAACGTTATTGAGAACGGGAAAACGATCTACACAGTAGCCTTTTATAAATATGGCTAATATACAGAAATAACCCCACTGTATGTACTGCTAAAATGCATTTTAATAACACGGACAAATACAAAATGTCTGAACTAAAGTTAACTGACATATCTGTACATATACTTTATATCTAATTATTATGTTTTTTCTAACGTTAGCTTAATATGTTGTGCTGAGTGACTCACAGCTTTTGTTTCTGGTTTGCTTTGGTTTATTGACAAATTCACATAGTGTATAAAAGTTAAACATGGAGATTTTGAAACATCTTATTACAGTTTGTATTTATCTGCTGCCAGTTATATGCATTTGAAATGTTAACACTGCCTTGCTAGCGGAAACTAGCTTTAGCTGTGTGAAAATGAGGTAACATTTCTAGCAAATAGGAGGATATTTTTCAACAAAACCATCGGCTCAAAGTGGTCTTACCAGACAACAGCAATGACTTTCATTTTGCTTGCATGTTTTACCAAACCTCCACAGCTTTTCCAGATACAACACAAGAACTGATGATCCTGCCGCTTTCCTTCGCTGCTCCATCAATAGACCATCAATCTTACAGTATTGATTTTTCCTGTGTTTCCTACTAGGTGATAACAGTCAAAAAGAGTCCACTCCCTTCATCAACTCAGACGATGACGGAGAACAATATTATGATGGAAAGAACATGGCCCTGTTTGAGGTAAGACAAAAAACATGTTTCTCCATATGTAGTTTCACAGTGTTTAAAAATGCCAAAACATTGGATGTTGTGCAAAATAGTTTTCATTCCATGCATTGTCCACTAAGCTGCTATTTTTAAAGCAAATTCATGTTGCATTTTATCTATGGTATAGGCACAGTATGAAACCTATCCATTTGTGCTTTAATATTTCATTCATGCATGTCCCTCTGTCTCTCCGCAGGAGGAAATGGAGAGTAATCCCATGGTATCATCTCTTCTCAGCAGGCTGGCCAACTACACCAACCTGACCCAGGGTGTTCGGGAGCACGAGGAGTACGATAACGAGGATGGGGTCAGGAGGGTCGCGGACACGGTATGGACCTGACTTTTGTACTGGGATAAATTTGAATATTGAAAATGACAGGTGTAATTTTTTTTAAATCCAGACTAGTCTTCCTGTAGTTATACCTGAAAAACATGTCTGATGTAGTTTACATGAGTGTCCTTGTTGAGAGTTGTTTTTATTTCCATCTCTGGTTTATTGTCTTTACATTCAAATTGGAGTATCTTAGATGCTTTAGTAAAGCGACATTGGAAAATGTATGGTATTTAACTATTAGTTATCTAATTTTCAGCAATTGTTAAAATTGGCAGTGACTTTAGGTTAAGGAAATAGAATGAGTTTCTGCTAAAATAATTCCTTCTTTTTAGTTTTGCTGACTATCAAGAGTTTGAGAACAGTTAACTGCATACTTTGATCCTGGGGAGCATATCACGAGGAGATGAGGCAGCTCCTTAATATCTTCAAAGAATGGACTTTATTGTGAGAAAGTCGTGCAATGTCCCATAAATCTTTCATCTTGTAAGATTTGTAGATTTTGTATTGCCTACAAGTACAAAGGGGGCAGCAGAATATCGAACAGGGTAGTCTTTATGGTGCTAATATTTATTCATGTCATGGCTGTATGGTAAAAACACAACCTTACAAACTGCTAAAAACATTCAAAAGAGCTTATTGGAGGTTTTTTTGAGTATTTAAGGAATGTTTTCTTTTAAAAGTCTAGTTCTTTAATAAGCAACCATAAATGATGTTGGCCCTGAACTTTTTGATGATATCAGTAGGCTCCTGCATAAAACCATGTTAATGATTCATCAAATAGAACAAAAACAAAGCTAATAAGGGGCAAAACTGGGTTAAATAGCAAGATAAAGGGGAGTTATTTTGAGGCCGATAGCAAGAGATGAGAGATCCTGACCTTTGAAATATATCCTTTTTGAATCACTTGAGGTTCATGTGGCACACTCAGGATCTTTCAGAAAGTGAGAGTGGTTAGCACAACAAAAACAGAATACATTACTAGTTAAACCAAACATACATGAATTAATGTGACACTTTCTTCGAGCCCCAGAACTGTAGCCTTGTTTACTTTCCGTAGTTTTTTTCAAACATTCGAATCTTGTTTCTTTGATGGTACCTCGATAAGTGTAGATCAACCTCTAGCGAAGTCACAAGATTAGTTACACCTCCTTTGTCCTGAGACTGCTATGTGGAGCAAATTGCCCCGCTCTGTGTGGGAAAAAATCCTAGAATTACCAACATTTGACCAGTAATTATGTCAAGGTCATGACCAGGAAGGACACTTTTCTTTTGCTCAAACTTGATCTCAAAGAGATTGTAACAGAATCTGTCTTCACCTCTAGATTTGTAAAACAGAAGTTCAGACTGGACAGTAAACTTACCCTCAGCTTAGAGAGGCAAACTAAGTTTAAATCTTTGTTCCCATTAGACAAAACACCCACTAACAACCACTTACGTCCGTTTTTTTGTCTTCTGTGGGAAATCTTCCTTTATTCCTCAACAAATACCTACTTCAGTTGTCACGGCTATTTATCTGTTCAAGGAGAACACTCGTTTTCACCCATTTCCAAGCGCAATGCTTTGTGACATTTGTTGTGGATATATAGTAAATAAAATGAAAGAAACTTGGCCAATTATTATCCTTTATTGACATACAAAACATAGGATTAATATATTCTGCTTAAATCCACCAGGCTTCTTTGACCGTAACAGTCATTTACATTACTGATCAATGTCAAACACACTTTCAAACTCCACAGAAACAAAATAGACTAATCCAAAACATCTTCAGAACGAAAGACTGAATAAGTAACCAATATAAAAATTGAGTAACCACTGTTGTTTTATAAGCCTGTTTTCCAGCGTGTTCACAAAAACAAAAAGGCATACTCATCTACTGGCCTACTTTAATTAAAACCTGCATATATCCACTTATTTTGGTGGAGAAAGGTTTGTCTGTGGTGTGCAGACAGTTGGGACTTAGATGAGTCAAGTCACATTCAAGCATTTTGAATATGATCCAATTACAACAATACTTGCCTACTTGGCCTTCAAGCTGCCCTTGAGTGAAACACAGTAGGACCATAGCTCCATAGACCATAGAGTGGAAGAACTGATGATGTTTTAGTGAAACCCGCCCCCTGATTAATAGCTGTGACCGAGATCCGAGACCAAAAGGAAAAAGACAGACCATGCAGGGAGAGTGAGGGGGAGAGAAACAGACACAAGAGGAAGATAGACTATCTCAAGGGAGAAGATGTGGGATACCTGGAGATCTACATCAGGCACTTCACAGTATTTAGGCACACAACTGAGCGCAGTGGAGAAAGCACAGGACAAAATATTTGTATCTCGGAAAATGGTATGTACTCTTACGTTTTTTGGGGAGTCAAGTAGTATAGAGATATATATGTAGGTGTTTGTGCAGTGTAATGCATACTTTACATATTTAAGAATCTAGGGTTAATGGTATTTAAACCGTAGGAGGTTAAACACAGTGACTTTATACTTTGAGATGCTCTTTGGACGATATTTCTCTGGGAAGCTGTGGCGCAGTATTAGTGTGCTGGTTCAAATCCCGCTGCAGTCAGCATGCCGCTGTGTCCTTGAACAAGACACTTCAACCCAAATTGCTCTTGTGGGGAGCGCACACAGTATTGAATGTGTGTATGTCGCTTTGGATGATAACAAGTGACATGTAATGATTATATTTTATTTGTTATTTTATTTTACAGGAAAAAGTAATATTGTGTCTATTTGCGATTAGATGCGATAATTTGCAAGAAAACTTCAAAGTAATTTTAAGTTTGAATGCCAAAATATCAGGCGGCCAGTGGATACAATTGCAGTAGTAAAGGTATTGCAATATATTAATTGACAAAAACTGTATCACAATACATACAGTATTGTATTACAAGATTTGTGCCAATACACAGCCCTAACATGCTTTAATAAATTAAATTACATATTATATAATAATTATTATTGTGAGAAAATCCCTGTATCGCAAACTCAGTAGGCCAAATACATTTTCTTTTCATGTGTCATGGGAACGGTTTTATCTTTTCTTCTTATCAAGTTTGACTTCCATCTTTTCCCCCCCACTTAGACCCAATATTTAGTTGAGCTTAGTAGAGCTTGTGGAAATGTAATATTTTTGTCCAGCAGATCAACTTTTTAAAGGGTTACATTTATATTATTTATAACATCAGTCTTTTTCTTATGTGTCTATCTCCAGGTCCCTCAAATGGGAACTTTCATTGGAGTTTACCTGCCCTGCATGCAGAACATCCTGGGCGTGATTCTCTTTCTGCGTCTCACCTGGATCGTCGGCACCGCAGGAATTCTAGGATCCTTCGCCATCGTCTCCATGTGTTGCATCTGTGTAAGTTATTTATAAATACAATAGCTAAAGGTTGACTTCCTGCTGAAAGTGTTGCAGGAAGTTGGAAGAAATATTGTGTCAAACTTGGGAAAGTAATCCCACTTTTGAAATGATATGCAATGCATCACGACAGCTTGGTAAGTGACCACAAGCATCAATATGTACACACTTATTTTAACCCAAAACCACCATCATCTCTTGCTTTCACTAAGAAAGAAGAGCTGCTTATGGAAATAATCATCGCCATACAATGAACAGTTCACCCTGGTTGACAGCTGAGCCGGGAGCAACCCCCCCCTTCACGGAGAACACAGCAAGCACTAAGAAGCCTTACCAGCTGTGAGAAGGGCTGCAGAGTGCCACTTTCATCTGGCACAGCATATTGTTTAGGTCTATTATCGATGGAAACCAAAATTGGAATCAATTCAGATTTTGTTGCACTAACTACAAAGATGTTTGTAACATACAGTACTCAACTTAAGTAGATTACATTGCGTAACAAACGTATTTATTTTAACCATTGCAAATATAATCTTTTCTTAAACGTCAAAAAGGAACGTTACCACGGTCATGTACGTAACTCACAGCTGATCTTGTGTGAAGTCTATTTCACTTCCATGCACATTGACATTTTAAGTTAAGATACGTAAACAGTGATGCCAAAGGTTTCTGATGAACCATCCCTATATGATGGATATGAGAATGTGCTTTCATTTCACAGTTTTTCCTCAAAATGTGGCTAGTGGCATTACTGTGAATGAAGGAAAGACAAACAAGCAGAGTCTCTCTTGGCCATAATTCTAAGTGCCTGAACCGGGTAGCGATATATGTCGGAGTTTAAGTCTGAAATTGACGAATGGCTCACCAACTGAAAGCCAATCAATACCCTCTCCTCTGAATTTATGGTGTTGATTTATGACGGCTTTACAGTAATCTGTATGCTTAAACTCAAACGAGGGTCCTCATACAAGCAGGAAATGTGTGTCTTATTTACAACCAAGGTTCGTACGTCAGTAGCTCCACTGCCAAACAGAGAGTTGACTGTTTGCAAAGTTTGAACTTCAAATGCTCAGCACTCATGTGATGTGAACAGTCTGCACTTAACACACTCCTACAATATATATAGCCACTCTGACTGGCTCTGATGACTTAGACCAGAGACACTGACGGAGGCTATGTGATGTTGGTGCCGCTGTTAGATTTGGCTTCTGGTTAAGGCTGGGTATTTAACTGCAATATTTAGACATATAATGCCTAAAATGTGTTTATTGCACTGGGTTTTCAAAATCGGTCAAATACCAACTAGCATTTTGTTCTTGTTCCGGAAAAAAATTGGTGCTTTTTAAAATTTAAATAACATAATGAAACCCTTATTTTGAAAATAGACATTCAAGTAAACTTTAATTGAATTACTTTTATCAAATAATGCTGTTATAAACCATAGTTGTATATAGCATTTTATTCAAACAAAGGTCTCGAACAGTAATATTAACTTTTGAAAAGTCCTTCTGTCTCTCCTCTACCTCAGTCATTTATAAAATGACTCAAAGTTAGGTCACCAAACCAAAAAAAACATAAAATGGCACCCAAAACTATGCTGTAATCAGTGATAAAAATAGACTTTAAAGTGTGAAAAAATGAAAATGTTAATTTTGTAGCAAGTTTAAATAAAGTTATGGCAGTATAAGATAATAATATTCAATGTAAAAACCCAGCTTTTTAAAAGCATTTTCTTCTTGCACAATTAGTACAGTGCATTCTGTACACTTATCTCTTTTGCTTCATCCATTACTTAACGTCGCTCGTCTTTCTTTCCACACAGACCTTGCTTACGGCCATATCAATGAGCGCCATAGCAACCAATGGAGTTGTCCCAGGTACATTTTGAATTCTTGCTATCATGATCTTTTACTATTCCACTGCAATTTTTCAAATGCAATGGCTTGCAACTGCAGATGCATACAACGATGCCCTATTTTCCTGTACTGTAATTTATTTGAAAAATGTAAACCCCATAAAAAATCTCTTGCATTGCATTCTGCCCTGAGTAATTTTTGCCATCAGCCTCTGTAGGCATCATAGAGCTCCAACAACCTTTATCAGTAGGATAACATAACGTGTCGGTTGCGTGAGAGACAAACACAGGACAAAAAGTCTGTCATTCACTCCTACTTCTGTCACACTGAATGTATCTGAGAATAAGGTATGACTGATGTTGAATCAGATCAGAAGTCAAAGCTTTTCTCAAAATAATTTGTTACTTAACTTTTACAAAATAAAATAAAAATATCAAGGAAAATCTTTTGTAGTAACTAACCAGGATTTATTTTTCCAAAGCCGGTGGCTCGTACTATATGATCTCCAGATCGTTGGGTCCAGAGTTTGGAGGGGCTGTGGGTCTCTGTTTCTATCTGGGAACCACCTTCGCTGGATCTATGTACATACTGGGCACCATAGAGATTCTGCTGGTATGATCAACACTCCACTTCCACACGCTTCCACATAGGAAAATCAGTCACATCAGTTATATTGAAATTACATTGACACTCTCTTTCTTCTGTCTTCTGCTGCCAGACATACATTATTCCAACAGCAACGGTGTTTAAAGAGGGCGAAAGTGCAGCGATGTCCAACAACATGCGTGTCTACGGCACGTGCTGCCTGCTCCTCATGGCTCTGGTAGTGTTTGTCGGAGTGAAGTAAGTATTCACTTACACAAATTACGTAGGTTTTATTTCAGTTGACAATTCAATTCAAAGAGATGTAATGGCATATGCCGTAAGACTCTCATGCATTCTTTATTCATTTCAATTATTTATGTTCCTATAATATGGCCTTAAAACACAGACTGATGTATTTCCCTTCTTTTTGCAGGTATGTGAACAAACTGGCCCTGGTGTTTCTGGCCTGTGTCATTCTTTCCATCATGGCCACTTATGCAGGAGTCATCAAGACATTAATCGAACCACCAGAGTTCAAGTGAGTTCCTGAAATCTAAATAAAAATGTCTCATTAAACACTGACATGTTTTCATGGTGCTGTTTTAATGTCTTTGAAGAGAACAAAGATAAGTGGTGAAGATATCCTGAAAATCAGTAGATTGCATTTAGTTTGGTTTCTATTTTATGCATTTTGCTGCACATTGCTTAGATCGTATACTATAACTCCAGCCTGTTTCTCCAAAATGGAATCGTGCCGGCCGCCATCTACTGTAGTTGATACATTAAAGGTAGGGTAGGTAAGAATGGAGAAACCAGCTTGAGTGCGCTAGAATTTGAAAGTACAACCGAAAAAAATCTGCCCCTTCCTTCAGACTTCCTTACAGAGCCCCTCCTCCAACACACACGAACGAGCACATGACCAATGAGGGCACGAGATAAGTTTGTGCACGAGATGGAAGGCTGACAGGCAGGTAGGCCATCCAATTATCTGCCGCGGGCCGAGGCAGATAATTGGACTTGCTTTTTACAGCGCCACGGCTTCCACAGATGAAATATTTGTATATATTTATTGTCAACGCATTTAATTTATTCATTGCTATCGGGATGTTAAGAGCATTCCATGGAATATAACAAAAAGTGTTTCTGAAGTGAATTACCTACCCTACCTTTAACAATAGATTCATGCCTAATACAACTCCTTTTCAACATTACATTACATTACATGTCATTTGTTAGACGCTTTTATCCAAAGCGACTTACATACATTCAGTACTGTGGACAATCCCCACAGGAACAATTAGGGTGAAGTGTCTTGCCCAGGGACAAAACGACATGCTGACTGCAGTGGGACTCGAACTTGCTACCCCCTGATTCTAAGTCCAGCACTCTATCCACTGAGCCACAGCCGCTTCAAGACATCTAACATTTCCCTATAACGCTTACAGTCTAATACATCTTTCATATCATTGCCAAAACTCAAGTATGTGAGGTGCTCTAGAAAAAATATATGTATTAAAGGTGGGGTAGGTAAGTTTGAGAAACCGGCTCGAGATACACTTGTTGTTATATTCCATGGAATGCTCTTAACATCCCGATAGCAATGAATATCTTAAGTGCTTTGACAAAAATCCATAAAAAAATGTCATCTGTGGAAGCCGTAGTACTGTAAAAAGCACGACCAATCATCTTAGCCGGCCCGGCTAAAATAACTGGATGGCCTACCTGCCTGTCAGCCTTCCATCCGTGCACAAACTTATCTCGTGCCCTCATTGATCATGTGCGCGTTCGTGTGTGTTGGAGGAGGGGCTCGGCAGATTTTTTCCGGCTGTGTATTTTCAAATTCTAGCGCACTCGAGCTGGTTTCTCCAAAATGACCTACCCCACCTTTAAGTATTCCACGTCATTTCAATGTAGGTCAATTTGTTATTTAATAGGATTTGTTTTACTGTCTGGAAAAATTTAAAAAACGATCTGAGATTTTGGATCATGGTTCTTTTTTATCCAATCAAATGTTCTAAATAGCAGCGTTTAATTATCGGTCCATACTAGGTTCATAGGTACATCAACCTTTTTAAAACCACTCTCAAATAAAAAAATCCACTTTTATCTATTTACAGTTCTCAGTAGTTCTAAAGCATCGATGTCCCAGAAATGTACCTCAATATATACAGCTGCTTTTATCTAACTCCACTAAACTGTCCTCTCTTCATCAGCGTCTGTCTGCTTGGAAACCGATCTCTGAAGAACGAAATGATTGAAACATGCGCCAAGACCGAGGTTATTAAAAACAACACGGTGATCACTAAGGTGTGGAGCCTCTTCTGTGATAGTGAATATTCAAACGCGACCTGTGACGAATACTTCATCTTAAACAACCTGACGGAGCTACGGGCCATACCCGGGCTCCTGAGCGGAGTCATTAAAGGTGAGGAGGTGGAGAGGAAGGAGCCTCAAGATATTTATTGCCCCTAGAGAAAAAAAGGAACTCTGATGTTCATACGGCTAAAGATATGTTTTCTTTCCATCAGACAACCTGTGGGGCGACTATGGGCCAGCTGGTACGTACATAGAGAAGAAAAGCCAGCCTTCCATAGAGGAAACCCAGGACACCTCCGATGATGTGTATAAGCCCTACGTCTTCAATGACATCAGCACCTACTTCACTCTGCTGGTGGGAATATACTTCCCCTCTGTGACAGGTACATCAAAAAACGAATATAAATATGTTTTATCAATAAGAAATGATTGTGATACAACATTCTATAATATGAGCATACTCTGAAATAAGAAGTAAAGCCTGATGAGCATTTCTATGACATGCATTACATTTTTCTTTTAGTACTCAAGTACATTAACACCTTTCCTTACGTTAATTAAAAAACGTTAACGCCTAGGTGCCATGCATGCACATACGCTGCGTACTCCATCCTCAGTACTCCTTTTGGTAATTGTCTCAGTTCAAAAGAAACATAGATTTCATCATGTACAAAACACACAATTTGATTTTTATCTCACTACGTATTCTGCTTCATTTCATACTTTTTGCTGTTGAGCCATTCAAAAACAAATTCAAAATTGCTTTAATTGCCGCACACAAAGGGAGGCATGCATCTGCATTAATAGGGTCTAGTAACAACATAAGTTATATTCATATGCCAAAACAAATTAAAATCCCATTTCTTAAGTTTTAGGATGATGATGTTATAAAATTATGACAACAGAGATTTGAAGCTTAAAATATAAAAAACTTGTAACCATCAGTGAAGCTCTGTTTGATTGATGCCACTGCTTTTTTCCCCTTCCTACTGTGTATTGATACTGTTTTTTTTTTAGGTATAATGGCTGGTTCTAACCGGTCTGGTGATCTCAGAGATGCTCAGAGGTCCATCCCAATCGGAACCATTATGGCTATTCTCACCACCTCTTTCATCTGTATCCTCTTTCTGCACGTGTGCAGCTGAAACAGTTTATACAAACTGTAGTGTCAGTTGATGATAGAGAGCAGCCACACGTGTATTTTTCAGCTTTATTTGTATTAATGTGTATTGTAATGTCACAGGTCAGGTTTGATACTGCAAAATGAATCAAAAAGAATTCCATCTTAACTTCATGCTCAGACATCTCCTGTGTGGTCTTGTTTGGAGCCTGTATTGAAGGAGTGGTGCTGAGAGACAAGTATGATTTATGTGTTTTTTTATTTTTATGAACTTCTACTTCTATAGTTAAACAAATGATGGCTAGTTTTTTGTACACTTTGAATCAAATTCAGTCTTAACCTGTCGTCCAAAATGTGCTCTGTAAATACATTCGATTGATTGATTTTGGGTGATTCAGGTTTGGTTACTCCGTTAAGAAGAACCCAGTGATTGGCATTCTGGCCTGGCCGTCACCCTGGGTGATTGTGATTGGCTCGTTTTTCTCCTGCTGTGGGGCGGGGCTTCAGAGCCTCACCGGCGCCCCCCGTCTGCTGCAGGCCATCGCTCGGGACGGCATCATCCCGTTCTTACAGGTCAGTGTTTGAAAGATCTTTGTTTTTCACATGATGCTGTCCTGTGGGCTTTCAAAATTAAGCATCACCCAGACACAAAGAGGGTTTGTTTGACTATTTTTAATTTTAAGCCGTTTACACACTTTCAAATACATATTTAGACCGATTTCTAACCTCAATTAAAACCTTAAAAAGCTGAAAGATAGAGGGTGTTGTATGCTTTTCAGATTTTAAAGTCCCCTGAAGCAATATGTGATATTGAGCTATAAAATAAAACGACTTGACTTTATGTGACTACTCTCCAGTTAAAATGTTACATTTCACCTTAAAGTGCAACGTTGAGTTTTCAAATTACATTCAGTGTTTCTCAGCAACACACATTGGGCTTCATTCAAGAACCGCTCGTACAAACAGCTGCAGTTGGTAATGTTATTAAAAGTTCCCTCACTTTTTGTCATGTTTGCTGAACCATTCTATCCTGACAGTATTACATTACACAAATTATCTGTAAAATGTAATGTTCCTCTGAGTCTTTAAAGGAACCCTATTATACTCATTTTCAGATTTCATAATTGTATTTCGTGCCTCTACTGTTAAATGTTTACATGCTTTAATGTTCAAAAAGTGCTTTATTTTCTGTTATGGCCGTGCTGATTGGTTAGCTGGCCGGCTCTGTTGTGATTGGTCAAGCGCTTAAAGATGCCACGCACAATGCATTGGAGCCCTAGCCAATAAAAGCGAGAGTGTCGCGTAGTGATAAGACAATGTTGCGGAAGTAAATCCGTATTTAGCTTCAATAATGACGCATTTTATATATTTGATCAAATTTAAACTGCATCTTGCAGCTACTATACTGTTTGACTACGACTTTTTGTTTAGACCATTCTTCTTTCTCTGTCTTCCTCAGGTCTTTGGTCATGGGAAGGCTAATGGGGAGCCCACCTGGGCTCTGCTGCTGACCGTTGGGATCTGTGAGATAGGAATCCTCATCGCCTCTCTGGATGCTGTGGCCCCCATCCTCTCCATGTATGTTGTTTAATAATGTAAAACACACTTATAACTGAACTTCTTTCAATGCATTTAGTTACAGACCTATCTCTCTTTCTGTGTGTGTGTGTCTGCTCAGGTTCTTCCTAATGTGCTACCTGTTTGTGAACCTGGCCTGTGCTGTTCAGACTTTGCTCCGGACCCCCAACTGGAGACCTCGCTTCAAGTTCTATCACTGGTAAAAGCAGCCTCCAATAAAAACCTAATCTAATATTAATCCTGCGCTTTTGATGAAAGATTTAAGCTCTCTAAAGCTTTGATTAAAAACACAGATGTTGGTCCTTATACTTGTACCAATATGTACTGTTTGTGTTCAGGACCCTGTCCTTCTTAGGGATGAGTCTGTGTCTCTCCCTCATGTTCATCTCCTCCTGGTACTACGCCCTGGTTGCCATGGTGATAGCCGGCTGTATCTATAAGTACATTGAGTACAGAGGGTGAGTTAAATAAAAACTGATTTAAACACTCCATTGAAGGCAGTCTTCAAGAAGAACTGTGTGTATTTGTTGTTATGTGAAATATAATATAGCTTCATATCTCGCATGCTACTGAGACTGTATGATTAAATATTTAAATGTTACTTTTTTTAAATGTCTGGAAAGAGGTATAACTTTTCTATTTGGTTGCAGGGCGGTGAAGGAATGGGGGGACGGGATCAGAGGTCTGTCCTTGAATGCAGCGCGATACGCTCTCATCCGGCTAGAGGAAGTACCACTACACACCAAAAATTGGAGGTAAGCCTGTGTGTGTGTGTATGTTGTGATTAGCTATGGTGAAGGGTTAGGGGATAGTTCTGAAGACATATCATTCAAATTAAACTGCACCTCGGGGGAAATAGGGAGAATATAAATCTAAAACAAATTTGAATTACATTTTTCATTGACGAACAACGCCAGAAAAAAGGATCAAAATAGTTGCAGCTGAAGAAAAGCAGCTGTTTA
Organism: Trematomus bernacchii; assembly: GCF_902827165.1. Taxonomy (NCBI): domain Eukaryota; kingdom Metazoa; phylum Chordata; class Actinopteri; order Perciformes; family Nototheniidae; genus Trematomus; species Trematomus bernacchii. The sequence continues at coordinate 10,448,888 of NW_022987689.1, read as the reverse complement.
TTTGACGTATGCTTCTTCCTTGACGAAACCTGGCCCCTACATTACCCACAATGCAGCTCCAACGCATTTAAGTCTGAGATTAAGGTGTGTTTTTGGTAGTAATGAATAATGTAATCAGATCTGTTAGGCTCTTAAATCATCTGAACTCTGCACACTCATTTAATAAATCGTTTTATTCCAACTTGTTTAGTCATATTTTTACAAACAACATACTTTAATTGTTTATATGTCCTTCTTAATGTGTCTCTTAAATGTTATTTTCTCTCTCTTCAGGCCCCAGCTGTTGGTGTTGTGTAAATTGGATTCCGACCTGACGGTGAAGCACCCTCGTCTTATGTCCTTCACCACGCAGCTGAAAGCTGGAAAAGGACTGACCATCGTGTGCTCTGTGCTGAAGGGAACCTTCATGACCCGGGGGAACGAAGCCAAGACTGGAGAGCAGGTCTGTCCTGTTTATTTCTCAGGTCTACTGTGTGTTAAGTATTAATGGCTACAACACCCATTTAGAAGTGCCAAAAATAGCTGCACCTATTCACATGGTAAACAAATATGCCTGTTCAATCATTATCAATCAGACATTAATGTATTGTAAAAAGAACATTACAAATTATTAAAGTTTGTTGTGCCATACTCACATGGCTAAAGCTTATGACTCTTCAACACAATTCTTTAAATTGCTCTTTCCAGCTGTGTAGATGTATCATTTGTTTTCTCATCTTTTTTTTTTACCATAAGCTCTAAATAAGTATATATCTTCTTTTTTTTATCTGCATTAATGTATATTTTTTAGACACTTGGGGTAAAGCAGAACATGCTGTAAACATAAAGTGTATTAGCATATCATCAATTTATAAAGGTGTCAAACACTCAGCTTGAAGTTAGGATGGTTTGTTATGTGTCATCATTGGTCATGCTTGAGTTTGTTTATATATTGCTAAGTTTAAGATAAATTATATATAAGTGACGTTGAAACCAGTATCAGTTTTAACCAGAGTGCTGCTTTTGCTCTCCTTACATTTGCCAGGATTACTTGTATACAGGAAGTTCATTACACAAGTAGAACAATGGCTGCCAGCATGTGATTCAAGCAATGATTCACTCATAGTATTGCGTACAATTCTACATTTTAAAGCCTGTTTTACATTCCTCTCCTTTGCACCTCTCACAGAACCTGAAAGCAACGATGGCTGTGGAGAAGATGAAGGGTTTCTCCCATGTGGTGGTGTCGTCCAACCTGAGAGACGGTTTCTCCCTTCTCATCCAGTCAGCCGGCCTGGGAGGAATGAAACACAACGCTGTGCTGATGGCCTGGCCCACAGGCTGGACGCAAGCCCGGGACCCCTCTGCAAGGAGGAACTTCATAGGTAAACTACACAGGAGCGTGTGCCAGGATAAAGTCAAAGGGGAGAATTCTACAGTATTCAGAAAATGACACTAAGTTGATATGTATACATGTTAAATATTTCATTCCTTCGGTTCACTTACATTTTATTGAATCCAACTAAAAAACATAATGATGCGCACAATGTAAAATGTCTATTAAATGTATCTTGCATCTTATTTTATTACATAAGTTCAATTTATAGTGTCTCATTAAATGTTTGTCTATCATGTCAGTGTAAATGACAGTGTCCATAAGATATTAAGTAAGTGACATTTTTTTACATTCAGTTTATACTAAGCATATCCACTTAATCTGTATTATTTAATTTATTTAACATTTTCCTAATGATTTTAAATGAGGGCCAAGAATAGCTTTTACGGTCCAATTTTTCGAATGAACTATTTTTTTCAGATATTTAAAACTTTACCGATCTGGGTTATTTAAAAAAAGATTTAAGCTGTTTAAAGACACACAAAAGCCTTTTTGAGCAACAAGTAAAGGGACCTTTTATCTTTTCAAGTGAAAAAAATAAAGACTGAATCAGGGAGATACACAACTTATGTGGCTGATTCCCACAACCGTGAAAATAAAAGATCTGAAATGCAATTTCTCTCACTATATTTCTCTCTCTCTCTGAATAGAAACTGTAAGAGAGACCACGTCAGCTCATCTGGCTCTGATGGTTGCCAAGAACATCGACCATTTCCCTAGCAACCAGGAGCGTCTGAAGGAGGGAACCATTGATGTGTGGTGGATCGTTCATGACGGAGGACTCCTCATGCTGCTGCCATTTTTACTCAGTCAACACAAGGTGCCCCATCCAAATTATATTTCCTTCTTTTAATCATCTATTGTGTTTTTATGAACTGCATTAGTCACATTTTGACGCTTCACATAGCTGACTAATTGCTGAGTTTCCTGCTCACATTTCCCTCTTAGATCCAAGATAGATGTAAGTGCTCTTAAATTGACATCCTTATTTCTGCTGATACTGATTCATCGCCTTCCTCTGCAGGTATGGAGGAAGTGTAAAATGCGTATTTTCACGGTGGCCCAGATGGACGACAACTCCATCCAGATGAAAAAAGACCTCCAGATGTTTCTGTACCACCTACGCCTGGATGCAGAGGTGGAGGTGGTGGAAATGGTGAGACTCAGTCGATTAGATTTTGTATCAAATGATGATACCTGCCCTTGAGCAGGATACCGAAAGGCTGAATACTTTAAACTGCTTTAAATTGTAACAAACCCTACATCAAATGTGCAGGTGCTCGAAGACACTTCACAGAGATAAATAAATAGAATATGTCAAATTTAGAATGAAGCTAATAAAACAACTTTGTGTTTGAATGAAAATCTGTGGTTGCAAATGTTCTTTGTGTCCCCCTAGCATGAGAGTGACATCTCCGCTTTCACCTATGAGAAGACGCTGGTGATGGAGCAGCGGTCTCAGATGCTGAAACAGATGCAGCTGTCCCGCACTGAGAGGGAGAGAGAGGTACTGTGACACTCATTATAAATATAAATATTTGTTACATCTTACCTGCAGTGCTGTCTATTAATCTTTTGGTGTGAGTATGTTAGAGATATCGGCCATAGAAACACCCTGCTTATGTTGACCTTTAAACTCTCCCCCAACCGGGTTTTATGATTGGACAACGGCTTCAGATTCAGAGCATCACAGATGTATCACGCGGCTCCATAAAGAGGAAGAAGTCTCCAGGTGTGCCTTCCCTCATCACCCTGTGCATACCTGAGGAGGAGGTAGCCACAGGACCCTAACGGCTTGTTATAGTCAACCATTACGCCATTGTTCCAACCATTCATCACGCCATCCTTTATCATATAATAATCCATTCATAACAACTGCAATGCTCGAGGCAGTGCTGTCATCAGGAGCTCAACTCAGGGATTCATCGTTTTCTCTCCTCCCTTTTTTCACTGTCCTGTAAATGCTGACTGGGTAAAGACACAGGCACCACAAGTGGCCACTAGAGGAAGACAAACTGCTCACTGAGAGCCACACTCACAGTACTTGAAATTGACATGTTAGTAGTTTTTAGAAACAGTTTTGGTTCCTTCAGGATCCCTGTCCTGTTGTTACTAGCCAATAGTTATTGAGATAATTAAAGGGGAACTAAACCCATGTACAACATCTTTACATGTTATTCCCATGGATGAAGACAGTCCAACATGTATTAATAAACATGAACGTCTCTCTCCTTAATCCAAAAACTCTAATTTAATTTGTAACGTCAACAAGTATAATGTCTCACTGGCACTTTTTTTCAGTATATGGGAACATTAGGTTAAGTTCCACTTTCAGTATGGTTTGGATTGCATTCCCTCTTTTCTCTTAGAGAGGTATTCATAGAGCCAAATAGACGTCTGTGTAGAAGTTCCGGACAAATGCCACATTTATCCCCCTCGATGTCATTGTGGTCAATATTGACCCATGGAAGGCGTGGTCAAATGAGGTACTAGATTTCAGTGATATGGTTAGCTGGTTATCGTTACTCATAGCAACGTCAGGCACGACCTGCCTCAGCACCGTAGAAAGTTGGCGACCCGGTGCCCTACTCATCGCTTGACTGCAACAACATATAACATCACTGACAAACGATGGAGATCACGTACACAGAGCAAGAGGTTTACTAAGAAAAGACACTCAGTTTGTGTTTCTGTGGTATGTCCTGCATGTACTCTCATCACTATAATCCTGTCTACCTCACTGCCTTTAAAGTAACAACATCTAAATCATTACTTTTTTTTAACCTCTTCTGATCATAATTTTATATCCCTAACAACTTTAAGCAATTACATATTTGCCAAGTTATGTTGCTTTGTGATTTGGCTAGAGAGAGTTTGATAATTTTCATTTAGGCCTTTAATAGAAAGGATTTATTTGGAAATCCAATGTTTTATTAAAGGTCCCATGACATGCTTTTCCGGTTATTACCCGTCCCCTTGTGTGTTATGAAGGTTTTTCTGCATGTAAACGGTCTGCAAAGTCACAAACCCTCAAAGTACACCCTGTAGCGAGTACAACTCTAACACAGAAAATACCTGTCTGTGCTGCCCCAGAACGCCTCGTTGGAGATTTCTCTTTTTCCATTGTTTTCTTCCTGGGTACAGTGACGTGCCCATACCCAAATGGACCAATCCGTGGAGCCGTTACGTTAAGTCCGCGGATTGGTCCAAATGGACCAATCCGCGGACTTCCTCACACACACACACTCGATCTTTTCTCAGCTGCAGCTCCGCCGATTTCTCCTCCCTAAGAAGGCGGGACGCGGCGAGGCTGGGAGTTTGTGTGTGAGCACACACACACAAACTACCTGCCAGGCTGCGGATGTGTGTGTGTGTGTGTGTGTGTTCGGGCTGGGTTTCGCTGTGTCTCGCAGACGGCCACTGGGCTCATAGGGAGGGGGGCAGGAGCTCCAACAAGGCGTTTAGGACAGAGAGTGAATACACATACTATACAGAGATGCTGTATGAGAAACCAATGCGATTTTGGAAAATTGCACATTATAAATCTATTTTAGTAGACCTCGACAATGGAATTATGATCAGTAGAAATGGCCATGACATGGGACCTTTAAAATAAATGACAAAATAAATATGTTTGTTACATTGCTGAAAAGATCAGATTTTTTATGATCTGACATGTTTAGGCCCAGTTGATCCACGACCGCAACACATCGTCTCATGCTGCAATGAGCGACAAACCTGCAGGTGCCCCCCCAGATCGGGTCCACATGACCTGGACCAAAGACAAACTGATCAACGAGAGGAACAGACAACGAGAGAGCATGGGAGTTAAGGACATTTTCAACATGAAACCGTAAGTAGATTTTAAAGAAAATAAAAAGAAATGCTGTGTTGCGTGTTCCAACACGTCAAACATTCTGTTTTTATTCAACTAAGGACAAACATAATACATTTTTGAGTCGTATGACTTATTGTTTTAATATATGGTACTCGTATCAATGTTGTTGAAATCATAAATAAATTCACATATGCTGCTAGTGTACAACACAGGACCTTCACTTAAAGACATCTGTTTGTGTCCTGTAGTGATACCAAAATCAATAATTACTTATTTTAATTAACATATATAGGCAGACTTGCATAACAGTCTTAACATAACCTGACAAAGTAGTTTTGTTTAAAACTGTGATCATTTCTCAGTGTGGATTGATGTAATTCGCTTTTTTTTTTAATGTCTGCTCTTAATCATATTGCCTTTTGTCTCATTCAAGGTTTGCCTATTTTTTTGTATGTTTGTACTGCATCAGGACAAACAAGCTCTATTTGCTTCTTGTTAATCCATATCTCAAGGTTTAGCCCTTATTATGCATTGATGTTGGACATGTTTTTTTTTGCACCTTTTTTTCTAGAGAGTGGGAAAACCTGTAAGTCACTTCTTCAACTTTCGATTCTTTTTTATAAACGTGCATGAGCTATCTGTGAATGTACAGTGTGATGATAAAGTGTGTATTGGCATGCTTGTGTGTCATTAGATCTTTAGTCCACTTTGCATGAGAGTCAGAGTGCATGATCACAACTATGGAGGCTGCATGTGACTGAGTAATGTATTTGCCTCCATGATCACCAGATTTTCAATCACTCATACTGCTGATTGAGAAAATCATACTCACTTACAGTAGCTGTGAAAGATATGTTATCCAATGCTGTTATTAATATCTCTGCTCCGATGTAGCAACCAGTCCAACGTACGGAGGATGCACACGGCTGTGAAGCTGAACGGTGTGGTGCTCAAGAAATCCAAAGATTCCCAGCTGGTGTTGCTAAACATGCCGGGCCCCCCGAAGAACAAGAAAGGGGACGAGAACTGTATCCTTTTGGGCAAAATCAGTACATTTTCTTTATTAGCAATGCCATTATTTGGAAATTGGTCGAAGGATAATGATATTGTTAAGATATTGAAGGAATAGTTTAAGGCTAGCCGTTTATCCCTGCTTTCAGTCCTAATGCAAAGCTAAGCTAACTGGCTGCTGACTGTAGCTGTTACCATACTTAAACGTGCAATTAATCTTCTTGTCTAACTCTCAGCAAGAATGCAAAGGAGGGTATTACTTAAATTAGTCAAACTTTTTAGGATTTGCAAGTTGCAAATACTGTATTCACCACTGATCAGAGTACTTTCCAGATGAAGAAATTGAGATTAAAAGTATACAAATGTGAAAATGGCAGCTTGTGTTGCTGTAATGTACAGTTTGTCTTTAACCAAACTGACTCTCAGATATGGAGTTTCTGGAGGTCCTGATGGACGGCCTAGACCGTGTCCTGTTGGTTCGTGGAGGCGGTCGGGAAGTCATTACCATCTACTCCTAGTACCCAGCTGTTCCTCATTGTTTGAAAGGAAACTTTAAGGAATGTATGGACAGTAAGGTCCCAGAAGGATCAAGGGGAAATGGACAAAGATGTCAGACAAAGGAAGGACAGTCCATTCCTTCACAAGACAGAAAAGGAGGACCATGGTCGGTGGGAAGAACAGGGGAGTGTAGCTGCAGCACAGCCTGATCTCAGTTAATCGTCTGGGGGCACAGCCGGCTTGCTACTCCCCCTTCTCTTGGGGCTTCAACATATTATACACTCTAAAAGTGACAACTGTGGGGCGTACCTTCCTTCTCAGAAAAACTGTTTTGTGGATGAGCTGTCATTTTTCATAATTTTTTTGCATTTCTCTGATTGTGGTAGCTGGTTAGAACGAATGATGCTAACGTAGCTAACATACAGTAGTGCCTTTATTTATTTCAATGCTGTCGATGAAACCTTTTAGTGATCCCTGACATTTTTTTAAGACATTTTTACCGAATACAATGTTTGCCTCAAATCACTGTATCAGAAGTTTAAGCCCTTGATTACTATCAGGACAGTTTAAGGGCAAATGTGGCGTTTTGATTGTAATCCAGAGATTGTCTTGTCAACTGTTTGTGTTGTCACAGAAAACATTAGTGTGTAAAAGGATGAGATAGTTTAGATAGCATTTAAGTTGAGTTCATGTGTATTTTATTGACTTCTTGTATTGGAGCAACGTTTTAAGGTCCATATGTAGGTTCATGACAATATAGGATGCATTGATAAGGGAGCTTTATTAGGTTTTATTCATTTAAAAAAAATATATAAGTCTGGAAGTCTCATTTTGCAGCTTAGTGCAGTTTGCTCTTTTTGTGTCTGATACACTTACAGCCAGTCATGGAATGCCTGTGAGAGAAACCGTACATTATGGTATAATATCTCAGTCTGTCTCTGCTGTTGGTGTTTTGTTTAAAACATACACCTTCAGACTGTAAAAGAATATGGCAGGAAGTCTAGCTGAGAATAAAATATGTCAAATGTCTGGCTGTGAAAACCCTGAAGACAGCAATTACCCTGTAACAGCATGAGGCAACTGAGCTTTGCATATTGGGCTGTATTTGCAATGAACAAAAAATAGTATAGCAAAAACATTACAAAGAAAGTGGGCAATTTTGCACCAAATGCATATTATCACATTTAAATATGTGCCAATAGCACAGGACATAAATTGGCCTCAGTCTTTTGTCTGCATAAAACAGGGGCACCAATGTGATTTGTTGTTTCATGTGCTCCTGTAAGGACTAATTATGATGGTGCAACATGAAAAATATCAAAAAAAGTTGTTGATTTGTACTCAACACGCAGTCCGCTGTCTTTAAATACATTTATTTTTATTTCATTCAAGATTCCAGATTTAAAATAACAAGTCAAGTTCTTAAAGTTTCTGTGTGTTGTAAAGTTTTTATTTTCAAGTATAGGTCACCACTATGATAAGGTTGGATTTAATTCAGAGCTAAAACAAGTGCACAGTTGTCTTTGTGATTAAAGGCTGAGATAAATAAGAATATTGCTTCATTAATACAAGGTCACTGTATTCTCAGAAGTCAACAATTACTTTTATTGTGGGTGTTGTGAAAAGTATTTTCTGCATGTCTTAATGTGAGTAATACTTTTAGTTTTTTCTAGTTGAGTTAATTTCTGTATGTGTAGAAATAACTTTTTTAACTCTTTGAATACCCCTGGTCATTTGACAAGATATGAGATTCTGGATTCTGCCATTGATTATTTAGCAAATTAACAGCATCAACAATAAACTAAAATGTACATATTTAACATAGTTGTCATGTCCTCTATGGACAGATTTTTCCATACTGAGAGTTTTGGTCCAAACTTAGGAACAATTTAGGAACAATTTGAGTCTATAAAAAATGTCCCACATAATGGGCTGGCCCACAGTCAGAAGTGTTTCTCCAGACTTGGATGGAAACTCCCATAACATGAAATGAAACATCTATGGACATACAAAAGGCAGGAAACATCAAAGCAGGAAGTCCGTATTCAAGGAAAATAAAAAAGGAAATGAAGCTGAGCGACTTGTTAGTCAGATGTTGATCGCTGTGATATCTCTGATTGCCCTCATCTCATCAAGGAGAGGCACTTCAGGCACACACTTTCTTATTTTTGAGTGTCGGCCATTTTGCTTCCATAACATGTAGACTAGCAGAAAGAAAACATAAAATACTTATCAAAGTGTTTATTTTATCATACTTTTTCTATTTGTGGATGGGATTTTTCCAAAATTCACCAAAACAAGTACATATTCAATGTGGCTCATTTGCATATTTGAACATTACATCAGCAAACTTTTAAAAAAAAATTAAAGGTGAAATTTAGAGGTCTCTTTTAACCCAATTCACCTGTAGTGTTTTGTCTAAACATTTTATCGGTTTCATTAACTTAACTTTGGTTAAATGTCAATTAAATCTCTCATTAAACATTGATATTCTATTGTTATATGCACAAGAAGCTGATACATCGTGTCCCACATTAGAGCTGAGCCGGATTGTCGTCATTTCTTACATAACTGGACCGGGCTCAGTATCCAAACATCAAATTAATCCTGGAACATCATTGTCGCTTGGCTCATAAAAGAACAAAGGCAATTTTGGAGCTTCAGAAGGAAGCTTTCGGAAAGACTTGGCCCTGGATAAATGGTTTCCTGTTTGTTCAGTTGTCCAGTTTTCAGATTGGTTAGCTGGGTCAGCATGCACAAAACAACAACAACAACGATCTCGGTCAGATGCTCAGATCACTGTCTGAACTACAACTCTGATACATTCTGTGCTGTCTGTAATCCCTACTTTCCCTCACATTAAACATGCTGTATTTGTCCATGATTCAGGACAGTAAACCTTATCTGAAACGTTATTGTTTCCCCAATGAGAATCTTATATGGTGGTATGGTGGACAATGACCACAAGTGACACTCTATAAAACAATTTGGAGAACTTTTAAAACAAAATAAGTGAAAATGATGGGTTCACAATTTGCTTTCTGAAAATGTAAGAGGTTTTATTATCCAATTGTTTGCCATGTTAGAGCCAAATTGCCTTTGTTGTGTAAGTTCAGTCAAAGTTGCATAAAAGTACCGCATGCATTTATAATCCTGCATGAGACGTATCTTACATTGGCCCATATACAGGCAATCTATAAATATCTATATCTATATGCAGTGTACATATTATGGTTGTATTGTATGGTTGTGTTTAGTGTCCTGTCTGTCTGTAACTTTGTGTGGTAGTGTTACCACTGACAGGTCTCTCTTGGAAATGAGACCTTGTGTCTCAATGAGATTTTAAACCTGTATAAATAAAGGCTAAATAAAAAAAATAAAAAAATTAAAGGCACAAGCAATTATATGCACATGTTGATACATTATTGTGTTCTAGTGTTTTCGCTCTAAAACATGTAGCAACACAAGCAAATATGTATTCAGTTTTGTATGGCATCTTTAAACAATACCAAGGACCATGCATGCATGCGGTGTAACATTTCGAAACAAACATTTAAACAGCCAAAAGCTACCAATGGCACTACATATTAAACAAAACAGGACATTTAATTTAGCAATTAACATAAGCACCACCAAACCTCCAAACTATAAATCCCCAATGCCCCCCATTATTGGGCATGCACTTGGTACAATCCGTTTGGCCAATTCCTGTGTTTACAAGCTCTGGCATCTTTTGCTTCTGCCTGCCAAGATGTCCCTCCAGTAGCAGCAACTAGCAGTGAAACCCCAGGCAATGGTAACTTAAAGAAACATTTAATAGATTGTCAAAGTCATCTAGAGACCAAGTGTGACTTTACAGAACTTAAAGTGGACCTATCATGCTATATTTGAATAATATAGTGTAGGACCATACCTATATACGGCATATTTATACTTTTTTTTTTTCAAAATACCAAACAGATCATGCATTTTAGCCATGCCTCATTTTGCTCAATTTGAAAAAAATTTGCTCTGTTTTTGCAAGGGCAGATTCAGTGAGAACAGCACCACCTACAGGCCTGGCATATGTACTACAGCGTCTCCAGCGCTTTCGAACGGCAATGGCCGTGGCTGTCTCCTCCTGATTGGAGGAGTTGGCCCAATAGCCGTAGCGCCACTGTTTTGATCAAATCCGTTGCAGCCCCTTTTTTAGAGATTTGGGTATGGAGGAAAATAGAGAGGGTTGTGTTTTCTGACACTTGGTGAGTTCCCTGTAACACCGGGGACACATATTCATGTATAAAAGATGTACAAAAGTGCATTTTGCATGATAGGTCCCCTTTAAGTTACTACAGAAATGAGTAACGTGACAGGTGTTTGTTTGTTTATCTGTCTGTCACTGTGATAGTTGTAACCATGCAAAATGAGGTCTAGAAACGTGAGAGTTGTGTGATTGACACCAAAATGAGGATTGTGTACAAAGATGGGTTTGGTCTGAGCAAGAGCTCTGGAAGTAGGTTTGATAAGAAGCAGGGAAGAGGCCATTTGCTAGAAATCGAGAAATAGTTTCATAATTTAAAGGTCCCCTATTATACTCTTTTTCAACAATATATTATAGGTCTCAGATATATAAAAAACATGTCTCTGAAGTGTTTGGCTTGAAATACTAAACAGATAATTGTAGCATGCCATAAACCGCTCCGTGCGTGCGTGTGTGCGTGCGCGCGAGCGAGTGATACTTTTGTGTTTCTGCCCCTGCCATTCCCGCACAAGGTTGCAACATTGTTGATAAACTCAAGCACCGACACCTGTCTGCTCTCACATTCCCGCATTATGTCTTGCGGGAACCAATCTTTATTTTTTTCACATTCTATCCCAGCTGCAAATTTGGGGGCGGGACACAATAAATAAAGCTTCGCCAGTTTGGGTCCTTATCACAACTGATCAAGATGGCCAAACGATTCTCTGCTCAGAGGGTCTTGCAAATGATTTTGGAAGAGAGAGAACCATTTGATGATGATGTAGAGGAAGAGGTTTCAGAATGTGAGGATCACATTTCTGAAAATTCTGAGTCTGACAGTGACTTTGAAGAAGAGGATGAGATTGAGCATCAGCTAGTTACAAAAAAAAAAGACGAGTCACAGGACCAGCCGGTCAGCAGGTAAAAAAACCTGTAGCACTTTGATTCATTAATGTGATCTAACAAATGTAAAAGGACAAATAATTGTAATATTAAAAAGTGCTGAGTCTGTGTCTGTAGCTTTAAATGCAAATGAGCTGCTGCTGGCCACGCCCCACTGCGATATGTTTGGTTTAAAAAAATCACAATGATGCTCAAGTAGGAGATTCAGGTGATAAGGTGGACGGGTGTTACCTTAGTTGGTTATTGGCTAATGGTTACACAACCCAAAAAAACATCACAACATGGCCAAAATCTGATCAGCTCATTTTCAGACAGGTTTTTATATAAATGGATCAGGACAAAAAGAGAACCTTTTTGGCTGAAACTTTCCGAATCTCTTAGCACAGAGGGGACACATATTTATGTATAAAAGACATGAACATTTTGATTTTGCATAATACTGTAGGTGACCTTTAATTTGTAATTTATTTCCCCTTCTAACCCCAACCCAATTGTATGTCTTGCTGAAGATTCTGCCTTGTAATGTACCCTCTGAACAAATACCTGCTTAACGATTGGCATTTCCATCAGCCTCAAGTCTTCTACTTTCATGCTACTTATTAAGTGTTAGCAAGCATACAGCTAAACAAAGAAGGTTTACATTATACCTACTGTTAAGTTCAAACTGATAAAGTTCCTTTTTCCTCATCATTCATCATTCTTTTACCAAGTGTTATGTTAGTAGATCTTGATTTATATACTACTAATGTACTAATATATTGTACTAATATTTTGTGTTCTTAAATATATGCAGCTTTTGTTCACTCTGACGTTCTCCTATCTTGTTAAGCCATTCTCTTCCCACAGCTTCCAACAATCCTCCAGTAAAATGTGGACATTTCCTCTTTACTTCTCTTATCTGAGAGCTAAAGAAGGAAGGCACAAGTGGCTTAAGGAAGGGAATGTTGTCATTATGGACAAAAAGGGAAAGAGAATGAGGGGGGAAGTTAAGGAAAGGGTGGGTACCTTTCTTTTTCTTCAAGCCATTATCATTCCAGCATCTGCTAATAGTGGGGTATTAACATCACAACATGCATAATTTCACAGAAACACCCTCACATCTTGACCCCTGAAGCCATGTCTCTGCTGACTTGGGACCAGCACTAACTTGACCAGCTGTTTCAGTGTGTTGCTGTGAAATGCGTAATTAAATAAATGTTTGTTTTTATTGAAGGCACCTATTTAAAAAAAAATTATATATTTTTTTAGGGAATAATGTTAAACTCCTTAAGCTTCAGGCCACAAAGACTAATCCGATGGTTGCTATCTGGTAGTGTGCTGCCTTGAATTGGGTTTCTGCCCAGAAAAACCAGCCAACCAAATGTATTTTAAAATGAAGGCCATAGGAACACACATTTTTATATGAGTCTTCTGGTCTTAAATACATTAGAATTTAAAAATGTTTTATGGGATTGTCTTTTTTCTTTTTACTCTCGGAAACTGGTAAATCAGTAAGTCCCAACACTAAATACCAGAATTAGACTAATGGGTGTTTTGCTTTTTAAAACATCAGTGTTTATGGCCAGTATGGAAGTATCAGGGTGTGACTATAATGGTATGAACAATATTTTTTTCTGACTGATTAAAGGGTTACAAACAATGAGAGCAACCAGACAACAATTTGTGAGGCATGGAGTACATGTTTGAGTAGAATTAGCAATTAGTCTTTTTAACCAATGAATGATTTTGTGTTTTGAAAACCATATTATATCTATGAATTTGAGCACATACTGTTGAGAATGTTGTTCCGCTGGCAGGTAGTGTGATTATTTAAGCCAATTATTGTGTGGACAAAATCATATCTCTTTCCTCCAAGGCAGGCTGAATTCTTATTTTAATTTCTTTAAAGAATGATTCCCTCTTATTTTCAGCAGGAAGCCACTGGTTGCCAGAAGAAGTCCTCATGTAAAAATTATCATATTTCAACTTGATTAATTAGCTCATACCTCAACATTTTTAAAAACAAGTTTTGCGAGTCTGATTTAATTTGTTAAATTAAGGTGCCAGTAAGAGAAAACTGAAAAAGAAAACAGGGTCTGATTTAGGGCGCTGCTACCTTGTGATATAGTCTGGATGCTCCTTATTTTTTTGTCTTAAAACTTTAACACTTTCCAGTGTGTTTTCATGTGAGGAAAGTCAACTTTTACCTCTTGGTCACCTAAACATTTCTTATTTTTCTTATCAGCGCAACTTTTTTGAAGGCAGATTTTGAAAACATCGAAATGCAGAAATCCAAGCCCCTCCCTTTTGGCCTCCCCCAAAGCCACTCCCCCCAAAACACATGGATCCTGCTTAAGGAGAGGAACACCATTTGGTTGTATTGGGCTGGATAAACTGTATATTAAAAAAATTCAGGATTACACATTTTATTCAAATATTACCAGAAATGAAGGACTAATATTAGTCAACCATAAGTTGTAATGGTTGTTTTCTGGATCTTGACGCAAATAATGAGGCTGCCATGAGAAATGTCCTGTTTTCACCATACCTAATGGGAACTTAAGGGCTACACAGGGTGCATACATAATACTAATAAATGGGAAGTGTCAGCAATTCCAACAGCATTTATTTGGACCAAGGCTGTCTTACACTTTAATTCACCCATGCTATATTTGCTATAAATCACTGATCATTATTTTTGAATAACTAATTGATAAACATGTGTTTTTGAAATATTTGTTCTCAGTCTGATATTAGCTACACACAAAACAGTCTGAAAAGAGTTTTTTTTTTAAGTAAAAAAATATTATCATAATAAAAATGAATTCAAAGATGGAAACATTTTCCTTAAATGATGGTCATCATATTGTCATTATTGAAAATAACTTAACTAAAGCTGCAGGTTAGGAGAGAGGTTCCACTGAGTGAGTAAGGGGGGAGTTTTCTTTCCTCCAAGGGAGTCAAATTTCCAACTCTGTGGGTCTGAGAGTCACCCAGCTCAGAACTGAGAGAGCCTTTGTACTGAGAGGGAGGGAGAGAGAGAGCAGCATTAGTGTGACTTCAGGTCTGCACAGTGAGGCAGAGGGATCACGGACTTTGACGGAATTCCATCACACACATGCACTTGGAGTTCACTTCCAAACCTGGATTTGTATTCCTTTACTTGCTAAAATGTTTCAAGGGTAAGGCAATTAAACATTACTTTACCTTTTCTGAGTGTATGAAAGCATCCTATCTTAAATTTAAGTTGCACCTCAGAGGAGACCTGTGATGTAGCAACACTTCTTCTATGGACAGCCTACTTGCCTCTTCATTTAAACACTTTCCCTCTCTACATCAGCCATTAACGTTATGATAATTGTATTTAACCTTTTTTTTTTTTGCCTGAACAAACCTAGATTTTTGTGAATGATGTGTTTCCTCAGGTGGTCTCTTGCCCTGCATCTACTCCTGCTGTGCTGGCTGGCCACTGCCCTGCAGGTTATAGAAGGTAAGATTAATGCTGCTGCTGCTCTTGCTTAACACTGTAACTGTAAAGAAACACAAATATAATGGATCAATTTGGCATTGACCAAGCAAATGCTTCATTAACGGAGCTTTTCCGTTTGTTGATGATATGGTCCTAACTAATCTATGAACCCTACTAGCAAGGTAAAGACCATGGGAGGCAATTAAGTGTGTGTTGTATCATTAAGCAGTAAATACCAGTTTCCATGTAAAGGTAAAAGCTATAGTGTTAACTATGAATACATATCTGGGAAAGCTCTAATAAACAAAATGCTTTAGTTTCTCATGTACAACACAGTCACAGCAATTTTGGATAATTTTGATCAGATTCATGGCATCCTGTCCTTTTTACTGTATGCTTTATAATGTGTGTCACAAGGTTAGGTTCCTTTGGCCATTTTGCTACATTACTTTTCTAAGTGCAGGTGTACATTCCTCTCCTATTGCCAAACAACTTATGAAGCTAATGTTAGCGTGATTAGCCATTTAGCTAGTGGATAAAATCTGCACGCTTCAGTGGTCATTTTAGTAGATGGAGAAATGAGAATCATGCTTTTGTTTATCTCAACCTGAAATCTTGGAGACCTTCTTGCGACATTCACAAAGAATATCATTTGTTAAATCTGAAACTGTTACCATTCTAATCTGCTTATTTGCGACTAAGCAGGGCTTCGCAAACTTGTATTACGTATATATGTAGTTTCTTGGGGTTATAGGTCACACCTATGTTTTTAGGGTCCTCATTGTAAGATATTAGTAAGAGCTATCTTTACAGTTCAAATAGCAGAACAACAAAGGGAGATAGAGCTTTACAATTAGGTTTGAATGGTCATGATGCACATATTAATGTAAAATGTCAAGTCTTGCCCGCACACTTGAGGTAATACTGTAGGTTCCAAGGAACATCAGCTGACTTTAAATTGTACGTGGCTGATTTCAAGATATTGACCCCGAGAAAACATAAAACTATTTACCCTTGAAAAATAATTGCTAAGAACAAAGGTGATCAATTTAGATGGGGAACAAAAGACCCTGAGAACTCTCCTGTTTTTTATCCCATTGATCCCAATGTCTTAGTTATAATCAAGGCTGTTTTGACTTCTTAATCTTTAAAACAAATACAGAGACATGGTGAATATTTGGGAAGAGATGTCGAAATCCCTGTTTGGTCGTATTATGTGAAAGAAAATGTTACACCTAGAACTTCACTGAAGACCCATTTGACTTAATGGACTTAGATGACTATGTATCTATAAGGTGGAAGCCAACTAGTGATCTGGAGTCATCTACATGTTGTTGGCAGTAAAAACTAAATAATGATTGGGTTTAAGGATAGACTTATGAGGCATACCATTTTTGCGGGTGCATGAGAATGGGCCTTAATACCTGGCCAAGATTTTTAAAAAACTGACCAAAAGGTTGCAGTTAAGCACCAATTATAATGTAAAAGAGTTATCAAATTAACAGTTTTTCAGGAGAACTTCTAGAGTCAAATTTCACCAGTCATCCACTCTTCATTACAAACCAATAATATGCGGTCAGTCCCTTTTCAATTCCCATGTTCACACCTGTGTCAGCTGCTGTGGTTTCCGTAGTTACTCCCTGCTGTGAGGATCTTCTTATACAGCTCTGTAGGAGAGAGACAGTTTGTTTGTTTGGCAATAGGCTGGGCTTCCTCTGCCCCCTTTATCCTGAAAGTGTGTGTTTGTGTGTGTACAATGAGGTAGCTGGAAGTGGCAGACGAGTCAAACGCTGCACCAGGGTGAGAAATGAACTGTTTAGTTTGTATGGTAATGGTGTGAGGGGTTTCATCTGCACTGCACTTGCTGTTTGTGTGCTTGAGGACATCAGAGGGGTCGGTGTGGGCTGGTTCACACGGAGCTTTGAAAAGCAATGTTGAGAACACACTTGTCCCTGGGCCAGATTAATGTCAGCCCGTTTAAGTATGTGGGTGGTTGATTTTTGACAATGGATGAAGGAAATATATATTTTTTTTAACATTTACAGAAGTTCAGAAAGAATCCAGGTTACAGTGTGTCTGCATGATTTAGAAGAAGTACTTTATATACACTGAACACAGCTCATCACATTGCGGAATGCCACAGGCTTGCTGGATAGAGGGACTGTCTTGTGATCATAACAATATCATATGTTTAAACCCACAAACCTGTGTCCCAATTGTACACAATGTCATGACTATATATCAGAGTCCTTCAATGCTTATGCCTGAATACTATTCTGGAGCAACAGTTAATATGAACCCAGTTGAAAAGAGACTCTCAGACAGAATCCACACTTAGGTTGGTCAATTTAAAAAAGCGTGTTTTTCTTCTTTTGGTGCTTCGTAGTGTATGTTAAGCTGGTGTTTTCAACACTTTTGCAGCTATTAACCTACAATAACTGGCATTCAGCACAGACATCAATCTTGACAAAAAACAATCTTAAACAATAACGTGAGCGTGCATCGTTTTCACACATTTCAATAATCTTTCTTTTTATTTAGTTGCTTTAGTGTGTTCGGTTTAGAGAGCATCATTGTAGGCATCTACATTCATAGACACAGGACTTATTTTTCTGTTTTCCAGACTCCAAATGTCACCCTGTCCTCCAAAAAACATTCTTATTCCTGCCTCCAGGAACCTTCACTTTCCATTTAGCATTGGTTGAGTTGCTCTGAAAGGGTTCCATGTTTAGCCAATATAAATGATTGTGAGGTGAACCCAGTGGGAGTCCTTTTTGTACGAGCCGCCCCTCTGTACTGTAAAACCAAATCCCATCATTTACTGTTGAGATCCTCTCTTACAAGCCATACTTTGGTTCCTTTGGTTGTTGGTATGTTTTCTGTACGTTTTCTGCTGTCAAAAACATGTTTCCCCCCAACTCCCACCTTTAAGTCTTTGCTTCTTCCGCTCTTGACCTTATTTGGTCTCTGCTGTTCCTGGAATAAAACTCCCAGCAAGCTCCATTTAGTGTTTTATGAGTCTGAAAACCTGGCAGGGAGTGTCATAGCTGTATGAAAGAGCCTATACCTAAATGTCCTCAGTATATTAGAGAACTGCACACCCTCACTGCAGCGGCGTCCTGTCTGGAATGTGCTCAATGAGGCAGATTAACTTTGATTTTAACACAGTTGGGCACAATGGGCCAACTGTAAAAGGTGTCATTGCCGTATGTGTGTAATGGTCGGATCTATGGGATGGGGAAATAACAGTCACTGGAAACTTGAAAATAAGAATGGCTGTTTCTTTTAGGGTCTTATGACTTTCCGTTGAACATGGTCTTGTGTTTTCCATGATGTGATGCACACTGAGATGATGTAGTTCTTGACGTTGGTTCCCATTACAGCATAGAGGAAAAAAGTGCTTTGATTTCAAATAAAGCCAGAAAAATATGTTGTGTTTTTGCAGAGGATGTTTAACTAATAAATGAAGCATTTTTTTTGATTGACGTGATGATTTTTAAGATAACAATTCTGATTTACAGCTCTTACAGTAATGCTTTTTAGAAAGGAGACTGTTGCTGTTGTTTGGGTACACCGTTTCCATAGTGACTGTTGAGCATGAATCGTTATCATTGTTCCGCGCTATCTATGCTTCTGTGATAGAAACATACAATGAAGGCTTTTAACTAAGAGTGATACAATCTAAAACGTATTGCCTGCTCTAGGTGTGAATAAGCAAAAACATTTCTACTTAGTAAAACTTAGTATCTTTTTGGAGTAGATATATATAGTTCAATTAAGTGAGAATTTTCATCACCAATTCATTTGCCGAATAGTTTATCAATTCATCTTTTTCTTTTGTAAAAATGTAAACCCCAGAGCCAAAACAAATGTCCTCAAATGACTTGTTTTATGCCAAAACCAAAAGGATTCAGCCCACTTTTGGATAAGACAAACAAAAGCAGCATTTAGTAATTGTTGTTTTTAACTATAATTGAAATTAAGCCTTGAATTAACCAATTTTTTCAGATTTAGTTTAAAGTTTAAAGTTTTTTTTTATTTCAAAGAAACAAATATCATGGTACACATTACCAGTACTATTTTTACAACGTATTTTCTGCTTTGCTTCCTTTACCTGTTTTAAAATAACAGAGATGCTATCAGACGGTAAGTAGTTTGCTGACTGACAAAAATAAACCTGACCTGCACTCAGGTTCATTTTATGTAGGGCAGATGTTATACCTGTCTTGCTTTGTTTAGTTAGATTGTTTTGGTTTGACTTAAAATAAAGTCACAACCAGAGCCATGTCCTGAATAAAAAATGAATGTGTGACTCCCACAAAGACTGCTCTGTCTTTTAGAAAGTTGTCATGCTGGTCACTCACACAATGTAAAATGGCATGTTCACCTTCTTATTTTGAGTTAACTTTCAATACCTTGTTTGAGAGATAAGTAGGAAGTACAACGTTCTTCTGTGTGCCTGTTTATGCTCAGGTATGCTTTTGCATATTTGGGTCTGTGGCTACTAAAATGATGGCCATTTAGCTGTTTGCAGATGGAGAGCACTATACTTAAACACACACATCAACACACTCTTCCTGAAGGACAAATCTGTCAGTCACAACACTAAATTACTAACATGATCATTGTTTCCTCTGCTCTGTCCTCTTTAAGTAGACTTCAGGAAGAGTATGACAACATTCCATGCGAATTCCCAATTCCTGTGTAATGTAATTGAAGAATCAATTGGAAACTGAAATCCTGCACGAACCTGGTGTTTTAGATTGGAAAGATTTCTTATTTGCCCTTGTATTAGACACGACAGCATAAATCCTTCTTCTTCACTTCTTTCCCTGAGGCTGTGTGGATGTGCTTCTATTGTTGCTGAACATACCTGTGAAAAAGATGTTGGTCAAACATTGACAATACTATAATATCTCATTCCTTTTCTTATGTATCACTTTAACTGACTGGAGCTTTTTACAAAGGATTACAAATATATTACTTTTTACGACCTTAAAAATACGCTAATTGCTAAAAAGGTACTTCTGAAATTGCACTTCTTTCTGTGGACGTAGTCTCCTTTCACTACCCTGCCTTTGATGAAACATGTTTTTTTTATATAAAACATATTCCTTTGTGCATTCAACATCATCTATGATTCCTTAGGGACTCCTAGCGGGGCAGGACAGTTCTGAAATATTTTTACTCCTATGACTAAAGGAGGACAGAATGTGCTCAGGGAACTAAACAAATTACCACTAGATAAATGTCCCAGGTCCTTCTAGGGGTTTGAGGGGAAATCCAATTTCGGACCAGTTATATAAGATTTTGAGAAATCAGCCTGAAACCCATGTAAATAAATGACTTGATCCCGTGCCTTATCCAGAATACACTGGGTATTTCAAGAGGGGATGATGGGAAGTTTTTTGCACTCTAACAATACTTCATCTTTGTCTAGTGCTGACATCACATGTGCATTCACCTGCACTTGTCTATAGAAAGTCTTTACAGAGACAAGAATACAAAAATGTATTTTACTTCCGCAGCTCCAAACAATAGTGAACTTTGTGCTGCGATTTCAGTGGGTGGACGTCAATAGATGGTACTCTGCAAGGGGGGGCTGTAGAGGGCAGATGAGATAATATTTTCCTATCACATTTCTCTAAAGGTTGTCTTTCATTCCAGCCATTTCTCATCACATTTGTCAAAGAATTCCCCCATTACTGTGCCTCCCATGTGTTTCATTAGCATTCGTATTGGAGGAGGAGATGAGTCGATGCGAGAAGCTCTAAGAGGTTGTTTACTCTGAGAACAACACTCGCAGCTGAGCAAACACCCGCCAACACACACACAAACACACACTGAGAGTCTTACATTCAATGAACTGTGCCCCATACATGCATAATCAGGTCATAAACGGATGTAAACAGTCCAGACCAGCTTGTATCTATGATACCGTATCTTTGAAGAAATGGCTCGACTGGCTTGGTTCGTTTGATACTTAACAGCTTATCTGAATTTTCTGCTCCCAGTAGTTAAAATAATGATTACAAGATTGTTTCATAATACATGTACAAATTATTAAATTAAGATTGTTTGAAGACACTGTATGCAATGAATTGTACAGAAACTTTTCTGGAAAATGTTTCTTTAGTTGTAAGTGCCACTTTTTTCTGACATATTTACTAGTTTTTATGAACTTAAGTTCTAGGAATCTGTTTCCTTGTCTGAGAATAATAACATTATTCTTAATATGATGTTAATATCATAATAATCATAGCAAGTGTAAATGCACTTTATCATGATACAACAAATATTTTGTATCAAATTGTATTACCACAAAAGCAAAAGCAGGCAAAAACACAAAAGCAAATGTTTATCAGAGGTTTGGAGCAAAGTGATTGGGGTCTGTACACCAAATCACACCAGATGTTGCCGCCAATGTAATACCTACCTGTCTTGCTCATGGCACTGTCCTTCTGTCTCAAGCAGTCTATGGTCTCAAGCTGCATCTCAGCTGGCAGTAGCTTTTGGAAGAAAACAAATACATTGATGAGCTGCAAACTAGGGAGAAGGCTGGTGTGTGGGGGGTAAGGGTGAAAGCCAGGCCACTGGATGTAATGGAAACGGCCCCTCTGCAGATGTCCGCCGCTGACCTCATAGCAACTCCAAACAGTGCATTCTTTATCATACAGTGTGGCATTGAGAGAACTTCTGTGTATTTGTAATGTGTGTGAGTGTGTGTGTCCAAAGTCAGAAGTTCATCCAGATTTGAGTCTTGGTTATTGTGTTAATTACCTGTGGAACGGCAGGCAGCTTGTAAGCCATTAAACTAATCAGCTCCCATGTTGCAAGTCGTGCTGCAATCACATGCCTCCATAACTTAACCTGTCTTTTTATGACAGAATTAAAAATATGCTATTTGCATTGCTTACCAAAACATTGCCAAACCAAACAGTTGTATTTTATGATATTTAGAATTGACTTTATGCTGCACAAAACTATGTTTTCACATTAAGAATGGATTCACTGACTTATGTGAAAAGTGATG
The DNA here is from genome assembly GCF_902827165.1 of Trematomus bernacchii. Lineage (NCBI taxonomy): Eukaryota > Metazoa > Chordata > Actinopteri > Perciformes > Nototheniidae > Trematomus > Trematomus bernacchii. The sequence continues at coordinate 10,426,563 of NW_022987689.1, read as the reverse complement.
CTGCATTAACAAACTTTCATAAAAAAGGTTGCAGTGTCTTAGCCTATTATTTTGGTTTCATGGCCCACAATTTGACTCTCAATGTTCTCGTTTGGTTTTCCAGCTGCAAGGCAAGGCAAGGCAAGGCAAGGCAAGGCAAGTTTATTTATATAGCACCTTTCAACACAAGGTAATTCAAAGTGCTTTACAAAAATGGAAGACATTTTAAAAATGGCATTTAAAATCAGTCATTAAAAAGGAAAGATAATAAAATAAACATTAAAAGAAAAAATACATGGATAAAAGTTAAAAGTTACAGTGCAGTTTAAGATGTGAATAGTTCAATTAAAAGCAGCGGCAAAAAGAAAAGTCTTCAGCCTGGATTTAAAAGTAGTAAGAGTTGCAGCGGACCTGCAGGTTTCTGGGAGTTTGTTCCAGATATTCGGAGCATAATAACTGAATGCTGCTTTACCATGTTTAGTTCTGACTCTGGGGACAGAAAGCTGACCAGTCCCTAAAGACCTGAGAGTTCTGGATGGTTCATAATTTAGCAGTAGGTCAGACATGTATTTTGGGCCTAAACCATTCAAAGCTTTATAAACCAGCAACAATATTTTGAAATCTATTCTTTGACACACAGGAAGCCAGTGTAAAGACTTCAGAACAGGAGTGATGTGATCCACTTTCTTAGTGTTAGTGAGGACTCGAGCAGCGGCGTTCTGAATTAGCTGCAGCTTTCTAATAGATTTTTTAGTGAGGCCTGTAAAGACACCATTGCAGTAGTCGAGTCTACTGAAGATAAAAGCATGGACAAGTTTTTCCAAATCCTGCTGTGACATTAGTCCTTTAATCCTAAATATGTTCTTTAGGTGATAGTAGGCTGATTTAGTAACTGTTTTAATGTGACTGTTGAAACTCAGGTCAGAGTCCATGACTACACCTAGATTTCTGGCTTTATCTGTTGTGTTGAACATTGCAGACTGAAGCTCAGCGCTAACTTTTATACGTTCTGCCTTGGCTCCAAAAACCATTACCTCAGTTTTATCTTTGTTTAATTGGAGAAAGTTCTGACACATCCAGTCATTGATTTGTTCAATGCACTTACTCAGTGTTTGAATTGGAGCATAATCTCCTGGTGAAATTGTTACGTAAATTTGTGTGTCATCCGCATAGCTATGGTAACTTATTTTGTTGTTTTTCATTATCTGAGCCAGTGGTAGCATGTAGATGTTAAAGAGAAGAGGCCCCAAGATGGAGCCTTGAGGTACCCCACATGTCATATTTGTCAACTCAGATGTGTATTTACCTATAGAAATAAAGTTTTTTCTGTCCTTTAAGTAGGACTCAAACCAATTTAGAACTGTTGCCGAAAGTCCCACCCAGTTTTCTAGTCGGTCTAGCTGCAGGATGCTCTTTACAGCTTAAACACATAAATAACGTGTATGCTGTATGTGGCCTGCTCAGCAGTTAGCATTGAGCTAACTTTGTCTGTTGTCTGTCGCACACTTAGCATTTAGCTAGATATTTGGCAGATATTTCTCCCCAGGAGTTGATGGAGACCAAAACAGAGTCAACAGGCAAGTGAATATTGGACTGACATTTCTGCATCCTGGATGTATAAGGCAAATGTTTGCTAACATGCTAATCATAACAACATATGACATGATGTTTTGTGAGCTTAACATTGCTCTAAAGTCTCAACAAATGTAACTTTTGAAGGTGGTAACAAAATCTTCCTTTAAAAAATGAAAAGTTATGTTCCCTAACACCTTTGCTCTATGCATTACATCAAAGGCTAAGGCCTTTCTTGGTAGTCTATGACAAGTAAGTTATGGTAGCTAATGTTAGCAAACCTTGCTTTATAGGCTAACTGAGATCACTGGCTTACTGCTGACTTGATAAGTATGACTCCTCTTCCATCATGCAATACAGTTAGATTCATAATGCTGTTGTAATTGTCAGCCACATACAGCTAGTATAATGCTTAGCTGATAAAAGTGAGTGCTGAAATTATACTTCCTTTTTTGAAATGGATGTTAAGGGGATTTTATTCCATGCACCACAAAGGAAACATAGTAGCCTATTTGGTATGGGCTCTGCCTTTTATTCTGCACATGCTTGTGTTGAGCACAATTTGTCCAATAAGTAAGATTTAGACAATCTGTTAACACGTAATGAGAGTAAATAAGTGAATTTACTTTAGACCACTTAAGTGACTTGTCTATTCCGCAGTGTTTCTATGTGAGACTGTGTGATGTTGGCCCCATGACTTCTCTAATGCAATTGGATGGATGTCTGCCCTGGTCATTATCCTAAACTATCCTAATAATAGTTGTCTGCCATCAGTAAGACCAAGCCTGGTTTTCTATTTGATTATTTGATAGGATCTAGCCAGCACACAGTACAACATGATTTGTCATTCAGCACGATGCAATCTAAATTCTACTTATGCTTCAATGGGTTGAAATGGGATCTCTGACTGACAGGGGGACACACACAAACACATTTACAAAAGTTGGGATAAGATCGGTGCACACACATTTTTATCCATAACACAAGATCCTGGTTAGAAAGAGTTGAGGTAGCTATAGGATATCAAAGTTTAAGTGCACAGCATTCGTGTCTTTATTTTGTGTGTGTGTGTGTGTGTGTGTGTGTGTGTGTGTGTGTGTGTGTGTGTGTGTGTGTGTGTGTGTGTGTGTGTGTGTGTGTGTGTGTGTGTGTGTGTGTGTGTGTGTGTGTGTGTGTGTGTGTGTTGGCAGGTCAGTTCAGGTTAATCTTACCCTGGGGTCAACCTCTCCTTGCGATAACCTCTTTGACTCCTAATTCCCTTCTTTTCTTCTCGTCTTATCTTTTTTTCTTCTTTTCTTTTCCTAAAGAAGCCGCTTTCTGGTTCGTTTTTTTTTCTTCAGTTCCTCCCTTCCTCTGCCCACCCTCCCCCTCTTTTCCCATGCTTAGGAATAATTTGTCACTAGGGTTGTCACAATGTGAGCTATAACTATGGGATTATCATGGCCGAAGGAATTCACACAAATACCATCATAATATGTATTTATAATTGCTTTCAGTTAATCTTTTACTTTGTTTAGTTTGGGCTTTGTCTCTTTTGAGTGTTGGGAGATAGAGAGACCACAACTGTATAAAAGCGTACAAAATGAAAGAAACTGAAATAGGCACTGGATTATACTCATATTATTATAATATGTGTATAATTCACTTTAGGCATAATAAAGGACTATGTTCCAGGGCTATTTCTATGTATAGTAAGCATAAAAATGACAGGGATGATAATGATGATGATAATTATTGCTCCTATTCCTGCTACCACCCCCACTGTTTCTAAGCAGAACACTGATGGAGACTGATCGACTGTAACTCACTCCCAGGCCGCCTCGCCCCTTTGCCTGCAGGTAGTCCCTTTGTCTTCACTGAATGGTTGGAGGTTGAGTTAGAGGTTCAAAGAGTGTGTGATTGTGTGTGTGATTGTGTGTGTGATTGTGTGTGTGTGTGTGTGTGTGTGTGTGTGTGTGTGTGTGTGTGTGTGTGTGTGTGTGTGTGTGTGTGTGTGTGTGTGTGTGTGTGTGTGTGTGTGTGTGTGTGTGTGTGTGTGTGTGTGTGTGTGTGTGTGTGTATCTCAAATCATCTCTGACATTCCAGGCATTTTTATGTCTGCCACCTGCAGTCCTGGACACAAAAGGGGATTGGATGAGACGGGCTGGTCCTGTCCCACTTATGCAATCATCACTGAACCTTAATGTTTTCAAACCAACAGCTTACACTGCCTCTCAGTGATGTAGCTGTAAATTACAAGCCAAGATCACCATTCGGTAAATCATTTGTACTAACTTTAATGTGACAAAAACCACATTTTTTTGTGATTTCATTTCCTAAGACAACTTAGATAAGTTATAATTAAAATATATGATATTGATTTACAGTTATTTCTCGCATAATTTATGTCCTTACCTCAAAAATTATTTATTAAGGTAAAAGGATGTAGAACACTTTATTTTCACTAAATCTGGGTCGGCACACTTTCCACTGTATTCATGCTCGCAGATATCTCCCTTCTACCTTCTGTTTCTGGAAATATTTAGAAATGTGTATCTTTTTATATATAAATACATTTTTTATTTTTTTTTTCTCAAGCCTATTATTTATTCCTGTCAGTATCATTCTTGATTTCCTTTTCAGCATTAGTTACAGATCTTTAACACATTGCAGTACATTCCTGAAGCATTTTCTTTAAAGTTCCTGAAGCAGTTTGTTTAAATAAAGAGCAACCACTTCCAAAAACATTTAACAACTTTATTCTGGTTTTGCTGATGTTCTAGCTTTATTAATTGTGTAATGCATATCACTGAATAAATTACCTACATTTGACTTCATAATAATAATAATGACTCACCACTCAAAATGATGATAGTGTTTGATTTAGTGACTTTCTTGGCAGGCCTTTACAATCAGAGCTTATAAATGTAGTCCAACATTTCCTGGCTGAACATGGCCTGGAAATATGAAATGAAAACACATCGTAGGTGGAGCGGAAGATGGGGGAGAGGAAAGGAGGTAGGGGGAGGTGCAACACTAGCTTCATTGACTGCTTGCCTAGTGGCTACAGTGAGCATGTGCGTGACTGTCTGAAAATGTGCATGTGTGGTATACCATTACCTGAAAACAGGTCCTCTCTGTTGACCTGTTGAGCCCGCCCACCCACATTTATTTCGATTTAGGGTTGGCTTAGAGGATGTTTCAATCAAGACCTACTTGGGTACAGTTGAATAAACAACACAGTCACACACATAGACAAAACAAAAACAAAACAAAGTCCCTTTGAGTAGTCATGCAAAGATGTATGAGCTTAATTAGTCATGAAGAGTTAAACATTCGATACCATCTGTAGTGCTCCATAAATGAGTTATTGTGTTGTTCTGGCACAAAAACACTAGAGCAGTGAGCCAGAACCTCTTTCGCTCTAATTGGCAGAGATTGTACACTCAAACTCACACGTAGGACTTGTGAACACACAAAAACAGGAATGAAATCATCCTTGTGTGTCAGCTTCGACCATCGTGAGCCTCGTTTAATTGGACAGCTATCCAGATTGTTGCAATAATATTTTAAGTTAAATATCTTCAGGTATTAGTTACCAGCTTTTTCTATCTGATGTGCCTCTACAGCCCTTTTATGAGTTTGAATAGGTAATTATAAATGTATGCAGTTTATTTATTTTTGTGCAGTGTCAATAAAGAAACACACAGTATTCTTAAATGACAACAATGTCCTCTCCCTAAAAGTGTTTTAAAAATACTATATCGTTTTATTATAATTTTTCGACTAATTGTTCTGCCTTGGTCATAACCAAACCCAATCTTGGTAAATTTTGGAAAATCATGAGGTCATGGAAACTTCTATTTTCAGGTTTGATCTCACGTTCTTTTTGTATTTTCATTTATTTGGATCAACTTTTCATTTATACTTCTATTTTATCTATATACTTCGACTTTTAAGCTCTCTAGAAACATGGTTGTTAGGCGCTCTTAGTTTAAAGTTAATAAATATGCTGCATATTCAACCAAATTGTATTAAACAAAAACGTTTAAAATGTAAAACATGTTAGTGTGGCAACTTTTCTAAACATGGACCTAGAAACAGATGTGATGGGAAGATCATGTTTTTAACCTACTTTTACTTTTAACTTTTTATTAAGGTAACATTTACATTTTCTTTACTCAGGTCTGCATTTATTACTGTGTATGACCACTAGGTGCTGCCAGAGTGCCAGTATTTATGAGCAAGGCTACAGTATGTTAGAGGTTCCCTTTTTTAAGTCCCCTTTATTGTTTCTGCTCTGTTGTGTTGATTTTAAAGTTCCTGAAAAGAGTAAGCTGATATGTAATTATATTTATGTGTATAAATACCTAAAATGTAATAACTCCATCCATTTTAAGAGCTAAGATTGACCATTAAGCCTGACTATTGGACATGTTTCTGATAATAATGTGACATATCACAAAGTTTCCAGCATTTTAAGTGTTCTTGTCCATGTGGTTTCTTCTCTGTCTCCTAAAGACACCTTAATGTTTATCTATGTGAATAAATTCATATAATCTCCATGCGATTGACTTTGACAGTAAACCAATTAGAGTTTATTGTTGGGGAGGTTGCTAGATAGAGCGGGAACTGAGAGAGAGAGAGGGGTGAAGGGTGATAAGGGTGACTCTTCCAGGAATCCAGAGGCCCTTAACAGGGTCACCATGTTTAGAGAAAGGATAACACACATAAGAATGGGGCAGCAGCTATTGCACATGAAAGTTTACACTTTCTTTTTGTCATTTGTTAACACCATAATGCCAAAGAGAGGCCATGTTCACCATCCTACGTCACTTGTATTTACATATTATTTACTTGAGGAAGCTGGTTAAAGCTCCACTATTCAAGATTTATTTTTACCAATGGATCAAATGACTATGTGTAATGTGACAGGGGTTCTTTGTAGTGAAGAACCCACATTAAATGATCACCTGCTGTTTGCCAACAGGTGTCTTTAGGGTCTTTTAGCATATTGTTTCACTAACTTTACCGTTTACTCTTATTACTCTCAAAAAGCCTCTAGGACTTCAACAGCAAAAGTTGCTGGGGACCAAAACAAAACTAAAAGGATGACATTCATCAATCTGCCATCTCCCAATGAATGCTAATGTTGCTCCATGTCTTCTGGATGTTTTAAAAGCCAGCTGTGTACTAACAATATTGCCAAAACTACTTTATAAGGTTGTAGTATGTTGTACTTTATAACCAGTGTGAACTGCTGCCCCCTAGTGGCCCAAAAAAAACACATGATACTGCTTTAATTCATATTTTATCCAGGTCTGAAAAGTGAATGCAATGTAGAAGTGCACTACACGTATATTATTTCAGCATGGGGATACTCCACTGGTTGCAGAAAGATGTCAGATTGTCGAGAAGTCTAACCACAGAAAACTTTTTCCTAATTTGTTTGTGGTTTCAATTGCTATTTTCAAGTCTTCTTTAAACTGTACATCATTTTAAATATGATGGACCCATTTAGACTCAAATCATTAAAGGTGGGGCAGGTCATTTTGGAGAAACCAGCTCGAGTGCGCCAGAATTTGAAAATACACAGCCGGAACAAATCTGCCACTTCCTTACAGAGCCCCTCCTCCAACACACACGAACGCACATGACCAATGAGGGCACGAGATAAGTTTGTGCACAGATGGAAGGCTGACAGGCAGGTAGGCCATCCAGTTACTTTAGCCGGGCCGGCTAAAATGATTGGTCGTTTGGAAATCTCTTGTTCAAAGTTCAGATGTACTTTGCTCCACCCTCTTGGTTCGAAAAACCTATATGGCGACGGCTGGTGCCAAACTCAAGTCTTCATATCACATGTTGAACAAATCATTTCTTACAGTTCATAGTTATGGTATGTAAATGTCATTATTACAGTTTGTATTGCTGCCCCCAAGTGGGTAAACCGTTGATACGGTTTTAAAAACGTATTTCCCCCTTGATAAAACCTGTATAATTGCCAACCATTATAGTCGGAACACCTCAGCTTAATAGGGTTAGACTAACCCTAACCATAACCCCAGAACTTGGTCCCCCCTTTCTTCCTGACCCCCTCTAACCCATCCTCACCCCTTCCCATTCCACACCACCTTATCCCTGGCTAATCCATGACTAATCAAGCATCTGCCTCTGGGGGGTCTCCTCCCTCACCCTCTCTTTAAATCTTAAACCTATCATCTGCTCCGTTAGAGACCGACCCTTTCCCTCCCACAACAGTCTTTATGTCAGTGTGCTCTGACCGGCATGGCTCCCAGGGTCTGATCAAATGTATCAACACCTACAACCCACCACCCCCAGGTAAGGCAGTTAGGAGAGAGAACAAGGATGATGTCACATGGGTAAGAATAAAAAGTGGGAGTGCAACAAATATATAGTATATAAAAGTGCGTTAATCAATGTGTCCAACCCTAAAGAGCCTAAATGTGCCATATGCAATGAGTAAAAGCATCTCTGATATCGATGGATACCAAATTGTTATGAATCTCATCAGTGGTGTTTCCATCATAAACATGAAGGTATTTTTTTTAATGCAAATTGAAAATATGAATACAAATTATTGGAACGCCAAATGCTAGAAATGCCAGTCTCCCCTTCCTTCTCTTATGTTATACATTGCCTGTATGTTATGCTGATGTCACCATCTTCATCTGTATCCGGCACCCATAAACCCTTGCATATTTCAGTTGTTTCCTGTATTTAGTACAGGTTGCAATTTGATTCCTCCTCAAAAGTGAGGTATTACAATATAGTCCATCACATATAGGGTTACCCCACCCCTCTTCAGCCTAAACAAACACCTCCACCCAATGATCCTCAGAAGCACTCCATCCCTCGTCCTGGTCCTCACCAAACATGTAGAGAAGCACAATACGACAGAACAGGCATCTCTTTGTCATCACCAATACGGGGCCTCTCTGCCTCTCTCCTTGATCAGTGAGCTGCAACAGAGAGAAAGTCCACACTTATAAATGCTTCCATTCAACCTTTTGTGTTTATTTTTTAATTTTAGTCATGTGACTTTTGTATGTTATGTTATCAAGGCTTTTTTGTTATTGCTCTGCCATTTAAAGGGGGAGGGTTAGGGTTCTCAGCCTTCAATAAAACAAAACAAATCTCTATTTATAAGCAACTTAAGAATAGTCTCAAAATATAAATATAGAAAATATATAGAAAAGTAGCATTTTCTCTGAAATATGACTAGGTGGAAGGAAGGAAATTGACTCTAGGGATTTCTCTGATATTGGTCTATATATTCCCATTAAAAATAGACTGAATACGTGAAAGTGAATCAAGTTGCATTGTAAATCCCAGAATAATAAAGGGAAGCTTAATTATTTGTCTTGGAAACAGTAAGAAATATAAATGCACAAACATGCATGATACATAAATGAAATGTCAATAGGTAAGAAAAATGTTCTAATGTGTAAAAGACAGAGTTTTTAATTGATTAAAGGATATAGTAAGCATAATGCATTGCAAAGCTCCAAACCCCACTTTACTACACAGCTATTTGGCTATGACAAGTTTTTCTTAGTTTTTTTAATGTTTTGTATTTATTTATAAAATGTTACATCTAGCTAGGAAGGAATGCTTTGCCCTAATGTCCTTATAAAGACATCTCCCTGATAATGCTCCTGCAGTGTATTTTAGACTCATTTCAGTTTTGATATGGCCTTTTGTTATCTCACCACATCCTCAGTCCCAAGTACCTCATCCCAAGTTTGTGTGCATATGTTTATTAGACTTGACATGCTGTACTGTACATGTGGTGTGAGGGATAGGCTGAAAAAGACCCCAAGTATGACCCAGAGAACACACACACACACAGATGGGAAAGTAGGAGGAAGAGGAGGAGGAGGATGGACTAACTAACTCTCTAATCTGCCTGTCTGAGTAAAAAAGGAGCGAAAATGAAGTCTGCTGTGTTGTGTGTGCCAGAGGAGGGGGAGTCGGTAATTACAAAGAGGGAGAGAAGAGGGGAGGGAGAGGGGAAAAAGACAGAGATGTCAGGGAGTCACAAACGACCAAGAGACACAGACGGAGTGAGAAAAGAAGGACATAACGAGAGGAGAAAAGAAAGGAGCTGAAAGGCCGTTCCTTGAATATTTCTTGCAGCACTGGACCTTGTGGATTACTCAGAGTTACTTAAACACACTCTGCAGGTCTTTGCAAGTGCATCCTCTATAGCTGGAGACATAGCACTGTATTGCTTTCATCCCTGTTGGCACGTGGGTTGCAGTTTATAGATGCAGTTAACAGGACCGGCTTATTATTCATGTGAGACAAAGTGAGAGGATGGGAGCCCTTCGCCTCTCTTTTGCTCTGTTCTTCCTCTCATTCTCTCCCGCTCAAGCCCAATGGTGGAGTTTCATCTGGGCAAAACCTAAAACCACCACAATCTCTATGACTTCTCCCATTCCTTCCTACATCACTTCTCCATCCATCACCTCCCTGGGTTCTTCTGACACCCCAGGGATAACAGAATGGATGTTAAAGGAGGACGGGGTGACAGAGAAAGCCCCGGAGATAAGCACTCTGACAGAGAGGTCTGTACTGCCCCCCACACCCACCCCTGGAGTGGAAATCTTTGGTCAAAGCACTGCAGTACCTGGGACTTTACCTCCAAAGGAGAATGCAGGTGCTGGCAGCAAAGCTAGGGCCCAATGCAAACCCCTGAAACACTGGAAAAGTGGTGAGTTTCACTGATGAGTTTAAGAGTGCAATAGTTTATTTTCCCAAGAGTTCCCATTGGCAGATTTCTAGCTAAGAGTGGCTTCATATTTGGTATTAGAACTGTCAACTTTTATGTAAGGTGACGTATGCCTTTGAGTCACCAGCAATTTAGTTAATGTCTGATTTAAACAATAAGAATACATAGTTCAATAAAAAGTGGTCAGGAAAAAAAAATGTGTGTTGGAGAAATGTCTTGTTCAACGGCTACCAGGTTGAACAGTTACTGGATTAGACCTTTCTGCCCATTCAAAGTGAATGGGCAGAAGCGTTGAAGCTTCAACGCACGCCACCGTGTGGACGGTCCTGATGTGCTTGGCATTAAAACTGTTGGAATCTTTCAAATCTAGAGAAAGAGTGGGGCAGGGAGCTTTTGTCTGTGCCACATCAGGGTCAAGGAGGGTTTAAAAGGTTATACATGGAAACGCTAGGGGGTTTGTTAATATTGGCTTTATAAGTCTCCTCAAGGTGATCAAGCGTCCATGGCGGCCAACGTGATGAGGATTAGGTTCTTGAGGAGGGAGTTAGAGTTGAAAAATGTGACGCAAAATGAAGGAGAGATCAGATGACTGGCAAAGTGTTTGATTTGGTGACTGAAGAATTGTATGCAATTAACTTAATGATTGTTTGACGCCTGACTGACCACTTAACTTGTCTTTTATTAATAGTTTGCTTAAATAATTGTGCGGCTGAGTGTTTGCACATTAAAACATTTGTATAAAAATATATTTACAATACAATCTTAATTATTACAAAGTCTATTATTTTAAATCCATACCACATGATGTCATGAGAATGGGATTGGACCAATGGCTGTCATGTTCGTTACTCATTGGTATATGGGCCATTCTACCGAATTGGACCAAAGTCAGGTTGGAAATGTCTTGAAATGTTGTATGTTTTTTTCCAAAAACTTTGTCCATATATATTTTGTACCATATCTAAATTACATATGTAAAAGAACCGTACATTTTTATATCGTATTTTCAGACTGTATTGGAATGTTCTTCCTCTACCAAAAATGGTCACTACGAAACATAGTACATAAACTGTAGTAAAAAAGTATTATATTAACCTGTTAAGATTGTTTTACCTTCCCTTCTCTAAATAGTATTTTAACAAATATTTCTTGAGGGTTTTCACAATTAAATTAATAAAAGTTCATTTTTAATCAAATTTCAAAGTTCAATTTATACAATTCATAAAAATCATAATGTAAACTTTCTTTGTAAAATGCATAATACTGATCATATTGATTCCAGAGTTGATGATTGTTGAAATTGAACATACATTAAACCAATCAGTATCATATCATTTTAGTTGATAACTCAATATACTGTTTCCACTGTTTCGGTAGTGACCACAGTATATTGTTCTCAAGGTTGTTTCATATTCCCTCAACCTTATTGCTTAATCTTAACTCATAACATGCCTTATGTTGAAGTGTGAATGTTTGAAGCTACTGGCCCAGAATCAGCACTTTAGTAACAGGCTGAAATAGAGGGGAATGAGGCTAGAATTGGTGATCTGTTTGGTATTTTGAGCAAAACACTTCATAGACATGTTTTTTATATATCTGAGACCTATAATATATGCCTAACAATAGTATAATAAGAGACCTTTAAAGTAACACACTGATTTTCAAACTTTAAAACACATTTATTTCAAAATGGTGGGATTTACCTGCCATTTTGTCACTACCGAAACGATCATGTCAATTACCGGAACGTAACCATATGTTTCGGTAGTGACTGTTTCGGTAGTGACGATTCTAGCTAAAATTGAGCATAACTAAAGAATGCTAGCAAGTACATGGCTATCATACACGTTTTTGAAGAGGTTTACACACATGAAAACCTAATACTTTGCATAAAACCCCGAAAAGGTTTACTTAATTGAAGATAATAATGTGTTCGGTAGTGACAATTCTTAAGGTTACACGCCGATTTTCAGATTTTGGAACAGATTTATATCAAAAGTATGGGATATAGCTACTTGCCATTCAGCCATGAGGGACAGGGATGCAGTTTCACTGCCTAGTAAAAAATGCAGGGGTCTTGCTAAAAACCAGGCTCAGCCATTGGACTAAAACCCCTTGTGTTTCGGTAGTGACATGAAAACTGGGGACATGATTTTTTGAGTATAGTTTTTTTATTAAAAAAATGATACCCACAATAAATCTAAATATTCCAACTTCTGTTTGAATGTAATCATAAATATCTTCTAAATACACCATTCAACTAAATTAAAAAAATGTTTGGGTTAACCCTAAGTGTTATTTACAGAAATTGAAATGTAGATGTAGATGTCAGGGTTCAGCTACTTCCCAATAGAAAGTACCCTATAAATGATGTTTTTGTATATATTAAGCTTATCACTATATAATGTAATGCCTTGTGTTTAAATAGACCATAACATATTCTTAATAAATATCTATGTCTGAATACTTAATTGTTTTGTTAAATAGTTTTTCTTGTTGTGGTACCGCACTTTAATACTAATTTGGTAGAATGCCTGTGTGTGTGTGTGTGTGTGTGTGTGTGTGGTGTGTGTGTGTGTGTGTGTGTGTGTGTGTGTGTGTGTGTGTGTGTGGGTGGGTGGGTGGGTGTGTGTGTGTGTGTGTGTGTGTGTGTGTGTGTGTGTGCGTGTGTGAGAGAGAGAGAGTGAGTGTGAGTGTGAGTGTGAGTATGTATGTTTGAAACTAGTGAAAACGATCTACCTTTTTGAGGAACTTTAGCATTTCAATTGTATTCAACTTTTAACTCATTTCACAGATAAATATATATCCTACGTTTTACTTACTGCAGAAAAATATTTTTACAAAAGGTTTAACATCAGTTTTCCAATCACAAATCATTCACAAGATATTTGGTGGATCTTTATCTGTTTTGTTTGTTCATGGGCAGTGAAGGCCTAGATTTGGTTCATCAGCTGCTTAATATGTGTTTTAACATCGAAATGTTTTCATGCCAACTAAAAAAGACAATCACAACTTAATTAAGACAGCTAAATCCAGTTGTAGCTAATAACATTGGGTTAAATATAGTCGCAGCTAGCCTTGGCTAAGGCTAAACTTACTGACTTTCTGCCCCTAGCTTTTTCCTAGAATTTAATTAAATAAATGTTGATCACTGTGTTGGTCATTCAGTTTGTTACATTAGACGAGTGCAGTGGCAAACTATGGTCATGAAGAATAAAAACAGTTGGAACTTATCAAACTCGTACTGAGAAAAGGTAACTAGCTTAGCAGAGTAATAGTAGCTTAGCTGCTATATCAGCTTTGGCTTGAAGTGTAGCTACTTTAAAGTTTAAAATTGATCTAGCTACTATAAAATCTGTATTAAATGTAAGTTGTTTATTCAGTTGAGGTATAACAAGACTAGCATATTGTTCCCAAAATTTGCTGATAGAAATTCCTTTCCTTTTTTCTCACAGTCACAAATTTGGCCCTTTTTCCAAAGTGGCTGAGAACTCTTAATGGCTGCTTTCCGAGTCATGACTGGTAATCACCAACATGTTGCTGCCATCATGTCACTATCAGACCGGATTCACTAAGTTGTACATTCAAATGTGTCTCAGAGTCGGGGGATAAAAAGCTAAACTTTGCAGTCAGTGGCCTCCGGACAGCCTGCTGGTTGTATCATGAGCTCTCTCACAGCAGTCTGTTCCTCTCAGTCATTACACAGAGAACTAATGACTTCACATCCGGACTGGATGCGTGTTACCACTTTGGTGTGTGTGTGTGAGTGTTTAGTTTGCACATCTTGAGTGCCCACCTGTTGCAACATTAAGTGTTTAAATGTGCAGAGCTTTACTTGTGTGTGTGCTTCTGTGCTGCACACACATACACACACACAATCCTTAAAACCCTCTAATCAGGTGCTTTCAGTGGTTCAGGTTGATGAACTACAGACCCCAAGATGTTGGCCTTTCTGGTCTATGTGTATGCCTGTATGTTAACGTGGGTGAGGTGTGTATGTGTGCACAATGTATGCAAAATACTTTCTATATGTGTGTGTACATATTGTATGTGTGCATGACAGTGGTAGGCTATAGGTAACAGGGGTGATCTCGCCCGGAATGCTAAGGTGAGAGTTAGTCGCCACGGGAGGCATAGGCTACGGGGGAATCAAGACAATGTGAAGCCATCTCTTCACATACACACTAAATACTCTAATTACCTGCCATTTCTTTTTCGGAGGATTATGTCCATGTGAGGCAGAGCAGCGAGGCGTGGGCACTGTCTGGATCAAATCAAGTCAAATTAAAGTCATGTCAAGATGATTCGGGTAGCTCTCTTTTTTTTTGCTTGTATGAACCAGCAACACACAGGTTGCAGACAAAGAAGACCCGTTTTAATTGGGGTTCAGACACCCGCCAGAGAAGTTTATCTGCATCTAGGTCATAAGGTCCACTTATTGAAGGATGTTGAAGTGAAATTATCCCATGTAAAAAAAAACAGGATGCTACATGTTACTCCTTTGTTTCCACTTACACATTTTCTCCTTCTGTGATAGAGCGAGGCTCAGGAGGTCATCTGGACCTGACGGAGTTAATTGGCGTGCCCCTCCCTCCCTCCGTCTCCTTTACTCCTGGCCATGAGGGTTTTCCAGCCTACAACCTCGGGCCTGATGCCAACATCGGTCGGCTCACCAAGACCTTCGTGCCAGGCTCATTCTACAGAGACTTTGCCATCATTGTCACGGTAAAACTAAAGAACTGAATACTTTTCAACCTTTTCAAACCCTATGTATGCCGCATTCTGTTTTAAGGGGTCATGCAGTGATTTACACACAAATTGAACTAAGTATACTATAAGCAACTGTTTACTGTGTAAAATTGTAAATACATACATTGCATGACTTTTCTTCTGAACAATCTTCATGGTAAAGTATGGGTATGTTATGTTGCCACCTTGTGGCAGTTTGACAATAATGCAAGAGTCCTATATTTTCAGTGCTAAAAAGTTTCTATTTCCCCTGTGTACTGGAACGTCTGTCAATTTCAGTCTTGTACATTACTGTATTTATATGTTAAATGGTACGTCTATAATGTTCATAATGTGGGAAAGATGACTCTGAATCCTGCCTTGCGCTTACTCCAGGTGCGTCCAGCCTCTCAGAGAGGAGGGGTCCTCTTCGCCATCACAGATGCCCGTCAGAAGGTGGTGGAGCTGGGTTTGGCCCTCACTCCGGTGCGGGGGGGCCTCCAGAGCATCTTACTGTACTACACTGATGAGGAACAAGCTTCACACAGCCACAAAGCTGCTTCCTTTAGTGTCCCTGATATGACCGAGCAGTGGACACGATTCACGGTGAGCATCATGTGCTGTCTGTGTTAATGATAATTTATAAGATCAGGGAGACGTTTTTAGTTGCTTCAAACCTTTTATTCAAACTTTTTATGGTATACCTTCACACCAAAACAGTTAAATGTGCAATTAATGGATTTGTATTATTTTGCAATGTATTTTTGGTTGATTAAGGATTGTTTTTTTAAAATGATAACAAATTAAGGCATCACATTCATTGAATCCTTACATCCTCACCAATCCGTTTTTTACAAAATATTAGAATAACTCCCATTTTATCAACAGCAATGAACATTTCAATGACTAAACAATTGGTGTATTTGATATAATCCTCCATCAGGTGGTGGTGGAGCAAGATGAGGTGCGTCTCTACATGGACTGTGGCGAGGCAGAGAGGACGACATTCCATCGCAGACCAGAACGACTCAACTTTTCGCACAATTCAGGAGTTTTCGTAGCTAATGCAGGAGGCACGGGGCTCGACAAGTTTGTGGTAGGTTGCAAAATCCTTTAAATGTAGAAATGTCACTGAGTGAGGACAAGAATGCATAAAGGGCAAGGAGAAGGAGGAAGAATGATGCCTGCCTTTGTCAATATCAGTGTGCAGTTGTCAGTGTAGGCTTCAGATCACATTTGTTCCTGTGTTCTGGCCTCTCATTACCATATCAAAGAGCTGAAATGTCATCTGCCTACAGTCTGTGTCCTCTGAAAAATGTCCAGCATTTAAGAAAAACAGAAACAATTTATGTTTTAACTAAATGCTTGAAGAAAATACTATTTTGCTTTTACAATAAGTATCTTGTGTAAGCAACATGCAGAACAACTAAAAACCTTGTCCCTTGTAAAAAAAAAATGCTACTATTATACTGTGTCATAATACTTTATAGTATAGACTATTATGTGATTATAAATTATAAGAAATAACTTTTAGAAAAAATACATTACAAGATGGTTACAAGTCAATATAAGTGATCAGGGTTGGCTTTATGTGAAGTTGAAAAATATTTAATTTTAAATTATATTAATGTATTGTGATAATTAACCTTATCGTTATCAGAGCATTATAGATATTTGAGATATTTTTTGAGTGCTCATATCTATAATTGTACAGTGCTATTAACCAGTTATAAGGCAACAAGTGCTTACAAAACTTAGTAGCCAGTCTCTGCAAGGTATTTCTTTATAATAAGAACATTCTTACTTGAGGGATCTGTTTTATATTGTATTCTATACAACTATAACGATCAGAGAGGAAGCAAGAAGAGGAGGACAGCAAAGAGATGGTAAAGAAGGAAGGGAGGGGAGTGAGATGAGGATGGGAGGAGAGGACGGGGGAGTAAGTTGATGGCAGATGAGGAAGTCTGAGATGTCAACAAAGCTTAGTTGTGGTCAGATCAAGGGCTTTTTCTCGGGCCTTTGAGTCTGCCGCCAAGTGGGATTGTGTAGTAAGGTAATCTAAATGAAGCTCTGCTAGTCAATAATAATGTACACCTACAACAAAGTAAACTCTCTTCAAACTGACATTATTACTGGAATCACCCTTGGACCATCGTCAACTTAACGCCACTTACAAAAGATAAACCCAAGCTGCCAGTCACTTGTTGCCATGGTGAGGGGAAGGCTTTGTTCAGTGTGGCCTGACTTATTGAACGGGTTATCTGAAGCATGACGACAGAATATGTGCATGCTCAGAATTGGTAACATCCAATCGGAAATATCTGGGTCACTCTGTGTGTGTTTGTGTGTGTGTGTGTGTGTGTGTCCTTGGTTTGTTGTCATGGGCTTCAAAGTGGAGCAGTCATGGCATGGGGCCCTTTTTAATCAGCATGTGTGTGTATGTGTGAATGTTGTAAATGTAGGACTCGACATCTCTCTCCATGTTACCATATAAACTTTATAAACTAGCGCTTTTATCACCATGCTGCGAGTGTTAATGTTGTTTAGGTACATTTTTTGAAATCCGGTCTCTTAGGTGATGGCATTAACTGAAATGTACTTCATTGTGTGTGCAGTGCTCCTCTGTTCAAACTGTATAAAGACAGAAAGAGAGCACTTGTTTAGGTCACAACACTAAAATGTTCATGCAACTTCGGTGCGTTAAACATTCTTTTGCGAAAGAAGAGTGAGTATTATCGGCAACATGTACATTCTTATTCACTTTAAAGAGGCCCTATTATGTCTTTTGGGGTTTGGGTGTGTTATATAGGTTTTTGTGCATGTAATTAGTCTGCAAAGGCTAAAATCCCAAAGTTTACACAAGAAGGAGTTTATCCCAGAAACACTCCCCCATGCATGAAACGCATCGTTGGACTCCTTAGTTTATTTCCGTAACAAAGTGACATCACTATGCAAAACTTGCGCTTCTATTGGCTAGCGCTCCAACCCATTGAGCGCGATAGGCTAAGGGGCGGGACATCTCTGAACCAGGCCTCTGGTTTCAGACAGAGGGTGAAAAGAGGGGCTGCAGCACAGGCAGTATGAGAAAAATAAAGCACATTTGAATATTAAGGCATGTAAACATGTCAAAGTAGAGGCACACAATACAATTAGCCTGAAAATGAGCCTAATATGGTTCCTTTAAACGTAAAGTAGTCAATATGCAGAACATTGGCTCCTTTTTTAGCTATTGAATATTTTAATATTATGATTAAATTGCTATTATGTTGCTTTGATGTGTAAGTCGTATTTAATTGTTGCAGCTGTTGGAGGTAAAGCCAGCATTTACTGTTTAAGATATTGTTGATAGGTTTAAAAAAGTTAATCATTGAACTTTCTGCTCATTCTCATTTTCATATGTACGTGTAACGAATGACATGATTGATATTCTGAGGTAAAAGTTTTCATTTTCGCTCGTTGATTTTGGGTCCTGTTTTTTTTGTTTTACTTTTCCTCTATGTAACCTGAGTGAATATACATGTAGTATGTAGTTAAGGTGTCAAGATGACAGTTTTTGAAGGTTTTTCCTAATCCTCTCGCGCTCTGTCTCTCCCTCCAGGGATCCATTCAGCAGCTGGTGATAAAAGATGATCCTAGAGCAGCTGAGGAGCAGTGTGAAGAGGATGATCCTTATGTGAGAAATGCACACATAAACACAATATAGGTGTTTGACACACAGGAACGTACTATTCATAAGTTATAGTTTAAAATTCTGTACACAAATCACAAATGTATCAACGTTACCCCCTAGTGGTCAGAGATCTTCCCTCAACAAAGTACCTAGTTAGCTGGATTAATGATCATGAGTAAACGTTTGCTGTAATCAGACAACTATTTGGTTTCTCCTGCCCTACATAATTGCCATAGGAAGCACTTTATACATTATAAAATGTATGTAATTACATAGGTATTTTTTTTAAACGAAACACCGAATGTAAATAGATTTTAAAGAGAAGATCTTAAATAGTTTTTGTCCTTTTCTCCTTCTGTGTCTCTTTCTTTAATAAATGAATTTGTCTGTAACATTATCTTTAACTGGCAAAACGTGGGACACTGCCCAATTATTTGTTTGTCATTTACATAATTTTCTTCCCAAACTAACACACCATGTGATGTTTGATATAGGCCTCGGGATTCACCAGTGGAGATGATGCATTGGATGACAGAGAGTCAGAGGAGGAAATGATGAAGAACACACACGAGAGAAAACAAGGCACAGAGCAGGTAAGTTAGCTGGATTGGCTGCTGGATAATGAGAACCTGAAAAAAGTCTTGTTGAGTAAATATGCTGTTTTGTTTTGGAGATATCATATCTTTCGAAAGTTTTAGATCTTCATTTGACTGGAAGACATGTCCTGTAAATGAGAACAACTGTGAGAAAGAGTTCTGGTTTCTTTAGAAGCCCACACTTAAGCAGGAAGGGCTCTAAATGCAGTATTTGCTGTTTGAAAAATACGCTCATCGAGTTAGGGTGTGTGTTAGAGTCCACTCCCCCCCCCCCCTTTCTTATCATCATGACCCTAAACAGCACTCCTCCTGTGCAAGTTGATTTGTGTGTTTCTTATTTGTTCCGGGACAACCTTTCATTCCCCCTCAACCAGGAAGTCAGTCTGACCCCAAATATCCCATAATCAACATTGACTTTGAAGCTTCAAAGACAACAGTCCCTCAGAAGCTAAATAATTGTTATGTATGGTTAATGACATGGTAGAGACTTGCATAAACAACAGTGGCACCAAAAGCACAAAATGTCAAATGATTTGGTATTTCTCTCAAATGTCTCTTTTTTCTTGTATTCGAATGACCTTTTGACCTTGTCCTCTTCTTCGTCCCTCTGAGGAGGAGGACAGTGTTCCAGTCAGAGCTCCACCCACTGAGGCCCCGGAGGTGGAGCTGGAGGAGTTCTCCGGTCAGCAGACTACAACAGAGGCCACTGAAGACATGCTGCTAAAAGGTCAGAATAAAACTGAATATATATTATTATTATTTTCTGTAGGAATTGTACAGAAGCTTAAAGAAGGCAAAAGAGGAAGTTTTGCCAGGATCTTTATTGCAAGTTACTTTTTTTCATCCAATAAAAACACTGCTTGAAGTGAGAAGCATAATATAATTATGGGATTTTAGTGTGGAGCTCTCCATTATTCAGTATTATAACAACAAATACATAACATTTCACAGAGCAAAACAATTTTTCCCCCCTAATTTACAGATGTTTTTTTTTTTTATAGGCTTAGAAACATCAAAAAAGTAAAAAGAATAATTAAGATTATAATGAATAACTGAATTACTTGATTTTTTTTCATTTTCCTTTCAAGGTATTGATAGATAGAGAATTTTTTTATCCCAAATTGGGTAATTTAAAAAATGTTTTTAATTAAATTAAATGTAACAATAAACAACAGCACGTTTATTATATCTACAGTGGAAATGACATGAACCACAAATAATACTAAATATATAATGTTCTAGATAAGTTAGACAGTTCTATGAAAGACCAATATATTAACTGTAGTCTTTAAAGTTAATTGAACCTAATCTTTTTACATTGCTTTTACATTTGAACAGTTAATTGGCTGTGTCCATTACTAAAATAATAGATATTTTTGTAGGATTTTGTTCTACTGAAGACCACTATCTAATGTTTTCATTAGCTGCCTCAACAGGGGCAGCGGTGGCCCAAAGCTTAAGGAAAGCAGGCTTGCAATTCTGTCCTTACGGGACTAGCATGATAAATGTTGGTTGGGAAAATGAAAAAGTGGCCCTTATGTCAAGCTACAGTAACAGTGTTACCTTGTTAGACTCTGATTGGTCACACCTGTTGATGATGTCATATGCTGTGTACAGGGCCACACATGACACAGGAGCCAGGGGAGGCACCCAGAGATGTGAGTTGACTTTGACTTTTATATTATATTGTTCAAAAGGATGACAAATCCAAATTATTTTTGCACAGCAGTATCTTTTTTATAAAAACTTCTCTGCTCTCTACTCATGGACGTTATATTTTGTATGAATGTTTAGGGTCATGTCAGACATGGGATAAAAGGAGAGCGTGGAAGTCCTGGACCCAGAGGCCAACCTGGCCGACCTGGACACCCAGGCCCCACCCCTCTACCTGGGCCAGCTCAACCCGGGCCGAGAGGGACACAAGGACCAGCCGGAGTCCCCGGGTCCACAGGACAGCAAGGGAGAGACGGACAGGCGGTGTGTGTGCCAGCGAGATAGGGAGTGTGTGTGTGTGTGTGTGTGTGTGTGTGTGTGTGTGTGTGTGTGTGTGTGTGTGTGTGTGTGTGTGTGTGTGTGTGTGTGTGTGTGTGTGTGTGTGTGTGTGTGTGTGTGTGTGTGTGTGTGTGTGTGTGTGTGTGTGTGTGTGTGTGTGTGTGTGTGTGTGTGTGTGTGTGTGTGTGTGTGTGTGTGTGTGTGTGTGTGTGTGTGTGTGTGTGTGTGTGTGTGTGTGTGTGTGTGTGTGTGTGTGTGTGTGTGTGTGTGTGTGTGTGTGTGTGTGTGTGTGTGCCTTTTCATTAAATGTGATACTGATCCTAAATCTTGTTCTACTCTTTACAGGGACACAAGGGTGATAAAGGGGATGCAGTAAGTTGTTTATCTCTTCTGTTTAACGCATGTCATCATTGCTATGCTATATATAACTTGTGATTACTTAAATGTGTGCAGGGTCAAAGAGGAACTCAGGGATTATCAGGTTCTGACGGAGAAGCTGGATCTAAAGGAGAGAAGGTACGACAAAAGCACACAACTTGCAAATAACAACTTGCAAATAACAACTTATTGCGACTCTTAAAGGTGGGGTAGGTAATTCACTTCAGAAACACTTTTTGTTATATTCCATGGAATGCTCTTAACATCCCGATAGCAAATGAATACATTAAATGCTTTGACAATAATACATAACCAAATTTCATCTGTGGAAGCCGTGGCGCTGTAAAAAGCACGACCAGTTATAACTGGATGGCCTACCTGCCTGTCAGCCTTCCATCTCGTGCACAAACTTATTTCGTGCCCTCATTGGTCATGTGCGCGTTCGTGTGTGTTGGAGGAGGGGGCTCTATAAGGAAGTGGCAGATTCTTTTCGGCTGCGTACTTTCAAATTGTAGCGCACTCGAGCTGGTTTCTCCATTCTTACCTACCCTACCTTTAACTCAAAAATAATATAAATAAATTAAAGTAAACTAATTGAAAATCAGTTTTTTATAATTCCTTAGATATGTCAAATATAATAATTTCAATAACAAATAGATAGCAGTTGGACGAACCATCTTTTCAGGACAACCCTATTCAATGTTGAACAGTAGCAGCCATACAGCTGAAAGCACATTGTATAAAAGGTGAAAAAAGAGGTGAAAATTAAGCCAATATTCCATCTTTCAATACAACAACGTCTTAGTGTTATTACTTAATGACAAACAATTGGATGCTATGAATTAAGCGGAAAGGCTGTTGTTCAGTAAATCCAATACACATTTTACACCGCCTTGTTACTCCTCTTTATATAGACTTTGTTTTCTACCAAAAATGTTTTGAGCTGTACTTTGCAAAAACAAATATTTCAAAGTAGGGAAAATCATTGAAATAAAGCTTTCCTCATACTCTCTTGCCTAACAGGGAGACCAAGGAGTTGGTGCTCCGGGCCTCCCTGGGCCTCCTGGACCGCCCAGATCACGCAGTGTATCGGTCAGTATCATGGTCCATGGTTTTCCTCTGTCTTATTGTTGTTACACATAAAACAAACTTGAGATACTGTCTTTGGAGATAAGGGTCAAGCCTATAAGCAACCAGAGTGAAGGACAAGATGTCTGTAGCCTCATGTGTTAGACTCTGTGTGTTATCTTTAGTATGGAGCAGATGCCCTGGGTTCTGGCTTTGAAGACCTGGACAGTGACACTGAGCTCATCAGGGTAAGGCAGAAGACACACATACTGTACATATCTAATAGTGTAATTTACTGAAATGAAAACAAAATAAAACATCTCTTTCAACTAGGGTCATCCTGGTCTACCCGGGCCTCCAGGGCCCCCGGGTCCCCCTGGACCCTTACCATCATCCTCAGCTGAGGGCTTCTCTTCAGGATATGCTGGTCTACCCGGCAAAGACGGACCGCAAGGGAAACCTGGATTACCAGTAAGTCCCATGGATACAAAATATACTGCGATCTACTTTTAGCAAAATGTTGTTAAAAATAAAAGTAAGACCTCAATGCATGGGGGTTGATTTTCAAATATAATCAACCCCCACTCAAATAATGTTGAAGGGCAGGCACTGAATACTTCATCTAACATTGTAAATATGGCAATAGTCAAATTATATATTTTTTTATATTAAATATCAGTTCAGTATCACATTTACATACTGTATATTCCAATCTGTATTTGCTTACCAAAGGCATTGCATTTTGGCTAAACCCTTGTTTTTAAAAGTTAAAGTGGACCTATCATGCTATATTTGAAACATATATTGTAGGGCCATACCTATATAAAACATGTCTGTGAAGTTTTCTTTTCAAAATACCAAACAGATCATTTATTTTTATTTTTTTTATTTAGCCTTTATTTATACAGGTGTAAAATCTCATTGAGACACAAGGTCTCATTTGCAAGAGAGACCTGTCAGTGGTAACACTACCACACAAAGTTACAGACAGACAGGACACTAAACACAGAGGCAACAATAAAATACAACATCGTAAAAAAAGTAGTCATTGAAATCCATATAAAGTATTCAGATATAGCAGGTGCAAACACCCACAGATGATTTCTCCAGCTTTTTTTAAATGAGTTTAAAATCCGTGATGGGTATCAAACTGGTCAGCTTAAGTTCCTGCTGAAGTGTGTTCCAGGTCGAGGGGGCAGAGTATGATATGGCTTTTTTCCCAAGCACCGTGCGAGCTGAGGGGACGGACAGAGTGATGTAATTTTGAGATCGTAGGCTATAGCTGTACTGTTTGTGTGATATGTAAGTGGATATGTAGAGGGGCAGCAGTCCAAGCATAGCGGTATAGATGACTTTGTACCAGTGCAGTGATCTGCGCATTGATAATGATGTCCAGTTGACTAAAGAGTACAGTGTGTGAGGGGTTTACAGTTGGTTATGAACCTCAGAGCCCCATGGTTGACAGCGTCCAGCAGATGAAGGGAGTGAGCTGAGGCGTTCATGTACACAACATCCACGTAGTCCAAGAGCGGCAAAAATGTGGCAGCTACTGTACAAGCCGTTTCCTCACACTTGTGGAGAAGCAGGCCTTATTTCCAAAAAAAGAATCCCAGTTTTAATTTCAATTTCCTTAAGAGATTGTCAATATGTGGTTTGAAGCAGAGATTGTCATCTATAGTAATGCCTAAGTATCTGTAGGTGTTAACAGCTTCAATGGGGTTATGCTGTGCAGACATGATGCAGGGAAGAACAGTTGGTAACCTTTTCTTATTGGAAAACAACATGACTTTTGTCTTATCTGAATTCAACACCAACCTAAGGTGGAACAGATGTGACTGAAAAGTGTCAAAAGCAGACTGCAGACGTTCAAATGCAAGGGCAACAGTGCTAGCCCAACAGTACACAACAGTATCATCTGCATATAGATGTACAGAGGCATCAATACTTTGACCCACATCATTTATATAAATAGTAAAAAGGGTCGGTCCCAAGACCGAACCTTGAGGAACACCTCTGGGCACATTAAGAAAGCTTGAGGAGAGACCGCTGAATTTTACACATTGCTTGCGATTCGAAAGATAGTTTGCAAACCAACCAACAGCTTGGTCAGACAGGCCTATATAAGATAACTTCTGGCATAGAATGCCATGGTCCACAGTATCAAATGCCTTGGATAAGTCTATAAAAAGGGCAGCACAGTAGCTCTTTGCGTCCAAGCTTTCAACAATGTCATTCACTACTTTCAAAGCAGCCGTTACTGTACTGTGCTGCTTCCTAAAGCCTGACTGGTGAGGAGATAGAATGTTGTTCAAGCTTAAATATTCTTTGATTTGATCATTCACCAGCCTTTCAAGTACTTTAGCTAAAATAGAGAGCTTGGAAATTGGTCTGTAATTATTCATCACCATGGGATCACCACCTTTCAATAAGGGGAGAACATTTGCAGTTTTCCAAACATCTGGAATGACATTGTTTGTTATAGAAAGATTAAAAACATGACACAGTGGTTTGGCTATAATATCTGCAGCTAGCCGTAAGAAATAAGGGGGGAGATCATCCGGGCCTGCTGATTTTTTGGGGTCTAGGCCCTTTAGAGCCTTACAAACCTCCCCAACATTGAAGGGGTTGAAGGAGAAAGTGTGGCTACTGGAGGCATGACTATTGGCGATGGAGGGAGATGATTTACCAAAAGATAATGTGTCAAACAAGGAACTGGACGCAATAAAATGTTTATTAAAACAATTAAGCATCTCTGTCTTATTTGACACAGGGGTGGAGTCAACAACAATGTTTGGAGGCAGCTCTAAGGAGCGAGAGCTGGCAGAGTGGGATTTTATGGCATGCCAAAATCTCCTAGGATCGTTCAAACTGTCTGTGGTCTGGGATAAGTAAAAATCGCTTTTGGCTTTTTTAATGGAAGCAGTACAGCGATTACGCAGTTGACGAAAAAGAAGCCAGTCAGCCTCAGAGCCTGTCTTCCTCGCAGCAGCCCAAAGGAGATTCCTCTTGCGTAAGAGGGCTGCCAGGTCAGAAGTGAACCAGGGGGTATAACGGCCCTTCACCCTGAACCGGCGAAACGGAGCATGTTTATCTAAAAAATTAGTAATTAATTAAAAGATCGATAAGAGATGATTTTTCTAGACACCTGGTGTTAAGACGAGTAGGACTTTCAATTACTTGTGTAAAATTTAGAGACATACAATGAGCTTTAAAATCATCAGACACTGGTGAAAGCCAGTCCCAGTTAAAATCACCTACCAGGATGATTTCCTTAAACTGTAGTTGAGATAAAAGCTGCATTAGCGAGGATAGTGTGTCGTTTGTAGCAGAAGGGGGCCTATAGCAACCAACAACAGTTAAAAACTGACCACCAGATAAATCAATCTTTAGTGCTAAAATTTCAAACTGCTTAACAGCAGATTTGGAGAAGATGACCTGTGCAGCAAGATTATGTTTTACGTGAATCGCCATGCCACCACCTTTCCTGGGGCGGTCCGAACGATAAATATTGAAGCCGTCAATTCAGCCGTCACTTTCTTTGAAAGCCAAGTCTCAGAAACGATAATTAGATCAGCTCCAGTTGACTCTGACCAAATTCGCAACATATCCATTTTGGGAAGCAAGCTGCGAGCATTTACATGGATGATGTGTAACCCAGACAGGTTCTTAAAGTCCGTCGGGGTATTACATGCCATTAACGGACCAGGATTAGGCTGAATACCAGACAGAAGAAGAAGCAACATGGTTAAGCACTTCTGCTTAAATTTCGTTATAGTCGGGAGACTAGAAGAGTTAGAAGAAGAATACTGGCAAAGGGCATCTGTAGGGTTTCCCACGGTGAAGGCCCCAGGAAAACAACAGATCTCGCGAACCCAGGGGCAGTAAAATCATGCATTTTAGCCATGCCTCATTTCGCTCTATTTGCTCTTTTCCAGCCCTGTTTTTGCAAGGGCTGATTCTGCTTTTGTGGCAGACTACAGCGCCACTTACAGGCCTGGCATATGTACTACAGCGTCTCCAGTGCTTTCGAGCGGTCTCTCATTCCCCTGATAGGTGGAGAGTTGCTCATATAGGCGGAGCACCTCTTTTCTGACGTCAGAAAAATTCAAATAATAATCAGCTCCGTTGCAGCCCCGTTTTTAGAGATTTGGGTATGGAGGAAAAGAGAGAGGGTTGTGTTTTCTGACACTTGGTGAGTTCCCTGACACACCGGGGACACATATTCATGTATAAAAGATGTACAAAAGTGCATTTTGCATGATAGGTCCCCTTTACGGTTACACTGACTGGTTTCTAACATCTATCACTTGTCAAGTTTGACTAGACTGAATTGACCTCACTAGGTCACTCATATATTTCTTATGATTGCCAAATGAATAGCGTAATTTAAAAGTTTGAATCCATAACACATGCTGACATGCTTTGTAAGGTTGCTGTTGTTGTTGCTGTATCTCTGTCTCTATTATCAATGATTTGTATTTCTTGTTAATATGTATGTGTGTCCTGGCCAATGATGTGATGAGTGTATCTTTTATCCTCCCTCTGCCTCTGTTCCTGTCACCCCCCTGATATCACCCTCTATCTTCCTCCTATATCTCCTCACATATATTTCTTCCTCAATCTTCTTCTCCACCTTCTTCCTCCTCTTCCTCCTCTCCACCCTTGTTCCAGATGTATAAGGATTGGTTTAGTGGCTCTGGGTCTGATGCTTCAGGACTGAGCTCAGAGTTTTCCTCTGACCTCGGCTCTGGGTTCAGCTCCGGGTTCAGCTCTGAGCCCGGCTTTGCGTCCGGTTCTGGGCTTGACTTTGGGTCTGCTTGGGGTTCAGGCGAGGTATTTGTTTGCAAACGATAAAAGGCAGAACTACAGTCAAAAGCCTGAGAATTGAGGAAGGATGTATGATATGAATGTAGACTACATTAAAGGCTAAGGCAATTATGGGGCTCTTTTTCAATTGTGCCTCTCAAGAACAATAGGCGCTTTCACACCAAGTACTTTGCCGTACTTAGTTCATCAGAACTTAGTTCATCAGAACTCTTTAGTTCCGATGAACTAAAGAGCAGATTGCGTTCACACCGGAATAAGTCCCTGAGGGAGGATTAGTCAAATGAAGCCGCTGACGTCACTTCTTCTTCTGCTTTGGGATTACTGGCAGGCCGCAAACAACTTCACGGCGTATACTGCCACCCAAAGTCCCCGGCCGGAAGTCCCCGGAGTTGGGGACTGGCGTAAATCGCCAGAACGCCGACACCTCCTCATCTCCACCGCTCCCATGTTTTCTTTTGTGTTGCCATAAATTAGTCTCTCTGCGTTTGTGCGCTGGGCTAATGCTAATGCTAATAATGCTAATGCGAGGATAATAAAATGGCGGCTTCACAAAACCTTTTGGGAGTTTTACGGGGCGTGGTTTGCAATCCGCCCAGCCAATCAGAAATGGGAACCTTCTTCTCCCATGAAAGTACCTGCTCTCTAGCAGGGACTGAAAAGGGGGTGAAAAGGTTCTCATGAACTAAGTTCTAGTTCCTGATTTTTTTGGTGTGAACGCACATTTTCGGAACTATACTGACAAAAGTACTCCGGTGTGAAAGCGCCTAATGACGCCATGTTTAATGACAACTTTAGCTCACTGCCTCAATGCTCAGGCTAATGATTGTGCAATATCTCCAACCATGTTGTCTTTATTGCTTTCTGGCAGCTGGCTAAATGGATTTTGTTTTCACCTGGCTGAGGTAATCTGTGTGTGTTTATGTGAATTTGGTGTGTGTGTGTGCGTGTGTGTGTACATGTGCGTGTGCGTGTGTGTGCATGTGTGTGTGCATGTGTGCGTGTGTTTGGATATCACTGCTTCCTTTGCCCCTTGAAATTCCCACTGGCAGCCACTGCTGAAAAACCTGTGTGACCTGCTTTGGAAATTGGTCAATTACCTCCTATTCATTTCCTTTCAGTTCAAATGTTGTCATTATCACATGGAACGTTTCGGTGTTATATAATTCTGAACTGAAAGGAACTGATCTCAAATGTGCTGTATAACCTGAGCTTGAGCTGCCATTTTTTTCTGACAACATGGTTTTGGAGCAAATCTGCCTTTTCACTGCTCTGTGTTATTTCCCCTTTTTGTATATTGCTGTACGTATATTGGCTATTCTCATTCAAGTACCAAGGTACAATGATGTGCTCAGATTTTGCAAAAATATCTAAAATTAGTTTAGTTTAGTTATCAGTTGGTAAAATTAACTAATAACCTAATTGTATATGGCTCAAATTGTGTGCCCCACTGTATGCACGTTTTTGATGAGCAAAACATTGCTGTACTTTGGTCTGATGCTGCTTACTTAAAGGAATACATTGCATTTTTATCAATATCAACTTTCCTTAAGTGATGAGAAATACAGACATCATCCTTGCCTCTAAAGTTGCTGACTCCACTGATTAATACCTTCTCTATTATCTTTAATATGGTAAGAAAAATGTGATAAATAATACAGTTGGTCTAACTTGACTGTGACTCGAGTAAGTCAACAATTTCCTAATACTCTCTATACTAAAGTGTGAACGAGGTATATTGAAGTCAACAATGTCTCCTGAAACGATTTTCTCAATAATTAAAATGTAAACAATGTCATAACATATTTTCTCACAGACTACAGTAGCAGTTTTAAATGTGATTAAAGTTGTAAATCAAAACGAAACCTTAAAAAATCCCAATAAAGTTATTGGTTGGGTCTAGGCAAAGATCATGGTATGGGTTAAAATAAGTATGTTTGTTACATTTAACTCACGGACATACATTTTAATAATTTAACTTGACTATTGGTTTAACACAGGACTCATAAGCGGAATTTTGTCAAATGTGTTTCACCCATCCTTCCACCAAAGCCTCCTCTCAAAAGACTTAAAACTGTATTTGTTATCCATAAAAACAAATGTTATCCAGAACTAAATTAGTTCCCATCAAATTAAAATTACAGTTCTCTGTACGAGAAACACAGTTTAAGGAAACAAGGCTGATATTAACAATCTTGAGCTGATTCAGCTGAGTCAGACAGATGTTGGCATGGATGATCTCATCACTAAAGGAAAGTTACCCAGTACTCCTTTACAGTGACAGGCTGTATTCTTTGGATTTGGCGTTGGTCCCTGTTGGAATGGCTAAAGGGTCAACAATCAGCTTGGCATCATATCACTCTTTCATATACTGCCATACTTTCTCTGACTCATCACTGCTTTTTACCTCTTCTCGTGTCTGTCTGTATTCCTATGTCCAGGGTCTAGCAGGAACAAATGGCAGTCCAGGCCTATCAGGAGCTTTGGGAGAGAAGGTATGTTTTATAGGAGCTCAGTGCGCCGTATCATATCAAAATCAGAAACTATTTTTACCAAATTAAGGCACTGCTGGACCAAAATCACCATGACTTTGAGATGATATAATTAGGTGGATAGTCAGATATTTGGAAGATGTACAATTCTGATTACAAGCATTTTTCTTATAATGTACTATACTGTACACACACGCTAAAAGGCAGAACTACAGTCAAAAGCCTGAGAATTGATGAAGGATATACGAAATGAATGTAAACTACAATAAAGGCCAAGGGAATTGTGAGGCTCTTTTTCAATTGTGCCTCTCAAAAACAATGATGCCATGTTTAACGGCAACTTTAGCTCACTGCCTCAATGCTCAGGCTAATGATTGTACATGATCTCCAACCATGTTGTCTTTATTGCTTCAGAAACTATTTTACCAAATTAAGGCACTGCTGACCACGATTTTGAGATTGTTTTTATTAGGTGGATAGTCCGATTGTTTTTATTAGGTGGATAGTCCGATATTTGACATACAATTCTGAATACAAGAATTGTTCTTATAATATACTGTACACACACCTAATAGTTTTGTTTACGTCTATATTGTATGATAAATGGACAGCCTCTACTAATGATGCTATGATATCAGAATAAGTTATACTTTATTCATTTATTTTGCACTTCCTCAGGGTGAACAAGGGTTAGCTGGTCAACCTGGACCAAAGGTAATACACGACTATACACAGAGTACATAGAGACAAAATAAATCGTTTGCTGGTGTTGTTTCTATTTTATTTTATTCACAACATATCTCTTTCTCTCTGCAGGGTGAATGCGGGTCTCTGGGGACAAATGGATCCTCAGGGGCTCCAGGGCCTAGTGGACCACCGGGGAAGAGGGGCCCATCAGGTCCCCCAGGACCCCCTGGCCCTCCCTGGCCAACCAAATTCTTTGTAGAGGTGACCCTATTTCAAATCAAAGATCTAAGCATACAATTCATAGATCGACTTTGTCGTGAACTGAGGCACAGGACACAGGACACAAATGCAGGACTCGGAGACAGTTGTCCAAAAACAGAAAGTAGTTTAACGGATATTAAGTCTCACTACACGTGGACATTTTTTTATTTTCTACAAAATCAAAATCACACATCCAGTGGGAAAAAGGTTTTCCAAAAATCAAAACTCACTTGACAAAAGGTATTTTCTAAATATAAAGTTCAGGAGTCAAAGGGCCCAGGTTCTCACAGCATGGAACATAACGAACTGACAAGGGACAAGAAACACAAGGGCTATTTATAGGTGAGGGGGATGGGCACAGGTGAAAACTATCAGGGCAAGGCCAAGCAATCTCAAGGGCGGGAAACACACAAAGGCAGGAAGTGTGGGATCTGGAATGAGAGGGAAGGATTACTTTCAAAATAAAAACAGGAAGTGACAAGATCAAAAACACAAGACTAGACTAGAAAACATAACTTAACATAACATAACTGTCGAGCCACAACAGACTTTAACTAATAAGCCAATGAAGAGACAACGCCTCATGTAGGTCAGAGAGAGCCACATGGATCGATAAAGATTTCAGTTAAATCGATGTTTAACATCAGACTTCTGTTTCAGGATATGGAAGGATCTGGGAAGAGTGACATGCTCATTGGAACCGGAGTCAGAGGCACACAGGTAAGAGATTCCTTACAGATGCTTAAAAAGTCCTAAAATAAATTAAATTAATTATTGTAAAAAAGGCATTGTTCGGTATTAAAATGTCTTGATTCAATCTGTATGAATATTGTTTATTTTTTTGCATTAGTCATTTTCTTTTTTTCTTTTTTCAGGGTCCACCTGGTATACATGGTCCAACAGGACCTAAGGTAATATATTCCTTAAAATTGATTGTCTGCTCGCTTTATGCATGCTAAGCGAATTTTGATTTTGAACAGCCAATAATATTTAACGCCTGATTCCTCTGAGTAGTTTTGCCCTTGCGTACACTCTGCAATGTTTTCTCTTGCGCTGGAGTTGAACAGTACCTCTTGTTTTTCCTGTAGGGTGAGGATGGAGCCACAGGAGCACCAGGGCTCTCCGTCAAGGTAATTTGATTCTGAAATGGCACTGCTGCAGAAATATTTACCTTTATTCTTAGTCTTTTATTGTTTGAGTATGATGATACAGTGAGAAATGCCATTGGAAGGCATTTGATCTATTCTATGAGAGAAACAAGTATAGTATCTAGTTGTAAACGTCACTAAGAAGAAGTGTTGCCTTGCTGTGATTTCAGGGTGAACTCGGGGACAAAGGACCAGAGGGCCGCCAGGGTCCTGCTGGACTACCAGGAGCCAGAGTAAGTAGCGGATGTTTTTACAAATGTGTTTTTTAAAGTTACAATAAGACATAATCATTACAAATCCAAATACTGTTTTGCTTTTCTGAACTTTTGTAATTTTGTGTGTTTTGGACTTCTAGTCATCAGTTAATTTTCTGAAGCCTAATTCGACAATAACAATATCTTGTTCATCCTAATACTGTCAGTCCTATATTTCATCCATATTCATTGTAAATATTGCTATATTGTAATGTTATTATAGTTTTCTTTAAATCGTTTTTTATCACTGTTTTATTTTTATGTATGCACCAAAAACTCCAAGACAAATTCCTCGTCTGTGTTAACCCACTTGGCAATACAACTGTTTCTGATTCTGATTCATAAAAGATGTCCAGGCCGTGTTTAGCGTTAGCTTAGCATACAAACGCAAAGTAAAGGTAAACAGCTAGCCTCCACCATTCAAGGACTGAAGAGTCAAAATGATTTAAATACATTTAAACTATCACCCTTAAGCATGATGCACTGCAGTTTGTTGATAACCCATTTATACATTTGTTTTCTTTATTTATCTTTATTCTACAAACAGGGGGCTAAAGGAGAAAAAGGAAATCTAGGATCCAAGGTAGAGTTGCTGAAAAAACTAAATGTCAAACTGGTCTAGTTTTATTTCACAATTACATTTCAATAACAGACTGATAACCGTCTGTTTTGTCTTATGAAGGGTGATCGAGGCGTTGATGGACTCAGTATCCCAGGAGCCCCTGGGCCTCCTGGACCTCCTGGACCAACCCTTAATCTGCCGGATGTACGCACATACACACACACACAAACACACAAACACACACAAAGACACACAAAAGGCCCGTTCACACCGCAGTACTTTTTCCACTTTAGTTCCGCGATAGTTCCGAAATGTCGCGTTCACACCAAAAGAATCCGGAACTAAAAGTTCATGAGAACCTTTTTACCCCCTTTTGCTGCTAGAGAGCAGGTACTTTCGTGGGAGAAAAAGGTTCCTATGTCTGATTGGCTGGGCGGATTGCAAACTACGCCCCGTAAAACTCTGAAAAGTTTTGTGAAGCCGCCATTTTATTAGCATTATTAGCATTAGCATTAGCCCAGCGCACCAACGGAGAGAGACTAACTTATGGCAACACAAAAAAAAACATAGGAGCGGTGGAGATGAGGAGGTGTCGGCGTTCTGGTGATTTACTCGGAAGGCTTCAGTAGAAGCTGCTGGGAGTCCCAGCAGCTTCTACTGAAGCCAGTCCCCAATTCCGGGGACTTCCGGCCGGGGACTTCGGGTGGCAGTATACGCCATGAAGTTGTTTGCGGCCTGCCAGTAAACCCAAAGCAGAAGAAGACGAAGTGACGTCAGCGGCTTCATTTGCCTAATCCTAAAGGATTTATTCCAGTGTGAACGCGATCTGTACTAAGTTCATGAGAACTAAAGAGTTCTCATGAACTAAGTTCTGATGAACCTTTGTGGGAAAAGTACTGCGGTGTGAAAGCGCCTAAAGACACACTGTACTGAAAGTACCAAAAGTAGATTTTGCCATACCATTTCTGAATAATTTATATTTTATCATTGGATTAAGATGATAAAGGTTGAGCTAATTATAACTTTTGCTTGCGATTTGAATCTAAAATTAAGTAACAAAATGTATTAATTTAATTATATTTTGTATGTATAATATAGAGCTGTCAGATACATATATTGGAGTAAAAAGTACAATATTTATTTTGAGCAAAATAAAAGTGTAAAGTAGCATAAAATGAAGAAATAAAATCAACTACCTCGAAATTGTATTTAAGTACAGTCTTTTTAGGAGTAAATATAATTTCTGCCACTGTATAGTTATATGTACTATGTAGTGTCATCATCTTTATTTTCTATCTGCAGGGTGTTTTTCTAAACTGTTTATTGTTAACTTAATGCTATTGAACAAAACGTTTATTGTACCCTAACCCACTTGACCCTTCGGCTCCATAGTTTTGAAACTATACTGGTGTAAAGTTGTTGGTGTGGTCCTTCATAAAGAACCTACTTTTACAAATCTCTAAATGTTTTCAACATGCCCACTTTTACTTAATATGTATGTTCTGTCTACAGCTGCTGCTCAACATGACAGAGGGGATCTTCAACTTCACAGATATCAGAGGACCACCAGGGCCCGTGGTGCGTAGAACTGAGCTATTTCTATCTTTAAGATGTTACCTTCTGCACAAATGTTTAAATGCTAACAGAAAACAGCTGATACATTAATAGATAACAAACACACATTTGCAACATGAACAAACTACATTATTAAAGACAAGGAGATATAACTTAACCGTAACATCATTGATGCACTCTGAAGTGCTTAGGCTGCTTTTCTGTTTGATGATGCTCTGTACTGACTGAGCATGTTGTTAACCCAGCCTTACTGCTTTTGCTTGGCTCTGTGTTAATGTTTGTGCATGTTGCTTGTTTGTTTGTTTGTGTTTTGTCTGCGTGTTGCAGGGCCCTGAAGGCTTGCCTGGCAGAGCAGGATTTCCTGTAAGACCATTTTGCAACTGACTTCTGAATGTCTAAAATGAGTGTCTTCATGGGTATTTTGCAATTCACAAACAAAGATGTTAAAATGATATGATAGTAGTGTAACATTTTTTTTTTTTTTGCTGTCTTTGGGCTAAACAGGGTATGTACCCAAAGTGTTGCAAATGTTATTGTCTCAGAGGGTGGGTTTTCCTTTGAGGACACAAAGACACATCATTTAGAATACATATCAGAAGGTTTTAGCCCTTCGGTAATCAAAGAAATCATGACACTTATTTTAACAACTGTACAATTCATAAAGCTTCACACCAAGGACCTTACTTTAAAACGCTATCATCATCACTCAACCTCCTAACTCACTCACCACTCTTTCTTCCCTCTCCAGGGCCCCAGGGGACCAAAGGGAGACGTAGGCCCTGCAGGTGTCCAGGGGCCATTAGGGCTCAAGGTGAGAACTATACAGAATGTGGATTAAAATATATGAGTAAATAACTCAAAATGTCGAAAAGGTGTGAACATTTTATGCAGAAACATAATGGACTGGAAAACATTTTGTGTTTGTTTCTTTGCTCTAACAGGGGGAGAAAGGGGAGCCAGGGGTGACCATTGCTGCTGATGGATCCCTCATATCAGCACCAAGAGGTCCCCAGGGGCCGAAAGGCCTCAAGGTACCATACAGGAGACCCCTGACCCCTATCTGTTAAAACCATACCTTACTCAGTAACTAACAGTGGTCAAAGACATAGGATGATGAAGTTGTTTTTATGCTGTAGTTGCTCATGCTAGCCCTACACGCTTATCCCTACAATACATATATTTGGTCGAAGTCTAACTAAACAGCACTATATCAACAGCAGTCCGTCAGCCAGTCAACACACACATTGAAAGAGGCACACTGGTGATTTGATGGCAATTCTCTACTGATTGATGCATCAGCAGCACAGTCAATTAACAAGACATGGTAGCGTTTGTGTGGTTGTCGTAAGTCCTTAAACTTCAGAGGCCATCAAAAATGTTCAGTTTGATTTGACCAGAGGCCTGTACTACGAAGCCGGATTTTCCTAACCTGGATATGTTTGAGTTAGACGGTTGGCCCAATCCAAAACATACGCACTCTCGCTAAACTGTACTACGATGCTGGATATCAAGTGGATCGCTCAAGCCAGCCGTGTCCTATCTAGTTAGGTGCGCGTTCACATGAAAGGGGTGGTATTTGGAGCATTCGACCAATCTCAAACACGGACAAGCGTACTGACAGCGCAGCGTCATACTTCCTGAATGAAAAGTGAACTTTAATATTAGTAAAATATGAAGAAGTTAAACTTTAAACATCCATGACTTAAACACTTTATCCAGGATAAAAGCCACATAGCTGCACCTGCAAGGTGAATACAGCTGGTAAAAGAAAAAGCGTTTGAATGCGTACATTAACAGGTTTATGAAATCACTGCCCCGTCCAAGACACGAGTGGATCTGACTTTAATTACATTTGACTCGAGTGTTTCGTCAACTTAATGTGTTGCTTAAAATAATACTTCTGCATACAGTATGTGACACTGTGAGTGTTGCACGGCCAGATACGGCTCAAGAAGCTGACTCAGATAAGGAAATATATGATACATTATGATGTGATATGATATGAATGATAATGGGACACATCGACGTCTGCACTCACAGTGCCGCGGACTGTACTTAATGTTACTTTGATCCTGTTACTTATGTTGTGGCAGATATTTAAGTAAGTTTTCTTAACGCTAATGTTATAATAGTCAGATTGCTCTGAAGATGGGAGGGGATATTCTATTAATTTTCACGTTCACACAGTCAGTTGATTTTGGCCGGCCGTCTTTCCTGCAACGGCAGTTTTTCTGTATTTCCTCTATCCTGTAATATGAATTGATCGCTTTAAACTCCGCACACGGAGCTCTGATTGGTCAGCAGGCGGTGCTTTCACTGAGTTAATCTCTTAGCCTGCAACCTAACCTCCTCCCGAGGAGGTTAGCCGCTCAGCATAAGTTACCATGGAGATCTAGCCCGCTAAAAAGAGAACCAGCGTCGTAGGACCGGAAAGCCCGAGTTTTCCCTGAAGTCAGCCGGCTAAGCGAAAATCCGGCTTCGTAGTACAGGCCTCTGGTAATCCACACCGATTGCCTCCAATTGTCTTGTTTTTTAAAGACACTGCAACTTAACTCCTTTTAGATCTTAAGACCAAATAACTACAATGCATCTCTGCTTTTTTAGGGACCTTATGGGGGTTTGGGTTGATGGGAGTAATCCTTTCACTTATTCTAGAGACCTACAGTCAGCGAAACCAGTTTTCTTGGAAAATGTGTTTTTTTTTTTTACTGTCAATGATGTAAACACAATGCCAATTCCTCATTTCACATTTTGCTGTTCTGCTTTGTGAATTCATAGGGTGACCGTGGTTTCTCTGGACCTGCTGGACTAATGGTGAGTTGACAATTTATCAGGTGACACATTTTAATTAAGGACAAGCTACAGTATACACACGTCCATGTATTTCTGTTGTTATAAACTTCTGTGCTTAGTGATATATTTAATTTTTGTTTACATCACTTTGTCTGTTTGTTTCAGGGCCCGATAGGACCAAATGGACAAAAAGGAGAATATGGCTTTCCTGGTCGCCCAGTAAGTACCTTTTAATGCTTGAATAAAGGAAAAAGACCATCCAACCAGAAGAGTGATGTTCCCATAGTCTTCTATACATATATAGTCCGTAAAGAGTTCTTACCTGGAGGATGTCATCAAATCATGCTTTGCAGCTCACACTGTGTACAATCTTTTTTGTGTGTGTGTGTTTCATAAATACTGACAAGTTGTATTTTCTGTTCACGTAGGGACGATCTGGTATGCCTGGGAGGAAAGGTGACAAAGGAGATGCTGTGGGTCTATCGGTAAGAGGAAAGGATAGAAAATATCTGATTCTTCTTGTTGTTGAATCCATTTTATACACAGATACCTAATGTATTACTGAGATGGGTCAGTATCACAAATGTGATAATATTCTCTCTCTCTCTCTCAGGGACCTCCGGGTCCTCCGGGCCCGCCTGGACTTCCAGGAAGAGTAGTTGGGCTGAAAGGAGTAAGTTTCCAATTTGGGCTTTTTATTTCTCTAATTTGCCATTTTGAGTTGGTTGATTGGGACAATAAAGATGCACAGTCAACAATAGACATTGCAATTTGTTTTTAAAAGGCTTGTTTCACAGATACATGTTAGGCATATTCCAAATAACCTGTGTGTAGGATATATGGGGAACAAATATTTATACTTTGGGTCAGTAATTATATTGTTACAATTGTTATAAAGGTTTGCATGTTGCACATTGAAGACCATTAACAGTAATCACAGCAATCAAATTCATTCATCACACGCAAAGAAGCAGAAGTGAACTCACAAAACACCACTAAGACGTGCTATGGCAACACTTGCTATGCAGCCCCGCAATGGCTTCACATTCAAGCCTTTACTATGTTTACATTAGTGATTACCTTTAGCATTTCTGCGTTACATGGAAATACACTGTAAATTCTATAACACGTTAAGGGAGGGGGGAGCAGAGGATTCTTTTGTAGGTTACAATCTGCAACCTGACCACTAGATGCAACTAAATCCTTCCCACTGGTCCTTAAAAACAAGTGCAAAAAATGTGTTAGATTGGTAGAAATCCACCACACTTTTTGTTATTGATGCTTTCATGAAAACACCAGGTTTGGCTTCCAAAGAGCATCACCGTACCGTGAATGTGTACTAGAATTAAAGAAATTAGGACCTTGGTTCACTGGAATTTCTCTAAAAGCAATGGGTATCATTTGAGTGTTTGTGTATGTGTTTATTTCTTTGTAATCCTTTCTTTAAAGCTAATCTTTAGCACAGTATTGGACCTGACTCATTTAGTCTGTTGACGATGCTCTTCTTTGAATTTTAAAGACAGTGTTTCCGGTGCGCCCCAGACCGCACTGCAAAATGGGACGAGTAAGTCTGAATCGGACCATCTGATTGGTCTGTTTCATTTCAAAATGAGGTGGTTCTGTTGTTGTGTGGGTGTCGCAGCATGGCAGCTCTCTGGTCTGGGCTACAAACAGCACCCCATTCCTCCCCCCTTACTTTACCTCCCTTCATGTGCTCCTCTCCTTTCTCTGTCCTAATGGTCCTGAAAAGGGATAAATGTCTGTGGTTCTGGCCTCATTTCATCAGGCGTTAACATTCCTCTCATAAGAAGTTTGACATGTATTTCACTGTCTTACCTACAGTACACGCATTTGTTGCTAATATTGGATGTTACATGCAACAAATGTTAGAGTAAAGTCCACAATCTTTGGTGCATCTTGGGTTCATTAAGATTTTTGGTGAAATCCAAAATGAAAAATGTTAATGCCGGGTTTCAAAGTGGGTCTGACACTAAATCCTTCTTGCCTTGTCTGTTCTTTCCGGAGAGGCAAACAAAGAGGGAACTTGGTGAATGGCGTCCTTTTTGAGGTTTTTGGTGTGGTGACGGTTTCCTTCATAACTGTATGAACATTCATTTCAAAATGTTGACCTGACTGATGAGTTTATGTCGTAACAGAATCATGCTGCTAAAAATATTAAATGTATTCTAGGTCTAGATACATTTAGAATCTCAATAACATTTTATTGACTGATTGTTTGAATTTAAAAAAGCAACAGTCATGAAGAAATAAAATCTCTCACTTCCTATCATTGTCACTCTTCCTATCAAAACAGAGAGAGTTACAAATTATCTGTAAATTAATTTTGATTAACCTACTGTTAAAAACAGTCACCATTTATAAATGTAGAACTTTGTCATAAATAAACCTGATTTAACCCTGTTCCCTAACTTTGTTGTCTCTTAACTGCCACTGCAGAGGGTTGTTTGTGCTGCTGTCTCAAGCATGCATCCCCTGATCCCTTGTGTTGTTGCCGTATTGACATCAGTGTTTTGTCTTTTTTTGCTTTGATTAAGGCCTATATTTTACCTCCCTAAACATTCTTTACAGATGTTAAAAAAAGTTCAAATGTCGTCACTGGTATCCTTGTTATGTTAAGGGTGTATGTTTGTGTGTGTAGCAGTCAGGTACAGCGAGAGACTCAGTCGGAACTAAAGGAAACAAAGGAGATATAGGAATACCTGGAGAGCCAGGGACACCTGGTAAGACCTTCGCAACAGAAATCTCATTTAAAAAATATATTTTAATGGTAAATGACTACCTGAATGTGCATCACTTATGTTTCATAATTTCTCTTCTCAGCACCCGAGTTTCCAGATGGAGTTGTGGTGAGTGCTGATTCATCATACAATCTGGAGCTAAATTATCATGTCATGTCATGAATATTTTATATTAACAATGAATCTAATAAATGGGAATTGGAATCCTAGCAGTGCCAAACCACAGATAACCTGACTCTACAATAATTCTCAGCATTTCTGACTATTTGAGCTTGTATTTTTATGTATGGCCATCCTCATAACTAATTTAATACACTAAAAGGTGTTTTCTTATAGATTTCTATCCAACAGATATACAGGCTATTAGAACTAATGTAGGTTAAAGGAACTGGCTTTTTATATCTTGCTAACCTGGGTGAACCCTGGATTTTGATGTAATGTACGTTTGTCTCTCAGGGTGCTAGAGGTGATAAGGGATACCAAGGTCAGAAGGGAGACAAGGC
Source organism: Trematomus bernacchii (assembly GCF_902827165.1). NCBI lineage: Eukaryota > Metazoa > Chordata > Actinopteri > Perciformes > Nototheniidae > Trematomus > Trematomus bernacchii. The sequence goes on along the minus strand of NW_022987689.1, from coordinate 10,385,991 downwards.
TGATGGCGGTCTGCCTGGTCCTCCTGGACTGCCTGGCAGGTCAGGACTTGTGGTGAGTTCTATTTGCATTAAACTACATCCTGAAAATAATGTTCCAATAAGTTATTATTTAAGTATTGGGATAATTGGTTATAATCGACGCAGATGAACTTTGCTAATGTTGCGAGTTTACTCCTGTTGAATATATTTTAGTTAAAATCTTGTTTCAAATGTTTCTGTAGGGTCCCAAAGGTGAGTCTATCGTGGGACCTCATGGACCTGTTGGTCCGGTGGGCGAGCCTGGAGCTCCTGGGTTTGGACGACCTGGCCCCCGAGGGCCCCCTGGTCCTGCTGGACCCCCAGGACCTGCATCTGGATATGGATCAGGTATGTGTATGTAAAGGCGAGAGAAAGATGGTGACCTTGGCTTGTTTCCATAAAAATGAATCATTGTCAGTTATTACAGGAGGCTGACTGTTGTTGTTATAGTATCTGTTAATGCATTTCTGACATGTCATGATCAGGTGCCAGTGTCCCTGGCCCCCCCGGTCCCCAAGGCCCGACAGGATCTCCAGGAAATGCCAACGCGGTACGACACCTAAACAAGCCATTTGTGCCTTATCTATAATGAAATGTCTAAATATGGCAGGATATGATAAATGTCCCGAAAAAGGTATCTGCATTGTAAAAAAATAAAATAATATTGCCAGGTTTATGCTGTGATTTTGTGAATTTTCAGATGACTGTTTATAAGACGAGCAACGCTCTAGACAGAGAGACTCATCGCGCTGCAGAGGGAACATTGGCCTATGTGTCTGAGAAAGGAGGAGAGCTGTTCATCAGAGCACGCAACGGCTGGCGCAAGATCCAGGTGTGTTACCTACCATGAACGCCTTTAATTAGAAGATAAAATGTGTCAAAAATATCACCTGCTCATAAGACATATGAAGTATTAAAAAAAGCGACATAGGACAGTATAGTATGTTGAACATATCAGAAAAACTACAAAGTATGTCGAAAATATTGGAAAAAAACAACTTAGTATGTATAGTATGTCGAAAATGTCAGAAAATACGACAAAGTATAGTATGTTTAAAATGTTTAAAAGACGACATAGAATAGTATGTCGAAAATATGTTTTTAAAAAAAAATAATATAGTTTATCGAACTATATTATGTCTTGTCTGTAAATATCCGAAAAAATTACATAGTATAGTATGTCGAAAATATCAGAAAAAACGACATAGTATTTGACATAGTACTTACTGTACACATGGCATAAACATATACACAGTTGGAACATACATATATAGACACAGCTACTGATAATGGTGAGCCTCATGACCAACATTTACATCCACATTGCATTTGAGTGTTGAGAAGCTAAATGGACGTAAGCAGGATGAGTGTTTGTAGTGGTTCGTAACATCAGATCAGACGAATAAATAAAGAACTATAATTTGACTTTTTTCCTATTTTACGACATACTACTACACTATTACTTTTTTTCTTCAAATTGTTTGGTTTCGCACTCCACTAGGAAATCAACATGGCAGCATAGCACCTAACGGCATTGTTCATGTGTGTCCGTCTTTCAGCTCGGAGAGTTGATCCAATCTGGACCCTCCTCATCAGTGACGTCTCAGTCCCTCAGCAGAACTGCTGAGAGGAGCCGCCCACACAGAATCCACAGCCAGGTAAACACACAAACACACAGCAACGCATAACAGAAGACCCACAGCAGGAAACTAAGATCCACACAACAAAAAACAATCTGATAAGACCAGCTACAAATGTGTGGAAATGCATTATTTATCATGATTCTACAAGTACTGAAACACAACTACAAAAAAAGCAATACAAAATCTGGTGATCCATTTTTTTATTCACATCTTAATTGTTTTCTCTTATGTCAAGAAAACCCTGGATCATATTTCTATATTATTAGTTTTTTTAATGTTGTAATACTTCCCTTCGTATAATGAGAACATGATACAGAGGTGCATTTTAGCCTCTTTTAGCTGAAAAGTTTATCACAACAACAACCCGTATTATAATTTCCCTGAAGAAAATAATGTAACTACCAAAAATGTTTCATATCCAGATTTAATTTAAAGTGACTTAAATACATATTTATTTGATTATGTTTTTGTTTAACAGGAGCTTCAAGAGAGCAGTAGAGGATATCAGCCCAGCTATAATGTATTACCTCAGACCTTCAACGCTGTACCGGGGGTGAGAGTAACAATATATGTATGCACTTACACACACCAACCAATAGTCTACCTGCTTGAACCGCCGCTGAGCTCCACATACTTACATGCATACATGTAAAACCAGTTAGTTAAAATGTTTGCCCAACACCAGCCCCACTCAGGTGTGTACCAAGTATAACGTCTCCTCATATCTGTGTTTTCACTCTTTCCCAGCTCCATCTGGTGGCCCTGAACGCCCCGCTGAAGGGGGACATGCGTGGCATCCGGGGGGCCGACTTCCAGTGCTACCAGCAGGCCCGCTCCATGGGGCTGACCTCCACCTACCGGGCCTTCCTGTCCTCACACCTGCAGGACCTGGCGACCATCGTGAGGAAGGCCGACCGCACTGACATGCCCGTGGTTAACCTCAGGGTCAGGACACTTTTATATATACAATTACATTTTAGCAACCATAATAGATATTGTTTTTTACCATCAACATCTTCTTTTATATAAAATCTCTCATCTCTCCTCTCTTCTCAGGGTGAGGTGTTGTTCAGTAGTTGGATGTCCATCTTCTCTGGGAATGGAGGCACTTTTACCCCGTCCACACCCATCTACTCCTTTGATGGCCGCAATGTGATGACTGACTCAGCATGGTGAGTGTGTTTCTGTCTGTTGTAGTAAAGTCACCAAGTTTCGAGTCCGAGTCACTCTTGAGTCCCCACTCTTAGAATCCGATTCCAAGTCCGGGTCATCTAGGAAGAGTCCGAGTCGAGTACGAGTCTGAGTCATCATTACCAGTGCTCGAGTCTGTTTAGAACATTGAGTAGTCATCAGTGTGCGAGTTGGAGTCCGAGTCCATCAGTGCGCGCACCCGAGTCCGAGTCAGAGTCAGAGTCTTTGTGCGCCAGAATTCCCAAGTACGTGTTCAAGCCGATAACTGCGCAAGTCCGAGTCAAGTCACGAGTCCCAAAAATTGGCACTCAAGTCCGACCCTAGACCGATTCCAGGACTCGAGTACTGCAAGTCTGGTGTGAGTAAGTAAGGAAAAGTAATTGTGTGGAGGCTAAGGCAATCATTATCATGTGCGAGTTCGAGTCTGAGTCCATCAGTGCGCGCACCCGAGTCATAGTCCGAATCCTAGTCCGAGTCGGAGTCTGAGTCTTTGTGCGCTAGAATTCCCAAGTACGAGTTCGAGCCCATTACTGCGCGAGTCCGAGTCAAGTCACGAATCCGAATTCAGGACTTGAGTACTCCCCTCACTAACCCACCCCGTCTCCCCCCCAGGCCAGAGAAGCAGGTGTGGCACGGCTCCAACACGGTGGGCATCCGCCTCACCTCCAACTACTGCGAGGCGTGGAGGACGGGAGACATGGCGGTGACGGGCCAGGCTGCTCTGCTGCAGACGGGACGCCTGCTGGGGCAGCACACGCGCTCCTGCTCCAACCACTACATCGTGCTGTGCATAGAGAACACATACGTGGGGAACACGCATCAAAAGAGGACCTGAAGAACACACACTCTCACACAAACACACATGCAGGCGTGCTGAAAGTGAAGAGTAGAACATGTGACTAAGTTCACATGCATTTTAATTGAAATGGAAAACACATGCAGGCACATACATGATGATATATCACTGCATATAAATGACAGACAGAAGGCACTTTTTGTTAATGCGTTCAGAAAATATACACCCACGTTGACACGCAGCAGGCGCCTAATGAAAACACACATTTGAGTTTCTTTCACTATGTTTAGGTTTGTCTTTAGTGCCAATGTTTAACCCAACATGCGTCCGTCCCAAGTTAGATTTTAATTAACTAAACTTTTTTTAATGACAGCATCACACAGGACATTGATATTAACAGTATGTGTTGTTAAAGTGAGGAATGACTCGGGATATCAGGCACTGACACAGACTGATCTGAGCACAGCTGAATAACTGAACCATTACTGTGCAGGTTCTGTTTTAAGGAATACTTCACCCACAAACTGTCCGCTTGTATATCAGTTACTCACCCTGTTAATTAAAATTCTTGAAGAAAATAAATCTTACATGCCTACATGGTGAACAAAGAATAAGAAAACAAAAAAAAGTCTTGATAAATGGAATTAAATGTGGGCTGCATTTAACAAGAATTATTCAAGGTAACACAGGGTGAGTTACAGATAAAGAAATGGCCATTTTGTGGCTGAGGTACCCCTTTAACTAAACAATTATAATTGTTGCTTATCATTTTCAGAATTGTAGATATTTTTTTGTATTTTCCCTACAGTTCAATACAGTCAACAAACCCCATGAATGAAAATATCAACAACAGCTGGTCCCTTTAGTTTTTAGCAAACTTCATGCAAACAAGAGGAAATAGTGCATTTGTTTGGGACTATTTTCAGTGGTGGATTTACACACATTTGGCTATCTACTGTCTAATTTTTGGCAGCAGGACAGCGTAAATGGGATTGAGTTGAAATAAACTACAGTGTGTGTGTTCATGGTAATATAGGAACCCAGTGCAAGTTCATAATTAATAAGATCAATAAATTGTTAGTTTTGGTCTTTTTTCACAGAGAAAAATATAGATTATCACCAGGTTTACATTATAAATATGATGAGCACAATGTGAACCGTTTGAGAAACATACCGCACACATGTAATGACATATTTCTTTGTGTGTGAACCTCTAATGTCAGTGACCATGTCTTCCTGTCATATTTTAAATGTTAATTCACTGTATGAAAATGACTTCCTGCTAGCAAAGTCAACCAATCACAGCATCACTTCTTATTCATCCATTTTATTTTCAGGCCAAAAAACACTGGCTGGATTTGACCAAAAACATTTTACCACTAGGATCATCTCTATTTGTTAAAGCTGCTGATTATTAAAACAACATTCAAGAGATTATAAAACAGCCTACGGAAGAGGATTAGAAAATGTGGGGATGTGAAAAAAATGTTTTTTTTTGTTCTGAGAAAAAAGTCAGAATTCTGAGATTAAAGTTTCTTCCATGTGGCCCTTATCATCTTCCGTAAAAGCCTAATAGGAAGTTGAGAAGAAATATTCTGAAGAAAAAAACGGAATTGTTTAAAAAAAAAAGTTTTATCAGGATGTTTAATTAAGTTAGGGTTTTTTGTTGTGTCCGCATTGTGGTTGACAGCGTAGTTGTAATACTTAATTTCCCCACTAAAGGCAGAAGCGCATCACTACCTAATGTTCTAAACAATTAAAATACATATCTAGCCGAAAGAAAGACATGAAGGTAATGTTACATCACTTGCTGACACTATTTAAACAGTTATATTCTGAGGCCAAATTGATTCTAAAAATGTGAGTCCCATAACAGTTTATTTAGGATTTCGAAAGATCATCCTTTTTTTACCCATTTTAAAATCCTGATCACAGGCTAGAGAACTTTTTTTTTGCATCTCATGGCTTCCGTAGCATAAGTCATGCATTGAAAAAATGTATCTAGGCATGTTAAAACAGAAGCCTGCTAAGACTAAAATGTAGGCGAGTACACAAATAATATCAGAGACCTAATCGCCCACCCCCCAGGAAAAACTTGTTGACTTACTTTGAATTGATCAGTTAATGCATTACCATTTAGCATCTCGTAATGCAAGTATTAAAGCTTGATTGTCTTTTACAAATTCAAGTCCAAAGCAGCTATTTTTTTTCCTGTTTTCTTTCGTCCTGTTGCTTGCAATAAGTCATTCAAAAGTAGTGTCAACACTATCAGAGCTTTAGAGTTAGTATTAGTCAAAATCATCAATGTGTGATTTTTGTATTAATTTATACAGTAGCAGGACACAGTGGGAAAATCTAGCGAGTTCACTTTCAGATTTTGATGAAGTTGGAACATGTGTATGTACAGTATATATGTGTGTTTGTTATTGTTGTCTTAATGTCTTTGTTTTTTACTCTGTAGAGGTAGGTTTTGTATGACGCACACTAAATGAAGTATTTCTCCCACCAAGCTTTAGATGTAGTTCAAGAGTTTTGCCTGTAAAGATGAAAGTGTTTGATATGAAATGAAAAGTCGTTTTACTGATGTCTGATTTATGATTACAGTGCAAACAAAACTTGAGTTTCTGAGGAAAGCGAACATTTGTACTGCCTGGTGCTCACTGAATAAATGTTTCTTTTTTTTTATGTTGTGACTCCTTCACATTTGTGTTAAGTGCCGTAATGTATTGGCCACGAGGCTGAAGTGCATGAAGCTTTCTCATTTCACTAATTCCCCTCCTCGACTCCCCTCCTCGACTCCCCTACCCTCCTATCCTCGTGTCTTAGTCCCGCCCACAGGAGATGCGAGCGGAGGAGTCGAGGAGGGGAACCGAGGAGAGAGGAGGGGAAGCAGCAGGCGTTTAGAGAAATGAGAAATCCTCTGAGCGGTCATTTCAAACAGACGTCCATTAATGATGACAGGAGGCACAGCAGCCCTCTGTCTGATGGACAGATGTGTTCATGACAACTTATATATTTACTTTTAATTCATTCACAGTGCGGTATAATGAGACAATAACAGGCTACAGATGCGGACATACACACACATATATTTATATAAATATATATATATATATTTATATAAAGATATACAATTTCAGAATCAAACAAGAGAGCACTCTCATAATAACGTACCACTATCAGAGACTGGATATCCCCCCCCCCCACACACACACACACACACAAACACACACAATATATCAGGATACAGCCGTTGTGTATTTTATTATATGAAGCACTAAATGGTTTTAGAAAAATATCGACTCTTTGTAGATATCTACACAGTAAATTTCTCTGAGTAAAATTGACTAAAATTGAAGAAAATTTTACTCTAAAAATATAACATTTGGTCCCAACCTATATAGAGTAAAATGTACTCTTTGTTCAGAGTTGTATTTTTAGAGTTCATTTGACTCTATTATGTGCTTAGATTTGACTCTGCTTAATGGTTATTTACTCTATGTAGTGTATATTAAAAACAACTCTACTGCCATTTTACTCATAATAGAAGGTCATTTTACTCCCAATCGAAAGTAATTTCACTCAGAATAGAATAAATGAACCATAATGATCTTTACAATAAAAAAGGTCAATAAACCAAAGTGCTTAAGGAACATGAGTGGGCGTGTGTGAAGCTGACCATTGAGCGGCCCGACCAAGCAAGGAGGCAGAGGCAGAGAGTTCAAATACAACCCGGTGTGGGCATTTATTCCTCTTTGTGGTACAGGATACACAGCCTCAATATGACTGTCTCACGTGAACACAGTCACCAGCTACCAGGACCTCACACACACACACTAACAGGAAAACAGAACCTAAATACACACAGGACTAATCAAACCAACAAGACACAGGTGAGGAGAGAGGAGAAACACAGGGCACCAGGTGAACGCAATCACCAGCAACAGACAAGACGGGAGGGGGAACACTTTTCAAACTAAAACAGGAAACGGAGACAGACAAACTAAAACATAGACAGATTGTGACAAATATATGCATAAATGACATATAATCACATGCTTCCTGTGCAATGTTTTAGCGTGGAACAAATGAATATACTTCGCCAATAATGAAGCTATATAATCCGTGATCAATGGCCCCAGAGATCACCTCCGTTACAGCGTGGTCATGGTTTAACTCCAATAGAATTGACTCTGCATTTTTGATCGCACTCTAGAAGCTATGAGTAATAAATACACTCCAAAATGATTAAATATCACTATTTCAGAGCAAAATAGTAATTACTCTGGAAAAAATACTCACCAATATTTCCTGTGTACTAAACTAAGCATATAAATAAAGACAGTAATGTAGGCCTGTCATTCTACAGAAAAGGTGGAATCTGGGTGATACAAATCTGCTGAAATGCATTCCTTCTTACACATCTAAAACCTGTTAAATAGCAATAACTAACTTCTTAACTTGATGAATCCACAACAAGTAGAGCTTAAAGTATTTTTATAATTTGTATACATTATACAAAGCTTATTTATATAGGAACGTCACTGGTGTTACTGGTGTTACCAGGAAGAAGAGTAACACCAGTGACGGTAACACCAGTGACAATTTGGAGAAAACACTACCATTTTAACAAAATGGCTGCCATGTGTCAGACCACATGGCTTTAGTCAAAATAAAAATTCAACATGTTGAATCGGCCGCGGGAGGCGTCCGAAGGTGTGAAAAGGTGCCGTAAAGAGACGACGGTGCGGGACACACAAACTTGAGTAGGGCGCCGCGAATGCGTCCCCGACTGCCTCTGACGGCCTCTGTCGGCCTCTGACGGCCTCTGACTCCCAAAATCGGACTGGTGTCCGGGCCTTTAAGGCTATAGGCCCAATCCCAAACGATGCCCTACACCCTAAGCCTACACACTACCCCTCCGTTTGCGCGGAGGGTCCGCCACATTAAAGGGCCCATGTCATGCTTTTCCGGTTATTACCCGTCCCCTTGAGTGTTATGAAGGTTTTTATGCATGTAAACGGTGTGCAGAGTCAAAACCCTCAAAGTACACCCTGTAGCGAGTAAAACTCTAACACAGAAAATACCTCCCCAAAACGCCTCGTTGGAGATACGTCATTGTCCATTTGGTACGGCATGACATCATGCCGTACCCGGAACGAAATGGACCAATCCGTGGAGCCGTTACGTTACGTCCGCGGAGCCGTTACGTTAAGCCCCCGCTGATTGGTCCAAATTGACCAATCCACGGACTTCCTCACACACACATCTGTGTGCAGGGAGCAGGCAGCTCAGCTGATTTCTCCTCCCTGGCTGCAGGCTGATAACAGACAGTTGGGATCGCGGCGAAATTCTCTCTGCAGACCCATTCTCACAGCGTTTATCAACCTTTTTCTTACTCAATATCAAGCCACACTTATTGTTTTTACTTCGGCTGTGACTTTGTGTGTGCTCAGGATGAGTTTGGCTGTGTATCGCTAACAAGGAAACAACACCTCCACGGAGCTCAGCGCGATTCACAACGTCCCGACCAATCAGAGCACACTGTGCTCACAGGGAGGGTGGGGGCTGGAGCTATTGGAGCTACAACGAGCCGTTAAAGGCAGAGAGTGAAATTCAGTGAATACACGTAGTTTACAGAGATGCTGTATGAGAAACCAATGTGAGTTTGGAAAATTGCACAGTATAAATCTATTCTAGTAGACCTCAACAATGGAATTATGATCAGTGGAAATGGCCATGACATGGGCCCTTTAACAACCTCATGATAACCTCATATTTGTTTAACTTAGGATCATATACCTGTGTTTAGTCTAGAAAAAGGTAAATGTGTGCATTTTATTATAAAGTTGTGTATATTTACAGATTGTTGCAAAAACTAAGAAGCTTATAAAAATCAGGTTTAAAACTAAAAGAGCTTTACAAAAAAGTAACACAATTAAAGATGTTTGGAGTTTTATTTTAGTTCTTAATTTACATTTTTTGTCTAAGAGATGCTGATTTGAAACCGTTGTTACATACAGTTACGGCATTTCCTGTTTCTGCCAGGAGTTTGTCCCAAAGCTTGCCGCTGTATTTACTCCCTCCATCTGACAGGAGGGAGCCTCGTTGAGCTGCGAGTGTCACTCCAGAGTTCACTACGTCACGGAGGGGGAGTGTGTAGGGGTAGGGTGTAGGGCGTGGTTTGGGATTGGGCCTGAATCTCCTCCATTCAGGCCTCGATGCTCGATCCTCGATGTGTATTTAGAGAAATTAGATTTGCTTCAACATGGTGCCCTGAAATCCATTTCCGGGTCACTACCGAAGGACCGAGGATTCGAGCAGTCGAGGAGGGGAAATTAGAGAAAAGAGAAAGGCCCCATGACTTCTCAATTGTTCTAAACAAGTCTAACGCAGCGTCCACACAGCAGCGTGCGTTGAAGCTTGCCGGTGGGCGTGTCTGAAACTCGACCAACAACCAATGACATGAATCTCCCGCCCCGGACACACAAGCACGCGGCAACTTTTTGCTCAACAAAGCAAAGAGAGATTCATGTGATTGGTTGTTGGTCGATTTTCAGACATGCCCACCGGCAAGCTTCAACGCATGCCACCCAGCGTCCACACGGCTGCGTGCGTTGAAGCGTCAATAATAGATTCTCCGTGGTAATGCACTTCAGCCTCTTGTGGTCAAAGTCAAAGTATTACAACTATAATATCTGAGGACAAAAACGGTTTTGTTATTTGAGGATTAAAGGATATATTAACACATTTAAAAAAAAAAATGTTAAAACTAAATGCATAACCCCTGATAATCAAACACCAAACGTTAGGTAGACTGGTCCAAGGTTTAGAGATATCACATTTTGAAACACGCACAAGTGAGCTTAACATTCACATTTGGAGTTTTAATAATGATAATCTTTCTTTTTCTGTGCAAAAAAGAATCAGTCAAAATGTAACAAAAAAAAAGTAATTTATTAAAATGGATATGTACAGCACATTCCTGGATCAAAAAAAGCAAATCATTAGCTCTTCATGTTGAAATGTACGTACTTTGTTTCACTTTTTCAAGAGAAATTACATATACAACAGGTGTGCCTTAATTTCCAAATGTTTTAAAACACCCCCTATTGCATCAGAGTCCGACAAACCTTGTAGAGACCTAGGGTCGGCGTAAGGATATCAGATTTAGAATGGCATTCTCACCACATTCACGCCTGTGTGCCTCCATACAAGGACAACGTAAAGACACTTAATTTAAGTAGCTACAGCTGCTTCCAGCACTGCATTTCCAACTCAAACATTATTGAAACAATAACTTGCTTAGAAAAGACCCCAAGACTGTCTTGAAAAAGAGTATCCATACAAAATAAAAAAATTAAGAGATTTTATATGTACGTCCCAGAATTTTAAATATCCAAACAGCTTTAAAAAAACACAACCAAGCAACGTTTCTAACATTAATCTCAAGGAGAATTTAGTAGGGACGTAATGTTTTTAATATATCAATCCGATAACAAGGCTGCATTTACACAGATACAAAAATAATAAGAACTGTAATAACTCAAGTATCTTCATTTTTGGACAAATACTAAAATCTTCCACAATCCATAAAATCCTAACCGTTGTCTTTTATTACCATTTAAGATGTGAAAAGTACATGGAATTATAAACTACGTAAGCTCCCAAATTCACAAGAAAAGTTGTCGGATCTCTTTAAAAAATACACTACTGGAAGCTAAAAATATATTTTTCCTCTTTTTTTGCACCTGTGTAAAATCTGCCACAATAATCTGCCACTATATGGAGGTCCAACAGCGCTCGACACATCTGACAGACTGCAACATTCAAATAAAAAAAGGACTTTATAAAAAATGTAATTGACAAAAAAGTTGGAATCTGACTATGTGCTGCAGTGGCCGTATAATCGGAACGTTTTTTTTTTTTATTCCAATAGTTTATCATGTCATAATTCTGCACTCTAACTTTTTACTTTGGCGCTTTACAAACCATAAATAAAAAAGTATAAAAATGCAGCAAAGCTTCAGGAGTCTGAAGGAAATAAAAGACTTGATGGGAGAAGATTACAAAACAACATTAAAACACACCGCTGATCCAAACCTCAAACAGCATAAATACCCCCCCTAAAAAGTATTGTATGCAAGTAGTTTTCTCAAGACTTACATGTGGATAACTAAGTATTAGGAAGCAGGAAGTAGTTGACACTTGAGTGCAAGTCTGAAGCTTCAGTGTGCAGAGTAAATGTCCCTGAGAATCCAAAACTAAGGCAAAAGCAACTCAAGTCTGTGAATCCCCCCCGCCTCTCAGCTGTTCAGAGCCAGAACCAGGGTTACACTCACGTAAGGATCTCGGAGGGGGGGGGGGGGAGGTTATGTTAGATTAAAGTGGGAATAATGTTGTTTGTGAACTACATGCGACTATAAAGTAACACTTTCTTTTACACCAGGTTATAATGTTATATAACCATACTTATCATTATAGCATTATATAGCACTGTAGAGTTATAAGGAATTATAAATATCCATAATTTTTGTAATGATAATCACAACACATTATAAATGATTTTATAATGACTTAAAGGTCATAACTGCTCATTCGAAGGATCATAGTGTTGTTTTTGTATTATGGATATTCATAAGTGCTTGTCACTATGATATAGTGCTATAAACGGATTCAATCCCCATACTGAAACATTATAAGTATGCTCATAGACATAGCAAGCGGGAAAAATCTTTCACATTGATGAGGTTTTGATCAGAGATGCCGAGTCAGGCTTTAAAACAGCAGCTTAAAAACACCAGGCACACTTCTCTCTCCTCACACACTTACACACACTCACACACACACACAAACACACCAGCTCATCACTCGGAGACTTTCGCCGCCTCAAAGTTGACTGCCAGTTTCCTGTGCTTCTTCTTGGAGGAGGAGCTGGGGGTGTGGCCTGTCGCCGGGATGTTTTGTCGAGGAGGGGTGTGTGGGACTGCTGTTGTTGTGGAGACGGGGTCTGCTACTTGGCCGACGTTAACGCCCTGGGGTTCGCACTGAGCGAGCTGATCGCAGAAGGGCTGGTTCTGGGGTTTCTGTGATTGGTTCCTGGTCACAGTGTGGGCGGCGCTGTAAAACTCCCGAGTGTCCTGGTTCTTCTTGTTGGCGGAGACTCGCTTCTTGGTCACCTGAAGTGTCAGAGGACGGTCGAAAAGCTGGGTTAAAAAGACTCTACTTTGTCTAAACGAGAACAGAAGGAATTGTGGTTGATCCGTTTTCTAACACTAGAATATAACACAATAAAGTGGTGCAGGAATGAGTCCTGAAACCTGGGAATTAGTCAGCATTTTAAAACTTTGGTTCCCTAAGATGCCTGAAATAAGGTTTGTGGTTGGCAGAGGCTTAAGAGTCTTTACATGTTGTTCTACGACAAGTAATAGTAAATACCCCTCTAATACATGACAGTAGCTTCTATGTATCATTAAACACAGGCTGCTAACAAGCGGCTGAATAAATTACTCATCATGCCGAGCATTAGCCACATTTAACTTAGCGGTGGCGACGCGTAGCCATGCGACCACGATGTCGTTTATAGCCTAATTTAGGTGGTGTTAATATGAGGAGAATAAACGTGGGTGTGGGAAATTATCTTATTTTCTGCAATATACCAAAATTAAAAAAGGGAAAAATCCTATTTTTATGGAGGGAACCCTAACAATGCTAACGTCCAGGCTCACTTACAAAAATACATCCTCACTGCCCCACTCTTTAGAAACACAGGGACACTGGTAATTAAAGTTAATGATCCTTCTTGTTGCACAGCAGTATAATAGTCACAATACGAGTCTTTCTGGAGCACGTGTGTGAAGACTCCGAGAGTATTACAGCTTTTTATATCACCCACAGTAAAAATGTATTAGACAACGTAGCAACGGACGTTAAATGTTGACTACATGTTTATGATATGCGAGCGACCCTTAACATATCAATAGGATTTAGCAGACTCAACAGGAAACCAAACCATAGCATAAAAACAACATCATGGTACAAAGGTTAACCTATACAAACTGATTATTACAGACACAGTAAAGCTCATTCACACAGAATCGGCACAGGAAGTAGAAATACAGCAACATTATTTCAACATATTTAAATCGTTTTCGTACCTGCAGCGGGACAAACTGGTTGTGTGAGCCGATGGGCATTGATGCAGGGTTCTGGGGGCGGGGGGCCCCAGGGAAGGGTCCTGGTGCTCCGAAGAACTGCTGGTTCGGGTGGTGGTGGGGGGGCAGCGGCATCCCCCAGAGGGGGCCAGGGCCGAAGCCCTGGGGAGGCAACAGCATACCGCCTGGAGGACACGAGGACGCACATGAGATAACAGCCCGAGAAAGGGTCAAATTCATATTTACGATAAAGATTTTGAATTGACAAAGACATACCAAAATAAGGCAAAAATGTATATTTGTAAAAGCTGTGACATATGGTTATTACTAGGCATTCATAAAAACAATGGCAAATAAATCAAAGTGGCAATGATAAGTTGAATAATCAATAGGTTGATGGGAATAAAATCATCAACAGGTTATATTTCAAAAGTTTATATTCATGAAGTTGAATTTTAATGAAAGAAAATGCTGTTGATATCCTTCTTGTCAAGATGTAAGGAGAGAAGACAGACCTTGTTGGCTGAAGACGGGGTTCATGCCTAAGGGTGGGGGTCGTATCTGACCCACTCCTGGGAAGAGAGCAGGTGGGAGGGGGAAGCCCGACCCCAAAGAGTTCTACAGGAGAGGACAGAGAGAGAAGCTCTAACTGGAAATCTGAACCACACCAACGTATTCACATTTACACTCCTTTACAGTTTGGATAGCAAGTGATGCTCTAAGTAGACATAAATTACTTTGTCTTTCTCTTGTATGGTAAATACCAATAAAACACAGGGTTAACCACCGAAAATGTTCACAGCTCAACTTAATACATCATCTGGCTACATGCTGCTGTGACAAATCAAATGCACGTTCCCATTGCAATGTGTTAAACGATATGAGGAAAAGAATTGCCACTGGAATAACTGGACTTCCCAGATCCTTCGAAAAATAAAATGGCTACTGCATCCAACTAACTACTGCAAGCACATTTAACGTGTGTGAGTGTGAGTGTGAGTGTGAGTGTGTGTATGTGTGTTTGATGTACCAGTCTCTGGAGGGCAAAGAAGGCAGCTTTTTCCTTGGCATCATTTTCTGATTGGCACTGGGGACCGTGAACCATGAGCCCATTGGACAGCTTCACCTGACACACTACAGTCTGGGGAGAGAGGACAAAGTTAGTGCAACACAAACAGACACACTCCTGTAGACTAGGGTGCCATATATCTGCCATATATTTATAATGGTTGGGCAGGTATTACGCTTTGATATTTAGCAAAACAACAGACCAAATGAGAATACAGAAACGTTACTACTAGGTGTCACACTTCACTTAGCAGCCACTCCCTGATGGAACATAGTGAGTCGAAGAGAACGCACATTGTTTTTAGCTCAGCAGTTTAAAGCTTTCATCGTGGCTTCAAATCCAAAATGTTACCTATTGGTGCAGTTTAATCTGTCTTCGAGTATGTTTCGTCAGATAAAATATAATAAAATAAACACAGCTCCCTCTCGTGATGATGCCAGCTACTTCTGGAGTGAATTGGTGTAGGTGAAGGTGTGTAATATGCATTATAAAACGGACAAGTCAAATCAAGCAATCTGATTGGTTCTTAGCCGTTATATACTGAGCGTATACCACGGGTAGAATTGTAAGTTACTTTTCACAACAAGTCAGTATCCCTCCGCGTCTGAGATAAACAGTATACAGTTGGGCTGAAAAGCAAACTGCCTGCAGTTTGCTTTTCAAACTGGAACAAGAAAGCAGCGGAGAAGTAACCGGGCAGAAACCCTCCTTTTTACGCAGCGGTCCAGACATAGACATCAAACGGCAAAAACATATTCAGTGTGCAGTTCCTTTGGCATTAGGGCAGGGATATTTAGATACTTTCCAAGGTTTGACATAATGAATTGTGCTACTTTTAAAGCAAGCAACGATGTTTTCAGATCTGTAATCAAAAAGGTCCGCAAAAACATTTAAGATTAACTTCGACCTCCGGGGGGGTCTTACTATGGAGGAGTGGATTGAGGAGTGCCTATCTCCAGAACAAAAAGCACCTAAACGACGACATGTAGAGCTACGTGAAGAGCAGGTAGACCAACTGGAAAAGTACCACCATTCAAAAGCTTTCTGATGCGGGTCTTGAAACAAAGCAGAGAAATTATGACCGTTAGTGGCCACAGGTGCGAAAGCTCTCTCCAGAGCTACTGGAAGCCGAATCTCGGGGACCGGAGAAAGTGGAGCAATATTCTCGCCACACCAAGCAACAGCCTAGAACAACCTCAGCCTATACAAGTAACCACGTAAGCCATGCTACTGATGCTGGACAGTTTTCAGTGGGTGCACAATAAACGGCAACATACACATTAATGTAAATAAATAGCCAAATAATGGATCAACGCTCTCTGTCTAATATGTTCGCTAGCTGTTGTTAGTGTTGTTGCATAGCAACCACCTCGCACTATGTTTCGTGCAGAACGCAACGGAGGGACTATTTTATTTTGAACATCATTATTTACTAATAACAACTATTTAAGGGCCGAACCACTCCCCTTAACTGTGATATAATGGCCATATACCATGGCCTGTCGTGAGCTATTGCTTAAGTAAAGCATGAGACTAAAAACCTTCAAACGTGAATTCCATGTGTGTTTCAAAACGCCGAGTTACCTGTCTGTTGCTTATGAAGCTGAAATCGGGCGGGGCCATCCCTAACCCCACACAGATGCACGCCAGCTCCGACACCTTACTGTTCAGAACGGCATTGGAGAGATTTGGAGGGGGTAAAACAGGGGCGTCACCGTGGGGGGAGGTCATGTTGGCTGCTGGAGGGAGTGAACATTGGATGAAAAGGAGAAAACACATTTAAAAAGGTCAATAAAAGACAAAGTGGCACAAGGACCCTGATCGTGTGATGTAACCCTGTTAGCCCTACATGCCTACATATATATACACGTATGCACATACTGTTGGAGCATCCAAGGAGTTAAATGTGTATACGATTGTATAGATGTGTGTGCAAGTACGTATTGTATGTATGTATATTATGTATAATGTTTTCTACAACATAGTAAGCATTTATTTTGACCCAGGATGACCCCGTCTGCTCTCATAATGTTTGTCTGTTCATTATTGTAACAAAAACACATTTGCTTGTGGTGTAGCAACGGTTTTGTACCCAGTTTCTTGTTGGACCGTCTCCTGTTCTGCTGCTGGCCCCCGGCGGCCTCCTGAGGTGGGGGACTTCCTGTTCCAGAGCCGTCAATCTTCAGCATCTCCTTCAGCATCAGGGTTCCCTTCTGCAACAAGAGAGAACACACAGACCCAGTTGAGTTATCCTGAGCTGTCCTAGCAAAGAATGGCTGGGTTGAAATAAAAGAAAGGAACACAATACGTATCAAAAATGATTAAGACTATTCCAATCTAAAAATAATGATGGAAAAGGAAAACAACTTATGGCCACATACGTTTTAAAGGGGTATAAAAGAAAGAACTCATCAAGTCTCTAACCAAAATACTAAATATTTGAACCAAACCTTTTTCAGCAACACTCACCATTGCAAAGGACTGAGGGGACAGCGGGCCATCTGATTGGCTGGTGGTTACTTGTTGGGGAGCAGGAGGCGGTGGAGTTTGCTGGTTGCCCTTGGAGATCTGCAGGCTGGCTATCAGGTCCTCGAACTCAGTGGTAGACTAAGCGAGAGGAATATGTAAGGACACGGAAGCCTTTGTTTCTTACAGCTCAAAAATATAATAGATACAAAATGGGAAAAGGAGATTAAAAGTGTGTGTGTGTTCGTGCATGTACCTTATTGCCTGTGTTCTGGGGGGGGAAAAGGGAGTTGACGTCTTCATTTTTCTTCAACAGTCTGATGCCACCAACTGGGGCCTGTAAAGTACACACAATATTTAAACCACATATTCACAAAAGTATAAATATAGCAACAAAAAAGTAATGAGAAGAACAGTTTACAAATAATTAAACATAACCATCTGGAGTGGAGTGCACCAGCTGGGCGTAAAAAAGTAGGTCTTAACTCTAACGTCAGGCTTAGCTACGTCCGACTTAGTGATTAGAATTTACACCGAGTGCACCAAACCTGACTAGTCTCGGTCGTAGCTGCGCCTGGTCTTAAGATGCGCGTCCACGTGAATACACGCGAAACAGTAATTGTTGCCAAGCAACACACGTCTATATAATTTTGGACCGCAGAGAAGAGGGAATTCCCACACCCACAGCATCAGCGATGACTCAAGAGGAATCCCAAATGGCCACACCCCGAAAGAGAAAGAGGGATTTGTCAGAGCTACAGCGGGAACTGACGGAGAAAGAAATCGTTCGTGTGGAGGTGGAGACCGTAAAATTGAGAGCGGAACACGAGAAAAATGAGCTGGAGAAGGAGAAATTGAGACTCCAAATTATAATTCTTAATAATCAAATAATCACTGAAGAAGACAATGTGTTCACCATTCTGTAATCATATCTGTTGTACTTGTTTTTTATCTCAATTTCATGTTAACAGTTCTCCAAAATGTTGTTATTTAATGTTCTTGTGTGTGTTCTTTGAATAAAATAGACCTAATGAAAATATGTGGTCACAATGGGAGCTTATTGAAATGCAATTGCAAAAAAACAGCGTTCATATTACAAATATATAGGTCTATAGGTTGTTTATTATATGATTGCGGGTAAGTCGTCCACCGATATCTTCACGGATGCCAGCAGGAGCCACAGGGTTCTCATCCGCCTCCAGTACCAATTCTCCTTGCATCGGAAGGGGGATTCTCTTTTTCACACAGATGTTGTGCAGCACCGCAGTGGCAGCAATGATCACGCAGACGCGCTCAGGGTGCATTCGCATTTCACTGTGGAGGCAGTGAAACCTACAAAAAAAAGCTGAGGGGAGATCTCCTCGATTAAATCAAAAAGGGATTGTCTGCCGAAACGAAACCTCTCTATCAGTTCACTGTCTGAATAGATGTCCAGTGGGTTTGTTCGATCACGGACGACTCTTTCTCTTCTTAATGCCCTTTCATTGTTAAACCTGTAAACAAGACGCCCTGCCATCGTTAATATCCTTCTTGCCTGTTTTACGTTACTATGGATACTAGTCTGTCTTTCTGATTTACGCCTGCTCCATACTAGGCGTAAAAGTTACACCCGGGCGCAACGCATACAGGGCTTAAGTCTAAGTGGTGCACTAGTCATAACTTTAGTTTGGTCTTAACCTTCGGTTCTACGTCGGACGTAGAGTTACGACCAGCTTACGCCCAGCTGGTGCACTCCACTCCTGTTGATATTTCCCTTTACCCAAAGCTTCCTTTATATGTTATTATTACTGATACACTTATATATTCTTCCACATGTCCCTGCTCAGATAAATAAACTGCTTTTAGGATCATTTGTAAAAATCCTGCTCTCCTGCTGATGACCCGGTATCTTGCAGTGTTGCATGCTGGGAGAGCATGCATGTGTGTTCTGAGCATTTGTGTACTTACAGCTTTGTTAGCGTGCTGGTTCTTCCCCTGTTGGTTAAGTCCTTCCTAGAGTTGGAAACGCACAATGTTGTTTTTATTAGTCCAAATTCTAGCTTTAAGATACCGTAACATCAATATTAGTCTGTTTCAAAGACTTATCATACCATAAATGCTTTGCCATTTATTAGCTCCGTTGTATTTTGCATGTGAAACTGCAACTCTTGAATATGTTTTGGCGATGCATCTTAAGTATCAACATATTTTTTCATTTCCGTATTAGAGAGCTGTGCCTTACCCTATGCCACTATGAATCTATAAACTCATATGGAAACTTTAGTGTAAAATAACGTGA
Source organism: Trematomus bernacchii (assembly GCF_902827165.1). NCBI lineage: Eukaryota > Metazoa > Chordata > Actinopteri > Perciformes > Nototheniidae > Trematomus > Trematomus bernacchii. Next base: position 10,366,376 of record NW_022987689.1, on the reverse strand, counting down.
AAAAGGTTCCAGAGCCGCCAGCCCCAAGGTGCCACACTAGACTTTTCCAATCAATGACATTTAAAAAAGCACCCAAACACACACTTTCCCACACAGACGTACATTGTGCCAGTGAGCAGGAGGTTGGAGAGGAGGGCCAGAGTTCTGCAGAGACTGCCACACATTGTTGTACTCCTGAAGAAGAAGAGAGACAGACACAAAGATGCAAAATGTGTAAGAATACGTGGTTGAAGTGCCTGATAAGTTGAGAGAGGGCTTCACTAACACATGTCCAGGTACACTCTGCTTACCTTGGCCTGTTGTTTCTGCCCGAGACCTTGGGAGGGAGAGTTCCTGCTGCCCTGGGAGGCTGCTTTCACCACGCCGTGTTTACTGTTATGCTGCAGGGGAGGAGACATGGAATACAGAGAAGAGTTTGAGTGAAAGGGAAGAAGACGGATGTGGAAGTTTTACAATAACAGCTTTTATTTCCTGTCAAAATCTTTCATTTTGGGACTTTGTGTTGGACTCCACCATAACTTAATGTAAATAGTATCCTACTTTTATATTGTGTTAGCTGTGAATGGGCCCTTCAATAGTGTTTTGTTTGTCAGATATTTTACAGATTTTTATCTTCACGGTCAACTTGTATATTTTCTACTCTTTAGTTCCGTTTTAGTTTAGAAATGTTTATATTTTACAATTGTTTATTTTCTACTCTTTTTAATTTCTAATTATGTGCAATAGGCGCGTTCACACCGCAGTACTTTTCCCACTTTAGTTCCGATATAATTCCGAAATGTCGCGTTCACACCAAAAAAATCCGGAACTAAAATGAGTTCATGAGAACCTTTTTTACCCCCTTTTCCGTCCCTGCTAGAGAGCAGGTACTTTCGTGGGAGAAAAAGGTTCCTATGTCTGATTGGCTGGGCGGAATGCAAACCACGCCCCGTAAAACTCCCAAAAAGTGTTGTGAAGCCGCCATTTTATTATCCTCGCATTAGCATTATTAGCATTAGCAGCTGCTGCTGGGAGTCCCAGCAGCTTCTACAGAAGCCAGTCCCCAACTCCGGGGACTTCCGGCCGGGGACTCCGGGTTGCAGTATACGGCGTGAAGTTGTTTGCGGCCTGCCAGTAAACCCAAAGCAGAAGAAGAAGAAGTGACGTCAGCGGTTTCATTTGCCTAATCCTCCCTCAGGGACTTATTCCGGTGTGAACGCAATCTGTACTTAGTTCATGAGGACTAAAGAGTTCTCATGAACTAAGTTCTGATGAACCTTTGTGGGAAAAGTACTGCGGTGTGAAAGCGCCTATTAGGGGCGTTCACACCAAGTTCTTCCGAGTAAATCGCCAGAACGCCGACACCTCATCTCCACCGCTCTCATGTTTTCTTTTGTGTTGCCATAAGTTATTCTCTCTGCGTTTGTGCGCTGGGCTAATGCTAATGCTAATAATGCTAATGCGAGGATAATAAAATGGCGGCTTCACAAAACTTTTTGGGAGTTTTACGGGGCGTGGTTTGCATTCCGCCCAGCCAATCAGACATAGGAACCTTTTCCTCCCACGAAAGTCCCTGCTCTCTAGCAGGGACTGAAAAGGGGGTAAAAATGGTTCTGATGAACTCATTTAGTTCAGGGGGCTTTTTGGTGTGAACGCAAATATATCTGAGTTCTGATGAACTATTGTGGGAAAAGTACTCCGGTGTGAACGCGCCAATAGCCTTGTTTTTCTTTATGCTGCTGTAATGAAAAAAAATCAAACATTTTGGGATCAATAAAATATATCCTATCTTATCTTTACCTGTGTGGGGGTGAAGGGGGATCGGGGGGAGTGGTTGAGGCTGGACCCCTGGCGTTGGGAGTTGAAGTTAGCGGCTGCGGCGGGCTGAGGTTTGACGATGGCGGTGAGCTTGTGGCAGCTTTGATCCACCCTCACTCCGTGGGTGAGGTTGATGAGGGCGCAGGGGGGGAGGCGGTAACCCCGGGGAGACTTAGTCCTGAGGACACAGGATCATTAAACAGTCAGCACTCACATGTTCGCTCTTAAATCATTCTGGTGAGGAGTGGGAGGCTTTTACTTACTATATATTTTACAATTAGATTCTGTGATTACCTGATGTTGAGACCTCCAGCAAACTCATCGTCAAAAAGTACCTCGTAGAGAATCTCGGCCTCACGCTCCGCTGGAAGACAGTCACAATATAAACTTTAAGCATTATAGTTTATATGTATATTCTCTCCTTTATATTATGGACATGCAGGATGCCCTTAAAAAGGTGAAATGTGTAACATATGACCAACGTTTTAGCTTAAATAAATAAACCAACATTATTTACAGAATGTGAAGATTCTGTGTTGACGTTATGTCAAAGACTTCAATGTATTGTGTTGCAGAGATGTGTTAAAAAAATAAATCCTGTTTATCCATTTATAATAAGCATGTTTTTAAAGTCAACTACAAATGCTACTATTATTTACTATGCTACTACTAAGTATCTGTACCCTAACACAAGTCAAGAACTCAATATTTATCACAGCCAACAATAGACTTGGCCTTATACAAGTGCCTTATAAGGTTGATGAAGACTGCAGTAATTGAAGCAAAATCTCATATATCAGTCACACTACAATGATGTCGATTGATGATCCCATCGGGCACAGCACAGCTCCTTTCTTGTAAAATGCCCAATGTACTCAATAACAACGGTGTGGTCTGACTTTATTAACCTGGGGCAAAATGTCTTTATCCGTGTCATTTCCTTCCCATTTTGGTGGTTAGTTTACAGGATTACATCGAGCATTGCCCGCCTTTTGTTGATAGCGAGGTGAAAGAAACAATAACATGAGTAGCATGAAAGAAATGACAGTGTGTCCTCACCTCCTTGAATGCCGATGATGGTCCCTCTGCATCCCAGGGGGACGGAGAAGCCCTCCCTGGTGTTGATGATACGGTCAAACAGGCGGTACTCTGACTCAGGGTCCGGCACCACACCCTGGTGTTGCTCCATGGGCTACACACACACACATTCATATGTTCAATACAATACCAACTGGCATTTATATTCACAACTTTCTTTATATTACATTTATTGTTTAGTCAATATGTCATAAAATTGCCTTTGCCATTTCCAGATGCTAAACAAAGCTAAAAGCTACATGTGCATTTTTAACAGCATGTTCTTAGGAAATTGAGCAATAAGCACATATGCCTTTGAATAATGACACATTCAGACAAAATACACTCACCCTGAAGAGCAGATGAGGCTTGACTGTCACTCTGACTTTCTTGGTGCTCTTCTTCACCTGAGAGCGGGATGGTGAGAGAGAGGAAGAGAGGAAGAGTGTGTGAGTTCACAAAGAGAGCTTCTGATACAGTAACTGTAGGAAGTGTGTGTGTGTGTGTGTGTGTGTGAGTCACCTTGGCTTTCTCCGCCGCCTCCTCGATCCTCTCCACGATGGCCGAGTCCAGCACCTGCAGGTCACATGACGACCTGCTGATGGAGCTCACTGGGTGACTTTTCAGCCATGAGGTGATTTCAGAGACCTTCTCCGCCCTGTGTCCATAGATATAGGAGATTATCAGTAAATACTCCATCAATCCAATTCATTCACGAGATTTGGTCAAACTGTGCCTGGGGTGAACAGTTTAGCAGAAGTAACGCAAGAGGAAATGCTCCTCAGCTGATACAGGCTGCCATTTCTTAGTTTTTCATCTGACAGGGCAGACAAATATTATATATATTATATTATATATATATATCAAGTACTCTGTATGTGCATGTGTGTGTGCGTGTACATTTACCCATTGTGGTCCTCTCCAGACCAGATGTCGTCTTCATAGAAAACGTCATCATGACTGTTCCTGGACACCAAGTTGAATACCTCAGAAAATCTAGAAAGAAACAAAAAACAACAATAAAAAGTATGAAATAGTAAAAAAATGTAACAGTTTGAGTCACACTACAATTTCCTTTTATTTTAAACATATGCTATTTTTAACACTCCCTCTGGAGGGATCTTTGGGATTGTTTGCACACCATAACACCATAAGTGCATAACACACTACAGGAAAGGGAAAACCCCAAAAAGCATAGGTGACCTTGAATCTAGATCTGTACCGAAATCCCTTTGAAACTTTGTTTTAAGAAATCATGTACTTTTTAAAACACATTTCCAATTGATATTTGAGTTTTTCAGAGTTTCTAACACAACTGAAGAATGGAGGATTAATGTAACGGCAGCATGGTGATAGATGAATAGGGATGGAACAGTATTCTTTTTCTCACACAGGATTTGTTTTAATGTTTTTTTACCTGTCCAGGTATTCGGCCAGCAGTTCCTCCACAGCATTAGAGTAGAGCCACTCCTTCTCCGTCTTCTTGGTGTACCCAGGAACCTCCTCGTTCTTCTTGTTGAACTTCAGGTTCAGGCCAACGTTTGCTTTCTGCTCGCCACAGGGACTGCAAACAAGGAAGTAGAAAGATATTGGTGCACAGAAAGAGAGAGAAGGTTCTCCTCAATAGAACAAATCTACTTTTAAATACTGAGTTTTTAAAGAAGTAAACAGCAGGAGTGGGTGATGTGGAATGGGCTGTGTTGGAAAGCCTGCTGACTGTTACTCCAGCGCCCTCTGTTGGCGGCACGCGCAATTGTAACTATCAAGCACATGGAGCGCAGCTGTTAGGAGAAAGGGAGAGAAGCATGTCATGTCTACGGAGCGCAGCCTGGACCTTTAGTGGCAACTTAAAGTGGACCTGTCATGCTATATTTGAATAATATAACTTTTTTTTTTTTCAAAATACCAAACAGATCATGCATTTTAGCCATGCCTCATTTCGCTCAATTTGAAAAATTTTTGCTCTGTTTTTGCAAGGGCAGATTCTGTGAGAACAGCACCATCTACAGGCCTGGCATATGTACTACAGCGTCTCCAGCGCTTTCAAACGGCAATGGCCGTGGCTGTCTCCTCCTGATTGGTGGAGTTGGCCCAATAGCCGTAGCGCCACTGTCCTGACGTCAGGACAGTGTTCAAATCTGGATCAGTTTTTATCAGATCCGTTGCAGCCCCTTTTTTAGAGATTTGGGTATGGAGGAAAATAGAGAGGGTTGTGTTTTCTGACACTTGGTGAGTTCCCTGGAACACCGGGGACACATATTCATGTATAAAAGACGTACAAAAGTGCATTTTGCATGATAGGTCCCCTTTAAGTGAGCTGGGCCTAACAAGGCCTAACAAAACCGTACTAAGTCGAGCGAGGCCTGCGGTGGAAATGCGCCATAATAGTGTGTGTGAGCTTTGTGCGTCGCTGACCAATAGTAAGTTAATGTTACTCACATGGGACTGGACAGTATTAAGCCTTTCACGGCATATTAGTTGTTTTGGAGTTTGCTAACTCAGGTTATTATCGACAAGTTGAGCTAAGCTAACAAAGCTAATGTTAGCACTATGTAGCTGTACTTTTCTCCATCTGAAATGTTATGTTTGACCCTGTTGGCAATGTCTAATGTTTAGATGGCATATTAACCTTTTTTACTGTAAGTTAAAGGAATCATCTGTGCATTATATTTCATTTTTATGTGGAAGGGTTATATTACAACCTGCCTGTTGAGCAGTCAATTAGCCTGGTAGAATATGTCATTTAGTACTATTAATGCGAAAGTTATGCATATTTTCACTGTATAATATATTGGAATAATAGATTCTAATTATATTTGTACCTTTGTATTTCTCTCTTATAGACCACACATATACATACACTACACCAAGGCTGTAATACTGTGACTGTTGTGTTGATATCTTCAGTAAAAGGAATTAACCGCTACCAAGACTCCTGTGTTCTTACCGACACCCCGAGGCGTTCGTCATTCCGAGTGGAACTTTCATTATACAGTCCTTCCTCAATTCCCTACTTTTCAGGCTGCTAGGATTTTAATTTTCAGAGATAAGCAGGCCATTGGAGTTTCAATTCTAAACATATTTTCAGGAAAGAACATTGAAATATCAGAATAGCGAAAAGTGCGAAAACTACCGTGTATGGTCCATTTCTCCACTTACTTCCTCTTAGAGCCTCGGCCAATGAAGATGCTTCCTGAGAAGCGGGAGACGAGGTAGCTGGTGATGCCGAGACGAGAAGCCAGAATGTATCCGGGACTGTACTTCACACAGTACTTCTACAGAATACAACAGTACACACGTGAGGAAAGTATTCTTGACACTATATCTCATTTCTTTGGCTTTGCAAGAGTGAATGTGTTTCTTACATGCTGATTCTGTATTAAGGGCTCCAGCTGTGGTTCGTGCGGCACGTTGAAGACCACTCGTACACGGCCTTCGTTGATGACATCACTAGAGTCCTGCACCTGTTGAGCAAGTAATAAAAGAGATTTGGGATTTGATATTGAATATTCCTGTACATTTTGTAATCTACAAGAAGAAACTATTGGCCATTTATTTTATGAATGTGTATTGTAGAATATTGTGGTATGATGTAGAATGTTTTATTAGGAGAAAGACGGGACAAAAGGTTCAACTCCAGGACAAAGACATTCTTATGTACATCAGGGATGATAGTATGGATGCAGATTTTGCCTTTTCTGTGCAGTTGATTGTATTTTTAGGGACATTTCATATCCATAAAAAGAAATGGGCTGACTCCCAACCAAATTTTACACATTTTTATCAAGAATTTAAACAATATATTAGCATTATTAAAAACATTAGGAATAAGAAGGCAATCAAAACTAATTTGATATTTAAAAAATATTTTATCTGAAGTATCAAAATATATTTTTCTTTCCTTTTTTGAATAAAAATAAAAATAAATACAATTAAATAAAACATTTAAAAAAAGTAATAAAAGAGATGGCGTGATTCAGGAGGAGACATTGTCAACATGTTGCCTTCCAAAAATAATTTACGTTACCAAAAGAACATGTTGCAAGATTAAAAGCTATACGATTGGAGTATCACATCATTATCAGAGAGAGGACGTACTTTCTCTACTGATGAAGCTGAGAAGTGATCACATACCTCGCCCATGGCTCCGTAGTAAGGGTTCCCCACCATGAAGACATTTGTTGCTGGAGGGAAAAGCTCGTCTAGGCTCCTGAAGCAGCTCTCAGACGAGCAAAAGGCCTCGATGTCCTGAGGAGAAAAACGCAAGTGAGGAATATGAGTGAGAAAGCAAGAGTATTCAGCATTATCACTTAATAAGATGACAATGTCAATCTAAATTATTCTACCATGTCCCTACATTAAATATGCTTGTGCAAATCACTGCTCACATAACACACACTTTTTCTAATTTTATTTATTTGAAAGTTAAATCTGCTTGTCTGCTCCTCAGCTCAGGCAGATCTTTCTGCAGTCTCGTCTCCCTGCTGGGAAACACCACATCTCAGCTTAAAATCTCACCCTGGCTATCTTTCAAATATGACCTGTGTATTCTTTTCTTGTATGTTTCTGCATGTACCTTAACCACGGTCTGGAAGGCGAAGGGGAGGACCTGCTTGGCCCACTGCTTCTCCAGCTCCACCACCCCGTTGGCTTTGGGGACGTATTTCCTTCCCGCCAGCGTCTGGCCGTACAAAACCACTGATGTCTCGTTCACTATGATGCCTTTCCTCTTATTGAAACTGGGACAAAGAAAACACATTTTAAGAGAGGATTTGGACAATAAGAGAGGAGAGGCCACACTTTAGCATAATTTAGGGATGGATAGGTCTTTGGCGGTCTATGATGCTGTTTGGTTTAACCCTTAGGAGACGTTTAGAAATATCTTGACCACCTAGGCAACGTCCAGATCAATGGTGTTTCTCAAATAAGATCTTTAAGGTGATTTACAGTAATATTTTCAAGTGATCAGATTGAAATTTGAGTGCCAAGACATATTCAACGCATCTGTATGGGCTGTTCTGGAAGCTACAAAGGTGACGTGGCTTTGCAATGTGGAAGAATAATCGTTGCAGTGTCGAGTCATGGTGCAAATCAGGCTGGTATACATTGTTAGTTTCCATAATATCTTTATGTAATTGTTTCTTTTCATTGCACAGTCTTGCTATTGTTTATATAGTTGTTTAGCTTTTATTTATTTCATTCTAAAATGCGGCAACAGGATAAATACAAAAAATGAGTACTATTAAAACGGTTGTGCTTTGTCTATTAATTCTTCAAAGTGTTGTTGTCCATTGTGCCTTACTATTCAGTGAGTCCCTGCACGTCCTTCAACCAGTCCTTCTGCTCCTTGTCAGACATGCAGTTGACTTTAGAGGGAGGGGGGGTGGAGGGCCTGTCGTACAGTCTCTGGACACCAGGCGGTTCCTCTAGACAGAACCTGCAAAACAGAGGGAGAGATTTCACGTGTCAGAGCTTGACTCTTCTTACAGACAGAACTCTCAGCGTGCTAAAGGGGACAGGAAACACACCCAGTTACGAGAAACAGAAACTTAGCACGAACGCATATTCTAACCAGATAACAAGGCCCAACTAAAACATATGTATTCAAGTTAAGAGCGTGCACTTAAAATAGTACTTATTTTTAGGTGTGCTTCTTCAAAATGGCTAAAATGTGTGTTGTTGCTGTCATACTTCTATTATTCAAACTCCCTTTGAGAAAACTCACATGCATGCTACATTAGGTAATTCAGCATGTGTCTAGTTATCACAGGATGTGTCTTTTCCAAACAACATAATCATTTGATTTAAGTTTATATTGGCTGATAAATGCTTTCCAAACAAATCACACAGATGCCATACCTACATTCTACTCTATGTTTTTAATAATGTATCCATGTGAAGAATTAGCCAGTGTGAAAATGGTGATAAATTAAATAAATATATACATATTTGAGACATTCAGCACATCATTATCAGCCCAGTACTAAATCTTACTTGACGTCTCCATCTGACACTGCGATGATGCGTGCTTCCTCTAGATGCGGCCAGTTGACAAACACAGACTTCCCAAGAACCTTTGCAGATACAGCATCACATAACTAAAGAGGAACAAACAGAAAAGAAACAGGGGGTCAGTAGGTTTCAGGGGAAAGTTTATATACAGTGTTTCAAAGAGTTACGGTACGTCCACACAGCAGCGTTAAAAAAATCTTGGAGGTGGGCGTATCTGAAGCTTGGGGATTTTTTGCGAGCAACGCGACCAACAACCAATCACATGAATCTCCCGCCCCCCGACATACAAAGCAAAAAAGCCCGAAGTAAACTGGATATAAACTCCCCAAACAGGCGAAAACCTACCACTGTCTCTGCCACCTCCCTCCATGCCTGGCTCCTCCGGTTTGTATCCCGGTAGGTAAATAGGGACTGGTCATAAAGCACCGGGTGATTCCTATACCGCTATAATTAATTTCTCCTCCATTTTTTGGAATATGAGGAAATGAACTGCGGTATGTCACTCCCAGCTTACACGCGGTTTGATTGGCTAGCGCTTGAACTGTCAGATTTGCATAAACGGGATTTGATTGGCTGACGCTTCCATCTCAGCTTCAAAAGTTGAACATTGCTCAACTTTTGAATCCTGAAAATCCTGAAAATCTCCGCTCTGCTTCCCACAATGCAGTTCGGCGAAAAGTGAGGCAAAGTGACGTCACCCCATTCAAAGTGAATGGGCAGAAGCGTTAGAAGATGTTTTTAACGCTGCTGTGTGGACGGGCCGTAAGAGCAAAAGTAACTAGCAGAAAAACTAAATATTATATCGGGGTGTTTTAGCATTTATTAAAAATGCCTAAATCAGAACCCTGTTCTCCTACATATTACACCTACACAGTGCAGACACGAGAAGGTCATGATGACAATACAAAACACTTTTTGTATCCCATTCTTCGACCAGAGGAAACCTGCTTCATTGCATTTCTTAGTCATGCACCTATGGCAATAACTAGCAATACATGTGTTCTATTATAAAGCTACGTCTGTCCAAAAATACATCACTTAATTATTTTTAAACTATTAGACATTTGTGTGCCTGGTATTCTACTAATTGTATTGTAGATTGTTTTTTTTAAATGATAAAGTCTGTATTTTCAGCAGTGTCTTTATGAAATGAGATGAGTAAATAGCTTACCGCCTCTCTTTCCTCGGTGTACAGGATCTCCAGCATCATGTTCTCCCCTCGGCTGCTCTGCTGGAACACCATCACTCCACTCTTCTTCTTGAAAAACTAAAAGTGAGCCATGGACGAGACAGACAGGAAGACAACAGTTAGAGGGGTGAGAGAGTCAAAGAAAGAGAGACCATTTCTTAATATTCAACTATAAATGATAACAAGCTATTAACACGCTGCTAAGTTCCGGGTCAGGCTACAAGATGTCATTCCTTTCTTTTCTATAAAGGTGTAAAGATTCTACAAATCCACGGGTATTAAACATGAATATACTGTATCTGCACACACACACACCCACCTTGTGTTTGATGTGTTGCAGGGTGGGGAAGCCGCAGAAGTACAGAGCTGAGCGGTCGAGGCGTCTGCTGACGTGGTCCAGAGGAACATACCAAGCATCCATAGGGATGTTTGATTTCCTGTAACAAACAAACGTGAAATGTGTTCTCTGTGAACATTTTAAATAACATTTGTTTCATTTAATTGTCTTTTTTTTTAGGGACTTTGAACTGCATCATTCGTATAAAAAGTGTGCTATAAATAGAGTTTATTATTATTATTATTATTATTATTGTTTGTCATTATTCAGAAACAGAATTCTTGATTTAGCTTTTTTGATAGTTGCCGCATTAAAACAACAGAAAAATAATAGAAGTTTAAGTAAGAATGTGCAATTAAAAGGTAACATGAATATATAAATATTTATATAGACATAAGAACATTTTATCATATATATGATATAATGTGTGTGTGCGTGTGTGTACCCACCTGACTTTGCAGTGCATGATGTCGGGGAAGAGCTGCGGCAGGCTGGAGTTTAAGGGGAAGTCTACCTCAGAGTCGTGCGAGTAAACGGCACAATCTGTGTGACAGTTCCTGTCCTTCTCCGCTTTCGTCATCTTGTCGTTATAGGGCTCCATGGCTCCCAGTAAGCACCTCTGTTCAATAAAAACACAAATGAGTACGCTTTAATAAAAATATAGGAGGTTTTCCTCCCGGTGTGGTGTGTGTGTGTGTGTGTTTGTGTGTGTGTGTGTGTGTGTGTCTCTACTTCCTACTTTCTATTTTCGAGTTTTCAATTTTTAGTTTAGCGTTTCACCCCTTCTCCCTTGAACTAGTTTAGGAGAGTGCATGTACGTAGACACGTTGTGCCTCTCTGCTTATACTATTTACTTTCTTTCTCTTTGGGGAGTGCAATTACGTCAAGGTTAGACTCTGTTTCTTACTTTCCTTTTCATACCCCTGTTTCTCAGACCTATCCTAAGGGAGCTGACACGTTGTGCCTCTTCACTTTTACACTCTAAGGGTCAAAGTTCATATGGCGAGGGATTCCTTTGAGCGATATGCGCCGGCCCGTGCCTTACCTTGGACTTCTAATAGAACTGCTCGGGTCTTGATAGATTGAGTGGGGAAGTTCAGGAGGTGTGTGTGTGTGTGTGTGTGTGTGTGTGTGTGTGTGTGTGTGTGTGTGTGTGTGTGTGTGTGTACCTCATCTATGAAGGGGATCAGGACCACAGCCTCCCACTCCTGCTGCTTGCCGTTGAGGTCCGTTTTGAAGTCAACAGGGTAGTACTCAATGATGGGCGAGTTTTCACTGCTCATCAGGTGCTGAAACATCAAAAACAATTCATTATCTTTTATTTTATTTTATGTTTGATCTTGCATATATATGTCTTTTTAAATTATTCCGAGAGTGCAGGACTTAATGTTATAGAATCCCTACAATGTTTATATATTTACAGTGGGAAGAAGAGAAAGAAAGATAGAAACATAAATATTTAAAAAGACAAAAATATATACTGTGTATTTTTACCCCTTAGAGCTGGGCAATATGCTTTACAAATAACATCACAATATTGAAATGCTATGCATCAGAATATTTTAAATATATCTTAATATTTTCTCTAAAATAACACAACTGTTCAATTTAATCTGTGTGTCTAGTAAACCTTTTCTGATCACTCGGAGGTGATGTACTGTTCTGAAGTCAGATTGGTCTTCTAAAATGGTACTTAATACTAAGTTTTAGTATATTTGTACAAAGTGAAAACCAATCAGATTAACTCACTGTAAATATTCTGTGCATACTAACTGTTGTATGTGTGTGAGAGTGTGTGCTTGGACAGTGTGTTACCCTGTAACTCTCAGGCAGCAGCTCCATGCTGGCAGCAGGCAGGACCGCCAGCAGCTGCTGGAAGGGCATGAAGGGTCTCCCAAAGTCAAAGGTCAACTTCAACCCGGCTATCTTCCTGATGTCCGACAGGAAGGGAGCGTAGTGGAAGGGGTAGTACCTGAAGGGACATGCACACCGTATTAAAACACTGATTTCAATAAAGATAATTTAAAGAGACGAGATGTAAGGAAGGCGAGTTAGGGGAAATATGTTGCCATTATTTTGTGTGTATTATATCATGTCGGCAACATTTGTAGACATTCGTTTTAAAGTGCTAAATTACTCTTATTTGTGTATCGAATTAAAGGCATGGTTGTGAAAGAGTGTAGATTTAGTTTCTGTACAGAATCATAGGAACATTCTGAGATATTATCCGATAATTCCACATTTTTCAAGATCCTTCAATACATTATCAGACTTCTCCTCAGACCACAGGAAGGGGGAAAAAAAGAGTAGAAGTGACTTAAGAGAAGAAGCTCACCAGCTCCAGGACTGAACCCCATGGTAATAGTAGTGAAGAATCCACTGGATACCTTCCACATAACACTTAGCCTGGTTGGCCAGAAAATCACTGCAGATGAGAATACAAACAGATGTTAGGGTGACATAAGAATTAAAGATTGATGTCGGGCATGAAATATGTAAAAGCTGACCAGCTACGGAGGAAAAAACTAAAAAAAAGTACCTGCCAAAAATATGTTTTCAACATTACTAACATTACTAAAACTGAGACAGTGTTACGATACCAATTTCAAATAACTTTTAGTTGATTAAATCAGGTAGTGTGCAAACCATTACAGGAAACAGCATTGATTGTTGTTCTATGCCCTGTATTTGTGTGCACTCACTCTGACACCACATCCACTTCCATCTTGGTCATATAGTACGTGCGCTTGTACTGTCTGAACTCTGTTTCAAACATATCATCCTCCTCTTCCTCTTCGTCGCCTCCCTTTCCTTCTCCGATCAGCCTTCCGGATGAGACAGAATCCTGAACAAAAAACACACGTTATTAATTACAAGAATATAAACACTTTGCAATTAAGAAAATATTGGGTTTAATGCCAGAGTGTGTATAGATATATATAACGAACAATATTTGGACATAAGCAGACCTGATTCTTGTCGTTGTCTCTGCTGGCGGCTTCCTCTTCTGCTGCCTTACCGGCCGCCTCGTTCAGATACTTGTTAGCAACTTTACTCTCAAACCACTTCAAGTCCACGAAGACCTCATTGAAATGTTCTCGATCGAACTAGAGAAAAGAGGAGAGAAAGTTAGCAACATATTTAAACTATATTTTTGTGTGTTTTTTCAAATAAATGCATTCATATACCAAATAGTTTTTACTCTTTGTGTTGCATGCCTACTCGTTGTGTTTAACCCAATATTCCGGCACAGTTGCAGATAAAGATGAGGCTACACCTATACATAAGATAATTATCATACATATCATATCATGCTATTTGTAGAACTGTATTCCAGCAGTGGCTGCGTAGGATTGTTCAAGACGTGTGTGATCCAAGCATTTTGAATTTGAATTTAGTGTTTTAAAGTTTTGGTCAAAAAACAGCTCAAGCTTGTCACACACCGCCCACAGGGCAGTCCGGAACACCATACATATAAATATCAACAAATAGATATATTTTGCACATTTTTTAGGGGGATGACATCAGATATTCAAAGCTTATTTTGCAAACCTTCATAGAAGTTTTAAAAGTAAAATAAAACACAACGATAATAACATGATAACAGTTACTAGTACAATAAATAAAGTATTGTCGAAAACTAAGTATCATAAGTGAATCAGCTTTTGATGTCTCACCTCAGCGAGCTTCTCCAAGTATTTCTCAAAGTTTCGGAGGTTCAGGTGGCCGTTCTCATTGAGATAGCCTGAGGTAGAAAACAGGATATTTGTATCTATGATATACATCACATTCGCAAAAATATTATATATTCTATTCTAGTAAAGTAAAGTAAAGTAAAGTAAAGTAACTACCCTCACAATAAATAAAAAAAACACATCTAGAGCACGAGAAACTTCTGATATTGCTCGATATTTACATCCAACATCAAAGCTTTCCAAGAAAAGCAAACGATGTTATGACTATTTGTGTGTGTGTGTGTGTGTTTATGTATATGTGTATGTGTATGTGTGGTGTGGGTGTATGTGTGTGTGTATGTGTGTGTGTGTGTGTGTGTGTGTGTCTCACCCCCTATGGTGGGCAGAGCACAGATGTAGGTCCTGTACAGCAGCGGCAAAGCATCATGACTGATGTGAAGATTTGGGAGGTGAGGGATGAAATCGTTCCCCACTAGGAAGCCCATTAGAATCCAGTCGTCTATTATTCGCTCCAGGTCATACTTAGAACCGAGGTGACTCTGTAAAAAAACACACAGAAACATCATCAGAATATAGAGCACAGATAATATGATAAAGCCACACTAAAATGTATTTTAAAACCTGCCCTGTGCATTTGTTTGCAGAATTAGAGTGGGACTTTTCCATGAGGGAAACTGTGTGTGTGTGTGTGTGTGTGTGTGTGTGTGTGTGTGTGTGTGTGTGTGTGTGTGTGTGTGTGTGTGTGTGTGTGTGTGTGTGTGTGTGTGTGTGTGTGTGTGTGTGTGTGTGTGTGTGTGTGTGTGTGTGTGTGTGTGTGTGTGTGTGTGTGTGTGTGTGTGTGTGTGTGTGTGTGTGTGTGTGTGTGTGTGTGTGTGTGTGTGTGTGTGTGTGTGTGTGTGTGTGTGTGTGTGTGTGTGTGTGTGTGTGTGTGTGTGTGTGTGTGTGTGTGTGTGTGTGTGTGTGTGTGTGTGTGTACGTGTCTCACCCTGAGCCCAGAAAACTCATAATCGATGTATTCCCTCATCAGAGACAAGTGAAGCAAATGAAAGGTAGTCTCCTCTGGAGCCGTTATCCTACAGGAGAGGAAGAGAGAAGCGTTCAGAGTGTGACAGAACTGACATGTAGATAACACACCACTAGAAAAAACATGGAATAAAATTGTGAGTACTTTATTTATCCCGGGGGGAAATTGGGTTTTGGTGACGGTGCAGCATTTTAGAATTAAATTTAAAATATGTATAAATAAAATAAAAATATAGAATACTCGTATAGACATTAGATGTTAAAGAAAAAATATGTAAACAAATAAACAACTATTCAAAAATGAGGAAGGAAGTGAACCTTTTCTGGTTTTTCTTTCCTCCAAAGCGGACCTCTTCTCTGAGCAGGGAGAAGTTTGGCTCGTGGCTGGTCAAACCCAACATGATCTAAAACACAGATGAGCAGGACAGTGTGAGTATCAAACAAATGGTAAGAGGAGGGACAATATCTTCATCCAAGGGCACAGAAACCGTACCAGGTCAGCATCCAGGCCGTACAGGCAGTGTCGGGTGTTGGGGTTGTGACTTGGCTTTCTGTTCTCAGAGCGAATAAACTCCATGATCTTATGCTCCCCCTCGCCTGGAGTCTGTAAGGGGGAGAAAAGCAAAATATTAGAATCAAAAAAACTTTATTTATCCCAGGGAACATTTTGTTTTGTGAGAGTTGCTGGATTTTTGTATACAATTAAATACAATTAAAATAAAAGTATGTATCTAAAACATAAGAGGTTAAAGTAAGAATGTGCAATAACAAAGTAAAACAATTTAAATAAAATATATGACAATCATCATAAGAAGTTAAAGTAAAACTGTCAAAAGATTAAATAAAATAGAATTAAAATGTGTTTGTAAAAATAAAATAAAATACGTATATAAACATTCAAAGTTAAAGTGAACATGTCTAATAAAAGATCAGATAAATAGCCTTAAGATATTAATATAAGATAATAAATGAGAGTACACATTGTATTAAGGTATATAACCTGTAAAACCACTGGTGTATGAGTATTAATAAGATATTGATGCTGAATTACAGTTTAAGGTACTATGGCTGCAGATGGTAAAGTATGTAGACAATCACTTATTGAAGCAGTGGTCGAATCACAGAGTCTGAAAAGTGTGAAAACAGCTGTTGCCGTACCTCGTGACCCGACAGGTAGACGTTGACGTTCTGCCACAGCTTGTCGGTGGACAGCTTGTTGTGGACAAAATACTTGAGCTGCTCCTGGAGTCTGGCCATGAAGTCAGTGCCTGGAAGAAGGATGCGTGGTTAAAGAGAGCGGCTGACAACCTCTCAGAATAGATACCTCTGACATGTTAGCGTTGTCCAAAATATGTATGAATAATTGATTAATTGTGCCAGTGGTTGCATTGCATTTTCTTGTTGTGGTATTATCTATTATTATTCAGCCAAAGTTTTGAAGGCGCCGAAGATTTCTCCCGGGGAAGTGATCAGAAGTCAGCGGGACTCGCAGAACATAGAAATTGTCATGTGGCATCAACACGTTTTTAAAGCAATCTTGTTATTTCTGGCTAATTGTCAGATTGACCATGAAAATATGAAGAAACCCTTTCACTTTTCAATTTAAATATGAATGTAGATCGATAAGTACTCAAATATCTCCCTACCCTGAAATGAAGAGGTATCTTTACATGTTCTGCTACAGCTCAATTTAACTGTGTGACGTTTATCGACTGTCAAACTGAGGGGCATGCCTACCAGGAGTGATACAGTTGGAGTCGAAGCGAGCCTCTGTGGGAAGCACCTCTCCCTTTTCCAGAGCTTTTTTTATCTTGTCCTCTGCTTCTTTGGCAGACCTAGACACACAGACACACATATAAAAGAGAGAAGGTCAAACTCACAGTCTGTGTCTCCCTGTAGTCGGGTTTCTGAAATGTTTACTAAGCCAATGTTGCATTTCAGTTCTGTTTGAGCTTCATTCTGCCTTATTATGCAGTACATCAGACAAAGAACTATAACAGTGAATGTATACAAAAAAATGTGCAAAAAGACTTTGCGTCTTGATCAGATAACATTAAGAAAACGTGCTGTTATTTACACACAAAATCAAGGTGCAGACCTAGGATTCTCTTTCTTTACTTTGTATTTTTATTTTTTACGTAGCATTTTTAAATGTTGAACAAAATGGTATCCAAACCCTTAATCAAAAAATGATATATAATAAAAAATAAGATAAGATAAACTGAAAATAAAAAAATGTACCACGGTTAGAAGTGTGTTAATATACTAAGGGAAAAACATCCCATGCCAAAAAATTATAAAAGTAATTAAATTCTGTAGTTATAACAGGAGAATGTTTTCCCCATAGCATAACAAAGTCAGCTGCATTGATTTCAGGTCGTGTAGCAAGGTCAGATGACCTTAGTCGACCCATTCTGCGTGTTAGCCTAAACACAACCACAGGAGAAAAGGAGATTCTCCATGTTTCTTCTCATCCATCTCTACCTGAATCTCCGTCCTCTCTGCTGGTTCATCTTCGCCCTTGGTGCCACGCCGTCCACCGCCATGAAGAACACCTTGCGGGGCTTGATGATCCTGAACAGCACCTCCAGGTAATGGAAGATGTCGGCAAAAATCTTCTCCTCGGAAATGCGAAAGTGGACATCCTCATCGTTCGGGTGGGAACATTGGTGGATAATCCCATTCATATCCAGATAGAGATTGTCAAACTCTGGAATCTGAGGAGAGAAAGAAACAAAACTGAGCATAAACTTTTGATATTATACAAATATATTCCTATAAAGTGACCAATATTCAAAATATTTGTATATTTCTTGAATCCTGAAAAACATCTGTTGGCAACAAAGATATTGTAGTTTGTTTGGTTTTATTTTCAGGTACATTTAATTTGGAAAAAGGGAAAATGTTAAGCATAAGTATAAGGGATAACTCAAAATGTTTCAGTTGCTGCTGCTGTTATGTCTGTATTTACAGTTTATTTTTATTGTATTGTTGTCCATGTGCAATGCCTTGTAAACATGCTTATGCTGTTACAAAAAATGGTCAATTTTGGATCAATAAAGTACAATTGATCTAATGAAATACAATCAAAAGGAGAACATGTATTTTATGTTTTTGAAATCATTAACAGATAATTCCCAGAAAATAAATACAACATATGTTTCGTATCCATTGTCATCCAATATAAAGATGCTAGCATTAATCGTCCTTTATATTGTTTTAACACACATTTCAGAGCTGGCTTACGCAATGAGAGTGACACTGAGCAACGTCCAGCTGATGAAACCCTATCTGCCCTACGACACAGGGAACTAGGTCACTAAAGTCAATTCCAGTGCCGCTAAAGTAGACTAAATAACTTGGTAATTCAATCATAATATCACATAAAACGTGGCCATATATGTATTACATTTTAAACCCCTTCTAGACAACGTGAAACAAAGTGTATGTAAACCAAATAACTAGCTACATTTAGTTAGCATAAAGTTGGTTAGCCTATCTGAATGTGAGGGGTTTATTGTTTTTCAAAATCTCAACAAAGACCTAAACAAGTCGGTGGTAACATGTTTATTACTAAGATGTATTTTTGCACTGGTAAATGTGTACACGTAGAACATATACAATGGTAAGCGAGTAAGTGTTGGAATTTGGTATGACGCCAATTTGACTAGCAATATGTTGTATGGTATCAAATGTAAGAGTTAGTCAGAAGTGGCCGGACAAAAACATTGGTGAGCTAACGTAAGTGGAATAAAAGTTCCACGGCCCACTGACGGTGTACTTTGCTGTTAGCAAACAGCTAGCTAAGCTAACGCTGCGGCTATGAGCAACAGTGGCTTGCGAAGCTAACGATGTTTCCTACCTGATGTTCCTTGACAACTTCACTGAGGCAGGGATATCGCTCTGAAATCCATCGGTAAAATTTCGGTACTCCCATCTTCACCACGAAAGTCTAAATCCCCTGGATGAACACAGTTAAAACTGAAATGTGGTTTAGCTAGGTATTTAACTGAATACAGACAAGGCTTCGCTCGATAACATGAGAACTTGCTTTGAGTGGAGTCTGGTTTTGTTTCCAACGGCCGCTAACTAGCTAGTTGTCCGTAGTCCGTCTGTTAAAACATTCCGCCGCTACTCTGAAAACAGTAGTTCCGTTTTGTTTTGTTTTCAGTTGTATTTGTGAAGAGCCCATTCCCGCCAGAAAATAGATACATAAACACATTTAAAAATAATAATATTTAAATGTACATTCTGTTTTTGGTTCAGCTAATTTCATTTCACATGAATACGCATTTACCTACACATTAGTCACTTGCAACAATCTCATTCTCACATTTCTATTTTATTTCTGTTCTGTTTCTATATGTTGCATTGATGAAGGAGCATTAATGGGCCTTATAATATTGCCCTAAACACACTGTAGCTATTGTACATTATGACAATAAAACCTATGAACCTAAAATCAAAGCTGCAGTAGCTCAGTGTGTAACCGGAGGGTCACCGGTTCAAGTCCTGGGCACTGCCTTGCTCAAGGTGCCGGAACCCCAATTGCCTCCTGGCGCTTGACAGACTGGGTATTTGTACTGTGTGTTTACTATGTATACAAAAACATATAAACAGAGTGGACAAATGAATCTTCTTAACCTTCATCTTAATTAGCAAACCCAGAAGTCATACTTGGGGTAGGCTAGTCATGTTTTGTATGAGACTGGGCCCTCTCATACAGCCAACAGCTCCTCACAGCTCCAAACACTGTTGTAAATTGTCAAATATATGTTTTTATTTTTATAAAATGATCACATATCGGTAATCAAAATAGTTTATTCAAAAGCTTATAAACCTAATCAAATCAATAGCAATCGTGCTTAAATGGGAAAGTGCCCTAAAGCCAGCAAAGTATAAGGTAAATACGTGCAAAACACATTTATGACACTTACTGTCACAAACCCCTTTCCCCTTGTCTATTTGGGAGGATTCATACAAAGCATGCCGGGCCCCAAAAATAATTGTTTGTTTTTTTCTTATTAAATTGCAGGACATTTTGCAATTTCTAATTAGTTTGAGTTGTTCGGTGACTGTAATGGTCCATAATTGTTGGGGCTTGTTAGGCAGGTATTGCACCATGCGTACTTCTACTAAAAAGTGGTGCGCAGGGTGTGCAACCAAGTGAAGGCAAACTGAAAACTAGTTTTCATGTCTGGTTTGTTTTCATTGTCACGACACACATTACTACAAATACTGATGGAAGATGGTTCTATCTGGTGGTATCTTTTAATATCAATACAATTATAATCTGGGAAAAATCAGCCTGCCAGTGTCCAGCAGACACACACACACAAAGGATGGAGGATGATTAGAGTACACAATTGAATTTAACTTTGCTAAGTCTCCCTGTTTCTGTCAGTACACCTATTCCTTTGTTTTCATCGTTTAACTTGATTTTACAGCCAGACTTTTCCGGATTAAGAGAGCTGGAATAGAAAGCGCCTTGCCATAACAGTTTTTTTTTAGAGATGGAGAAAGAAAATGTAATGTATTATTTTTACACACAAGATCAAAACAACCCATCTCAAGAATGCTTTAAAGCCAAATAAAAATGACCGAACGCAACAGTATTGTTTTGAAATAATTTATTCAGTTATACAAATACAAAACACCTCTCACTCAATTATCATAAAATAGGTAGGTATTGGCGGAGTTTACCAAATCCTCTCTGTGTCAATCATGTCAACATGGATCACCCATTAACAGAAACTGACAGCAGTTTGCATTAAAATGCAGATGTTTCAACCCTACAGTACGCGAACAGTAATTCCATTGCTACATTAAAAATAGAACAAAATCAGATACTGCGAGGTTCTCATTTTCAACAAGCAACAAACGGCTGACATACGTGGAAAATGATCCAGTTTGATGTAGCACTGCAGGTCAATGCCTTAAGTTATACGAGTTTCACTGTGATCACAAACAGGTTGTGTCAATAGCAACATAAACAATTGGTCTTCCTTGACTTCTGTACACTACCTCACATTCTGCACTCCAATGCCAGAAAAGGAACTGACGATACGCTTGACAGAATGAAATTCAAGTTATATTTATTAAAACTGGTTTCTTCCAATCTGAAAAAACACAAAAACTACACATAAAGGGGAACGAAAACAGGCGGTTGACAAACAATGAGGGCGGGAGAGGGTTTAAAAGCTTCATGTGTAGACATCATTCTTGCATGTCCTCTTGTCTTGTGCTTTGGCCTTTAAAAGGGGAAATGCATCACACTAGTAGCATTTGGCTGGATGTACCCTTGAGAGCAAGAGCTTGATTAAAAAGGTACACATTTTAAATTGACCTAAAACCATAAGGAGGCGTTGTATTTTAGTCGATATAACTTTACTGAAAAGAAACAAAAATGCTTTCTGAAGTCTCTTGTTCCGCTGCGTGCCGGGTCCTCGTCTCTGGGCTGTGAAATGACAGCACATCTTCTCCTGCTATACAGATGTATCCGTCCAAAGTCTTTCTGCTGTAGCTCATTAAAATAAGACAGGTTCAGTTTATTTCAGCTCTCCGAGGCAGCCTTGGTCTGCCCTGCATCAGACTGATCCTCTGCCCAACGAAGAGAGGCTCATGGGAGTTCTATCACACTGGAGACTTGGTGGGCCTTCAGACGAGCTCCAGCACCTGTGAGGAGAGAAGATATAGCTGTTTTGTTATCTGTAGCTCACTGTTACTGGAAAGCAAGATGAACGCAGTCCTTGCTTTTGTAGGTAACAATGAATGTGCCATATGGAAGTCCATTTATACACAGACTGGGTTAAGACATACTGCTGAAAGATGTCTTATCTGTATACTACATAGACTGGACATGTAACCCCAGCACACGGTGAAACTTTAATACATTACTTTAAAATACATTATTTTCCACTGCAAATTACGACCATTATAGGTAAAATAAATAAATAATAATAAATACAGAACCAGTGGAGGAGAGGTTATAATCAGAGAAACACCAGTACTACAATGGCAAATGTGTGAGAAAAAACTGAAATATTTAAAGTTGCACATTTAGAAAAATAATCAGAATTTCAGGATGATTTGAGTAACAGAATTACGTGGGGAAAAAAACTGAACAGGAAAAAAAATAGACGTTTTCTAATTTTTTGTCTTAATTCTTGTCTTAAAGGTGGGGTAGGTAAGTTTGAGAAACCGGCTCGAGATCGCTAGAATTTGAAATAACACAACCGGAGAAAATCTGCCACTTCCTTACAGAGCCCCTCCTCCAACACACACGAACGCGCACATGACCAATGAGGGCACGAGATAAGTTTGTGCACAGATGGAAGGCTGACAGGCAGGTAGGCCATCCAGTTACTTTAGCCGGGCCGGCTAAAATGATTGGTCGTACTTTTTACAGTATTACTGCTTCCACAGATGACATTTTTTAATGGATTTTTTGTCAAAGCACTTAAGATATTCATTGCTATCGAGATGTTAAGAGCATTCCATGGAATATAACAAAAAGTGTATCTCGAGCCGGTTTCTCAAACTTACCTACCCTACCTTTAATGTTAATCTCGGCTCTGTAATTTGAAAGAAAAACAATCAGGGCAAGGACCCTAATACATATGTTTCTAACACCTTCCTTGTGGTATTTGTTTCAGTCATGCAGATCAATTATTATCAAAAAAGTAGCTAGTTTTCTGTGAATTTACTGATGGATCTCAAACTAGGCATGAGTTTTTGATTAAAATCGCCCGATGATAAAGTTGGACTGTAGTTAAAAGCATGATTTATGTATATTTCAAAACACAAACCTTGATGGTTCCTTGACTGTTTGCAGCAATCAGTACATTTGACTCCTAAAAAAGAAAGCATCATTGTTAAAACCTTATCAGTTACTCATGGATATTTATTCACTTACAGGACAACATCAAACAAAATGTGTTGACACCACAAGAGATTTGCATTAACGTGATCTGTTCAGGAAGAGCAGACGGCAATCTTTCTTCTAGAACAGAATATGTAAAAAGAACAGGTGAACTCACTCCGTCGGGCAGAGCTCTCCAGCAGACAGCACTGACAAACTCATTGGTGTCGTCTTCCTTCTTGTCTTTGTCCAGAACGCTCTTCACCGTGTCAAACTTGAATGTTAACAGTGTCTTGGAAAGGCCTTTGTAGTACAGGTACAGGGAGTTGTTTTCACTGCCTGTACACACAAATAAATAAAAAGGTTACATTGTGATTGTTTTCATATCATTTTTAGTTTTGTCACAGGTTGCTAACATGGCCAAGAGTAATAAATATTCAAAACTTTCCGATTTGGACCTAGAGTTGCGTATTTCTTGCAGTAATGCCGCTTCATGGCTGAGCAAATATCAAGGAAATGCTGCATCACAAATACATTTATTTATTCATCTCTTTTTTATTGATGCCTTTTTATTTAATTATTTTTAAAGCAAATTACTATTAATATCTTACATTGCAAGTTTGATTCTTGTATTTATTGTATTTTCTTACTGTATTTAAGCTTGTTCTAACATGTATCATTTTAGCTTTTTAAATATTATATAATGTGTTTCTTTTGCACTGTCTCAATGTTATATGTAAAGCATTTACTGTCAAAATGTGCCATATCAATTAGTGATGTTAAGATTCACCGATTCGCATCGGTGCACCGGCATAAACGTTCAAAATGCGAGTGCACATCGGCTACAGTTTGGGTTGAACTCGCGATGCATCGATTGTAGCGTCTTTGCATCGGTAAAAAAATGATTAATTCATATAATATCCTCTCATCCTGTCAGCAGAGACGATCTTTGATCTTTGCTTCGCCACTACGGAGGCCGAGAGCCTCAGTTATCAACAAACATGGAAGTCGAGGAGAAAGAGAAACATAGCGCACTGAAAAATACCTACAAATCAAACGTTTGGCAACACTTCGGATTTTTCAAGAAAGACGGACAACTTGAAAAATCGCTCTTTGTTAACTACTTTGAAAAAAAGGTTGATGATATTCGCTCTTCTTTTTCCGACTCACCATTATTCACCACTGGGTCACCAGTCCCACCGTTCACCCACACACTAACCTCCTTTTCCCCTCTCTCTCCAAGTGAGGTTCTTACCCTCGTTACCTCTGCCCGTCCTACCACCTGTCCTCTGGACCCTATCCCCTCAAACCTCCTTCAGACTATCGCTCCTGATATTCTACCGTTTCTCACCCATTTCATCAACACTTCTCTAACTTCTGGTCACCTTCCAAACAGTCTCAAGGAGGCAAGAGTAAACCCTCTCCTAAAGAAACCCACTCTCAACCCGTCCGATGTTATAAACTACAGGCCTGTCTCTCTCCTCCCATTCCTGTCTAAAACACTTGAACGCGCTGTCTTTAAACAACTCTCCTGTTATCTCCATCAGAACAACCTTCTCGATCCGCACCAGTCTGGTTTCAAGGCAGGTCACGCCACAGAAACTGCTCTCCTTGCTGTCTCTGAGGAACTGCACACTGCTAAAGCAGCCTCCCTCTCCTCTGTCATCATCCTTTTGGACCCGTCTGCTGCATTCAACAGGGTGAATCATCAGATCCTCCTTCGCACTCTCCAAGAACTTGGAGTTTCAGGCTCTGCACTTTCCCTCCTCACCTCATACCTCAAAGACCGCACCTACAGGGTAACTTGGAGAGGGTCCGAGTCCGACCCTTGTCAATTAACTACAGGGGTCCCTCAGGGCTCTGTCCTTGGTCCCCTCCTGTTCTCTCTGTACACAAACTCGCTCGGATCGGTCATTAGCCAGCATGGTTTTTCATACCATTGTTACGCTGACGACACCCAATTAATTCTGTCTTTTCCCCGTTCTGAAACCCAGGTCGTCGCACGCATCTCTGCTTGTCTAGCAGACATTTCTCAGTGGATGTCTGCTCACCACCTCAAGCTCAACCTTGACAAGACTGAACTGCTTTTTCTTCCGGGAAAAGATTGTCCCACTCTTGACCTAACAATCAACATCGGCCCCTCTGTTGTTTCCCCGACTCAGACTGCAAGGAATCTGGGTGTGACCCTAGATAACAACCTGTCCTTCACCGCAAACATCGCTGCTACAACCCGCTGCTGCAGATACACTCTTTCCAACATCAGGAGGATACGTCCCCTCCTGACCCAGAAAGCGACGCAGCTTCTGGTCCAGGCTCTCGTCATCTCACGCCTAGACTACTGCAACTCCCTCCTGGCTGGTCTACCTGCATGTGCCATCCGACCTCTGCAGCTCATCCAGAATGCAGCGGCTCGTCTGGTCTTCAACCTTCCTAAATTCTCCCACACCACACCGCTCCTCCGCTCCCTTCACTGGCTTCCAGTAACTGCTAGAATCCACTTCAAGACACTGGTACTTGTGTACCATGCTGTGAATGGATCTGTTGCTTCCTACATCCAGGACATGGTTAAACCATACACCCCAGCACGTGCACTCCGCTCTGCATCAGCCAAACGGCTCGCTGCACCCGCACTGCGAGGGGGACCCAAGTTCCCATCAGCAAAAACACGTCGGTTTGCTATCCTGGCTCCAAAATGGTGGAATGAGCTCCCCATTGACATCAGGACAGCAGAAAGCTTACACATCTTCCGGCGCAGACTAAAAACTAATCTCTTTCGACTCCACTTCGAGCAATAAAATGACTAACAAAGCACTTATATACTAACAAAGGACTGGCTTATTTAAAGCTAGTTGAGTAGCACTTGAAATGTTTTGGCTCTATGAAACCTGATGTACTTATATGATTCTGTTTTCTTCACGTTTGTATCTTTTACATCTTACGCTTGTAAGACGCTTTTATCCAAAGCGACTTACATACTCAATACTGTGGACAATCCCCACAGGAGCAATTTGGGGTGAAGTGTCTTGCCCAGGGACAGAACGACATGCTGACTGCAGTGGGTGCAGTGATCCCAACACCAAGGCTCTATCCACTGCGCCACACGCCTCCATCTTCTTGGTCGAATGCACTTATTGTAAGTCGCTTTGGATAAAAGCGTCAGCGAACTGCAATGTAATGCAATGTAATCGCAACAGGGGTGAATTGTATCGTATCGTATCGCCTGGTGCTTCAAATGTATCGTTAATGGATCGTATCGTTGGCAACGTATCGAGATGCGCATCGCATCGGCCTCAATGATGGAGATGCACATCCCTAATATAAATAAATGTGCCTTGCTTTGCCTAACAACATGGTCAGTATAGGCTTTTTATTTTTCTTACCACAGGCAACATAGTCTCCATTGGAGGCCAGGCCTACGAAGTTCTTCTCGTTGATGTGACCCTTGAAGGAGCGCAGGCAGTGAGGTTTGTTGACGTTCCACAGCTTCAGCTGACTGTCTGTTGAACTGTTGATTAAAGGGTGTAAATACACGATGACTCAATGCAAATGTAGGGCACTTTGTAACATGACCTGATAAAAATGCTTTGGGAGGGATAATATTATCAATGTTCAGACTGAAAAGGTGAGCATTTTTGTGAAACACAAAGACAACAACAAAACGAGCCATGAATCAGTGTAAGCATATGTATTTTTGTCAAAGGTAAGAACCACTGTATATGTTTAGTTACAGAGGTTTTCACACATTTCTTGTTCTTATATATTGTAGTACAATGTGCACATTTTTGCTTCACTTCTTTTTGCACATTATCACTTTTATTGATTTGATTTTAGCTTTGTATTTTATTCTTAAATGGAGCAACAGTCCCAAACCCACATTTTCCTCAGGATGAATGAAGTATTGTGGTTCCGATTTAGATTTTTGTCAACAATGCATGTAATGTGGTTGGTAGAAGGGTTCATTTTGTCAGCTAATCTTTTATGAAGTATTTGTTTAGTCTTGGCTTCTCTAATCTTATATTAGTCGAAGTAAACCATTTTATATCATTTCAGTCAAGGAAACTAGCCAAATATCACCTTGTTTTTCCTAAGCCACGCTGTTGTCATTCATTTTAGCACTCATAATGCAAGGCAGCAGCAGAAATAGACTCGGTTTAGCACTAGGCTTTGTTCAGTTTTAATAACTTTAATTAATTATGTAAGTTACTGCTGTATCTGTATTCATTATATTGATAAACAAAAACAGTCCATTATAGACAACAATAATATCTTGTCTCCTTGTTCGTCAATGGACATAAAGAAATTCGTTTTTATATTCCAAGGTCAATTTGACTCGACTTTTCTCGACAGTCAGGGTTTAATGACGTGGTCGAAGTCTCGTCTTTGTCTCAGTTATGTCATGGACACAGGTATAGTTTCACAACACTGGTGGGTACATAGACTACAGTATATATAAATACTAGATGGCACAAGAGAATCTTTGCAGAAGAAAAATACATTGGAATGAAAAATAAATAAATACTAGCTGTTTTACACATACACACACACAGGCTTTTAGCACAATACTACTACAAATAGGCTAGAGTGACTTACGCAGAAACAATTTCCTCTCCGTTGACGAACTTAGCGTAAGACACCGCCTTCCTGTGGCCTTTGAACACCATGATTGGCTGCTTAGTGTTGCGTAGATCGTAGTAGTGGACACAGTGGTCTGCGAGCGGAAGAACAAAAAGGGGTGCATTCAGTAAGTATTTTCTTTTTGTACAACCTTTATTTTCTACTCCACTTCGTTTTGGACGTCAATATCATACTTTTAACTGAACTACATTGATTTGACAGCTTAAGTTACAATACAGATTTTTGGCTAATACAAGATAAAAACTGAGTGACATAATTATAGGTTAATTAATCCGGCAGCAATTTACAAAGGAAGTCAAAACAAATCCACCATTACCAGCGGAAAACCCATGGTCACAAATCTGGGCGTCAAAATCGACAGTGCTTTTAAATGAGATAAACAGATAAACTCTGTGGTTAAGTCCTGAGGCTCCTGTCCAAAATGTAACCGGTTTTATCCTTTTTAGACTTTGAGCGTGTAATTCATGCCTTTGTTTTCTTTCTAGATTATTGTAATGCCCTTTATGCCGGCCTAAACAAGACCTCGCTGGCACGCCTGCAGCTGGTACAAAACGCTGCGGCTCGGCTGCTTACAGGAACACGCAAGCATGAGCACACCAATTCTGGCTTCCTGTCCATTTTAAGATTTTATTGTTTGTTTTTAAATCGCTTAATGGGCTGGCCCCTCAGTACATCTCCGACCTCCTAAAGGTGTTCACCCCCTCAAGGGCTTTGAGGTTGGCTGATCAGCTGCTGCTGGTAGTCCCTAAAACCAAGAAAAAGACCAGGGGAGACCGAGCCTTCTCAGCGGTAGCCCCCAGGCTCTGGAACGACCTGCCCCCCCCCATGTCAAATTGTCGCCCACCCTCCAAACTTTTAAGTCCCGCCTAAAGACCCACCTCTTTTCCCTCGCTTTCGAGTCAGTTTGAGCTGTTTTATCTATTTTTATGCTTTTATTGTCTGTCCATAGCCTTTGTGTACCTTGTATTAATTCTTATGTGTGCCTTTTATCTATTATTGTAATATTATATTTTATTATAATGTTATGTTTGCTGTGAAGCACTTTGGTAAACCCTCTAAAGTGGATTGGATTGGAGATAAACACATTAATTCATCGCTAATCATAATCCAGTAATTTCATATAAGTGATTTTGAAATGTGCCACATAACTGCTATAAATTGAACTTTTCTTGTGGTGCTTGAAGAATACCGAGTACTTCAATTGTAGCTGTATAACAAAAACAGTGGAAAAACTGAATCTTCTATTTGGGGATTAATAAAGTAAGTCCTCTTCTTAAATAGGATTTAGAATGCAGCACTTTACTTTTATCTCCGGTTGTTTTGTGAGGTGAGAGACTAAGAGTCATTCATATCCCATAACAACCAAGACAGGCAGCCAAGGTGAAACGATGTTGTAAAAGACTGACCGTTTGTGTTTCATACAAGCTCTGTTTTAAGAAACACTACGCCTACTGGCTTTTACTTCAGTGTTCTAGCTTTACTCCAGGCGCTCAACCAACACCTTCAAGGTCAAGGAGGGGCTCGGTGGACTTGGACCTTGGAGACAAAGGGAATGGAGTATATAAGCCAGGGCAATTCACCGCTCGATAAAACGCAGTTTGCTATTTTATCCAATGTTAGGTACTTGAAAGGTTGTTTTGGTGCACACAATTATTGTTCAGATTCTTGTTACTCCCTTGGGAGAAACAGCAGATCAAGTTGTTAGACTGGACCACCTGTGTGTGTGAAACCACAACATAAATGTCGTGGTCCACGAGGGCTGACTGTGTGAGGTGTGTGCACCCTGTCAGAGTGCAACGATAATAATAAATCACAATGATCTATGAGAATGTTTTTGCCTGGGATTTTAAGCACGGGTAATTCTCATCTTTTTGTTCCCCCCTATGGACTTTTAAAGAGTTAAATAAACAGATAAACTGCACTCATTGGAGTCTGACCAGATACTGTAAGCTGCTTATAAAATATGCTGCAGGCTTTTAAAGGGAATATTTACGAAAACATGTTTGTGATGTCTATGTTAGACAGATATCTATTACAATAATTCACAAGAAAAGGAACAATAAGAAGAAAAACAAGATCAAGAAGACGGAGAAGAATACACAAAAAAGATGAGGAAGAAGAAGAAGAACAAGGAAGAAAAAGATCACGAACAAAAAGAAGAAAAACCTTTGTCTTCACATAAAGAAGAACAAAAGAAACAAGAAGAAAAACAAAGAGACACTTTTTTTTAAAACTATCTTGGGTCAATTCTGCTCAATGCTGTTCAAATCCAGTTCTAGAGAAATCGATCCTGATCTCACCTGCGCAGCCGAAGGCCAGATGATACCTGGAGGTCGGACTGAACTTCACACAGCAGACGTTGGCCTTGGCCTCGATGCTGGCCACAGAGTTGTCAAGATTGGTCGACCATAACTTCACTGAAACACAAGAACAAACAAAAACAATTCACCATGACCTGGAAGATGTAAGTCTTGAAAACTGTCAGAAAAAAGCATTTCTCGGTTACCTTTAGCATCATCAGAACCGGAGGCTAACAGCTTTGGGTCCATCAGATTAAAGTCGACACTCCAACACCTTTTCTCATGTTCCTGGAGAACAAGAGAAAAGAAACCTTATACATGGGACATGACAGATTGGAAACAGATCACAAACAAAGGAAATCTATATGATATAATTATCATACCTGGTAGACTTTGGACCTCTGGCCTGTGAACCCGTCCCACAGGATCACAGTCCCCTCATAGTCACTGCTGGCCAGAAGGTTCTTGTGATAGCTGCTCCAGCTGATACAGCTACAACCAAACAAGATTGGGATTACTTTCACTTTAAGATGTAAACTCACAACTTGTCACCTTCTTAATAAGTGCTCCATTTAATATTTCTTTAGTCTAGGGCCTTGGTTTTTAAAACAACGGTGATTTGGATATTTTAAGTGGGCTTGCATCAGTCCGTCAATGAAGTAAAACAACATTAATCTTATCCCTTTAAAGCCCACCGAAAAATAAAAATATGACATATTGAAAAACAGTACATTTGAGAGCCTGTTTGTGGGATTAACCAAACAAATGATCAAATCAGTAGACCAGTATTCATAGTGTTCTGCAATGTCAAATTACAATTTTTGTCCAAAAGGAAGTCTAATAGCTTTGAAGAGACCATAGATAATGGTTTCAGTTGTTCTGTCGGAGTAAATGAACATTATCTATAAATAGAAAATACTTAAACTGATGTGATTTTATCACAATATTAGAAAAGAATATAGGGACATTATTTTCCTTCTATGGGTTATTATTGAAATACAACTCTTTGAAATCGTCGAATAGAAAATAACACCATATTTGCAATATGTGTTTACAACCTGAACATCTAAAACATTGTAGGACATTTATTTCCCCTACCTGATTTTGGAATTGCAGGTCATTTCATTAACAGGGTAGTGGATGTCCACGGCGTCCTGGATCACTGTGCCATACTCAAACACCTTGATCTTCTTGGTCACACCGGCGATGGCAAAGTAGTCACAGTCACGGTCAAACTCAATACTGAAACACAGGATAGAAAACTTGTTAGGATGGATACAAAAACAGCATAACAACTCTAATATCACACATTGAGCCTTCAAAGATCAAGGCCACAAAGTGCGTCGGACTTGTATTCAAGGTCATTTAATGTATTTTTTTGTACCTGGAGACAATACTGGAGCCGTTGTACAGGTCGCTGGCGTACGAGAGGGTGGCGAGCGGCCGCACAGAGTTGTAGCGTGTGAACTTTGACAGGCACTCCATGAAGTCATCCAGCTGGTTCAGGTTCCTGCCTTCATCTGAACACACATTATTAAAAAAACTGTTCGATAAGAGCAATGGCTACATGACCTAAGTACTCTATGCTATAGAAAAAAAGAGGATACATTTTTTAACTAAATCTTAATTTCTAGAGGAGATGTATGTCACATGTGTGATATATTGACCAAAAATAATGCAATCTTTGTATTGTGTGACCGCATTCCGTAATTTCTTTACGTTACAAACACTCACTCTGTGACAACCAGAAGACATGTTTGTGGCAAATGTGGTCTTCAATTTAGCAAAAAGCTACTTAAGGCACTGCCACTCATCCTTTAAGAACTGAAGCTTCACTCTGGTTCTTCCTTCATGCTAATATAGTCCAGTTTGTGCAGAATCAAGACATTAGATACATTTATAGCGATGTTTCTACACTAACTGCCTTTGTACTGTGAGAGAAAGATGCCCCCTCCCCCCCCCTACTAACGGACATTTACCTGTGATGCGTGACATTTTGTTGGAGAAGTAGCACTGTTCCAGATCCTCAAAATGAGCAGTCAGCCTCTTCCTCCGTGACGCCAGGGTGCTGTTGTACCAGGTCTGTCTCTTGCCCTGGTAAAAACAATTTCAAGTGTTTAAGAGTACAGTGGAGTCAAAGTCATTCTGACATTTATTCTGTTGAAACTCATCCATAATTTGACTAAACATTTACGAGATGAGCCTACGAATGCATTTTTACCGATTACATGTGGTAGTTAGTCATACGTTAGCCAGAGGAGATTTCTCTTCAAATAATTAAGTTTGTTATATTATATTTAGTGGTTATGGCTAATACAGGGGCAGGATCAGCAAATAAAATGACTAAATAATTGACAGAAGGAACAAAAAAGGCCCAAACAAGTATCAACCTTGTTCGATCTTTCAGCAGATGGGAAGGATTGTGGGATTTAAAAGAATATAAAAAGACAATCCTGAATTGTCCCTTTTCCACATAGACTGTGGTGTGATATGACTTTGTAATTCAAAATATACTTTTTGAGACAGGGTTTTACATCAAGATATACAGTTACGTTGGTGGCTAGAACAAAGCTAGCTAACGTCTTGGCTGTTGCTAGTTAAATGAAGCTTACAATAGCTTTGTTTGTCAAGAAACATAACCACAGCAAAGCTTTATCTGATTACAAGCAACATAAATCAGGCAACTGACAGTTTTTGGAATAAAAGAGAGAGCAAGAGTTGTGTTTTTCTTTCATTTGCTTCCAAAACCAACAAAGGTATTGGCCATGCGGATGAAATCATTGCTTAAAGAGGCGGTGGTGCTCATGGGATATGCAGTCTTCATTCCGGTAAAAACAGAAGCATTTTGTCAAGGGACCGTCAAAATCAACGCGTAATAAAAAGGCCCTTGTAGTTGCCTTAACAGATTCCAAGCGAGTCTAAATCCAACAAAAATAATGATGATAACAGACATAAATATCAAACGAGGGTTTCTAATGGATTTAAAAGCCACTATCCAAACAGCATGTGTGTTTCTCTCACTCACCTGGGTTGTTCCACCAAATCCTGGAGGCTGGCTGTAGTCTGGTGCCTCAATAATACTGCTGCAGCTACTCGAGAAACAAACAAAAACATAAACAGGCGTATAAGGCTCTGTAGGGTTATTCAGGAATTAGATAAATAGATTAAATTAGATGTGTTTAACAATAGAAAGATATACATGTCTATAGAGTATCTGTAAAAAACACTATAAAATATGCTGTAATATACTGTGGGTGTAAGTTAGAATACACTATAACAGACGACCAAAAAACAAACATTGAATATCAACCAACTGCTACAAAATAAAAAAAGGGAGTCTTAACCAACAGCTAAAACAATTATAAAATGATATTTAGCAACTGCCAAAGAATATAAACAAATATACTAAGCAACTGCCCAAAAATATATACAAATGGACATTAACCACATTTTTAAATATTCTAACCAACTGCTTGAAAATATAAACATAGATACTAACCAAATGTAAAAAAAAGTAATACAAAAAAAAAAGTCATTGGATAGTCTCCAATGATTAAAATAATACAGACAAAACAGCATCATCAAAAAGAACCATGTGGGCTGACATTGGGTTTTCTATTGTACTGAACAAAAAGCTGAATGTGTTTGTTTGTGATGACGAATCCTTTCTTGTACCGATAGCATTTGTAAATAAATCCAGCTGTACCTGGGTGCTGGTGATGGAGCCTCCACATTAGGCACCGTACACTCCGCCTCCATCATTGGACAGTACAGGCCGCTCATTTCCTGGGAAAGATGACACAAAAAAACATGTTTTTCTTTTTCAGCTGCTGATGAAAAAGACCCTGTTGTTGCCATTTCCTAATATAATATGATTTCATAAACACATGTGCACAATCTCTACCTTTCCATTTACTATGAATGACAGTTATAGATTCTCTGTTTACCTCAACACGTTTAATGTCCTCCTCAAGAAAGTTGAGCTCTTTCTGCAGTTGCTCAAGTTGCTGTTGAAAGAGCCAGAAACACAGATAAATATGACCGCATGTGAAAAGCTTTCAGGATCATTTCATGACAGCAGTATAATATTATAAGCATATTAAAACTAAAGTACTTCTCTCTTGTTTCTCCTGGCTTCTTTGAGGAACTCCATAAGGATCTGTCTCTGAGCGGCTTGGGATTCCTAGTGAAGAGGCGGAGAGCATACATGATATCGCATAGTAAAAAAAGTGATAGTAAAACAAGTAAAGCTGCAGAAAGTAGAATTTTAAAAACATTTTTGGTTGCCAGACAATTGACCAATACAGTTGTTCCCTTCACATGTTTATTGTTTTTACTTGTATAATGTTTATTTATACTGCAATGTTTAGTTGAATAATCAACACTTGATTGATAAAAAATTATAATCACAGACTATTTTGAAAGTCGCAATTGTTATCCATGTTCGTTAAAGTAATTTCATGCAAGCATGCTGTTGTCAGTCTCTCAAATCTGGATATCTCCTGCTCTTATTGTTTATCTTAATAATTATCACAGTTAACGTTAATTACAGATGCTAAGCAGGCTAGCTGTGCTAACAGTACCCAGCCCCATCTCCTCCAATCTCGTCCAAATATGGTCACTTTGGGCTTAAAAAACCAAGATGGCGACTGACAAATGCCAAACTCAAGGCTTTCAAATGGTAATCCACAAAACAATGGTCTTATATACAGGGTGTTTCTCAATCGCGAGTACGCTTGCTTGGTAGCACATGTCTGCCGAGCATCTTGCTTCAGAAGCGAGTCAAGAATACTTCCTGGCATTCGGAAAACGAAGTGTGGAACAGGCTAGCAAGTGTGCAGGTGTGCGTCATATGAGAGGCCCCGCCTTACATCTTCCGCCACAGATTTGGGGAAATTGGTCCGTGCGCAAAGCATTGTGGGGATTTTAAGACCGCGAAGTCTACTCATGTGTAGACTCGATATTTCTCCAAACGGAGTACGCCGGGCTCGGTAGATTTCCAAGTATACTGGAGATTGGAACAGTACTTCGGCGGCACTCGATGACGTAGTATGCTTGAAATAGTGGCTCTGAAGCAGCTTTACTCGCGATTGAGAAACACCCATAGTCTCTGGTTTTAATTGCCTCTAAGGCAGGAAGGAGAGAACTGAGATCAATGCTTTTTCAGACTTTCACTTGCAGATACCCTGGGTTCATTGTGCTGCCCATTTTTCAGTGTAACCAATTAGCATCGATTTGACAGAATCATGTAGTCCCTTCATCGTGGTCAGACTTATCTTTCATGCATTGTTAACTACCACAACTCTGTGTGGATATTGCATTTGGCAAGTGACTTTGTATCCTACTCCCTTGAAGTTACAAATCCTACTGGGAAGTATTTTCCAGTACTACGTTTATTATTAGCAGCCAAAAACAGATTCAGAATGCAAGAAAAAGTTGGCACCAAAGAAAAATAAACGACACTTCTGATGCCTGTTAAACTTTTACTCACCGCCTCCAGCTGCTTCTTTTTCTGGACTAGGAGCTCCAGCATCAGGTTGACGTTTGCCAGGTCCAAGTTCTCCTGGTCCGGACTCAAAACATCCTGGAACACCTGCCACCGAGACCCATTCTGTAGTCAGACACACCGATCAGTTACAGGCTTTCTAAAGCGAGTAAAATAGTGTGCAGGAGTTTAACGGGATTCACAGGTAGACAAAAAAACTAAGCGGTGTGCGTGTTTTGTACTTACAGGATGATCTAGTTTTAGTCTCTTCTCTTCCGACCTCTGTTTCTGTTTAAGAATCAGTTCATTTACTGAAAGAAGTGGACATGGGGTGGAGCAGGTGGTTGGGATGGGGGGGAAGGAAAGACTTAGGAAAGCTAGGTACTCAAAAACAGCTGCATATATATGAGTGTTTCCTAAATGTATTGTAACAAACACTACGCAAAACGTCAAATCAAACAATGACTTTATCTTTATGTTTTATTCTATAATGCATATGCTAAGTGTGACTTGACATGTAAATGTGAACACTCTATAACAGCTCTTGCATTATTGAATTGTTTACCGATCAATGAAAGCAGGATGAACCCAAGCAATACCGTGTTAAGACACAAACAAACATACACTTTCGTACTCAAAATACCTACCAAGAAAGTTTGGGTAAAGCTGATCAACGTTATCGACAATATAATTACACTTGGGACATCTATTGCTGTCCTCCAGACTCTGGCGGATACACTTGAAACTGCAGAAGGGAGAAATAACAAAATGATGATATGTGGGAATATCATGCAAAGGTATGAGTTATTAGT
The DNA here is from genome assembly GCF_902827165.1 of Trematomus bernacchii. Classification (NCBI taxonomy): domain Eukaryota; kingdom Metazoa; phylum Chordata; class Actinopteri; order Perciformes; family Nototheniidae; genus Trematomus; species Trematomus bernacchii. Next base: position 10,330,153 of record NW_022987689.1, on the reverse strand, counting down.
TATATACAATTCAGCTATGCAAGTGTTGAAATGCCAGTATAAAACTGTGCCATGCCAATAAGTTCGGCTTCTCTATTCTCATGTTGCTTTTGTCCATGTTTTTTTTCCTATTGTTAGACTTTTATGTTTAAATTCTTGATTGATTGTCACTCAGTCTGCCAAAGTGTTTTTTTTCAGAATCTTGCTAAGAACATTACAAAAGTAAAAGCAAATGTCTTCTCCCAATAATGCAAAGATTGCTCTTGGTTTGTTGAAGTTGGAAACTATAAACCAAACATATTTTAGTTTTTATGAGGTTGACGTTTTTTAGGTGTTGACTAAACTGGTGGACAGGGGACGAAGAATATAGTTGTTGTATTTTAATTTTTGTTGCAAATAACACATTTGTTATTTGTTTACATGTTGCTCTGCTGTGCGTTTTAACAGCCCAACGGGTGTGTCATTATTCTAGAACAAACTGGGACACCTGTATCACACACTGCCTCATCTACACCTGACAACTTACCAAAAACTGTGCCCACATTTTGTCATGTGTGCCTCTTCTATCATCTCGAAGCAAATTGGGCTGGAAAAAAAGTACAGAAAAAGTTAAGTGTATGTCAAAGTTTAGCTTTCAAACTATTTAAATACTTACAGTGACAATTAAAAACACAACTGCATATACTGAAATAGAACACGTTCTGAAAAAAGTCGTTGCGAAAACTAACCAGACAAAATCGTTGCTTTTATCTTCGTATGAATTCAAGAGGCCGTTGTAGAGGGGTGCTTGGTGGTGGGATTTCTTTCGGCTGCCTGAAGACGCAGAGGGTCTGCTCAGGGAAGCAAAGCCGCCCCGAGACGAGGGTACGGCGGCCAAAGTTGGCACCGCCAAGCCGCCCTCGGTGGCTGCTGGTAGGGTCCGGGAGGGCACAACATTTGCAGAATTGTTCCCATTACTTGTGACGGCGTTGCTCCCACCGCTACTGTTTGAGTTACCCGTGCTACTGCTGCTGCTCGTGCTGGGCACTGAGCTCGCCCCACCGGGGCTCTGCTGTGGCCGGTTGCCTGACATCATGCGAGGCCGACTAGTAACTCCCCAAAATCCGCTGCGTTGCTCTTCAAAGCATCCGGACAGTGCTGCTATTTGGCTACCTTAGCAGGTTGGCTAGCTAGTTGGCTTGCTTATGTGCTAGCATCCTGGGAGAAAGCAACAGTGGCCAAACATCCAGCGTATGTTAAACTTGTCCCTCCGTGTGTGCCTCACTTTTGACACTGACGGCCTATTAGAAACTCACTGAAATATAAAGGACCGAAGACATAGGCATTGAAACGGCCAAAAAACAACCTAACTGCGTTGTTCAGGAGATTAGCCGGCTAACTAGTGTTAGCTACGGAGAGGAATCTCTTGAGTTTCCTCGATTATTTCCCCAGGTACCCGGTGAGCTCCCGGCTTTCAACGACCTCCCTCTAGCGACAGGGAGTTGAACTGCGATGATGGAAATCTAAATAGCGTAGGCCTACTTAATGAACACCGCTGCAGTTAATGTGGCTATTTAAAATGTGATTTAAAGTCACTCCAATAGTTTTGTGATGCAGTAGTTTGTGGTTCTTTGGTATATTTTTTCATACTTATTGATGCAACAAAACTGAATAATTAAATATTGAGCATTAATGGACTCTCTTGGTCTTTCATTAACATCTGCATCCGATTCAGAGATGAGACTAGCCTTCCCTAATATTGAGTAGGCCTACACAAACAAACATTTAAAAAAAGTAGTATCTACAAAATAATTTAATAAGTAGGGAAGCATTGACATGATTAGCAAAAATAGTTTTGGATTGAAAACAAATGATGTACAGTTTCTATTGTGTTGGCTATATATGTACAGTATGCTAAATAACGGATAGTCATTAAACTGTAATGTTATAGCAGAATGTTTATCACAGCGTATTTCTGGTATATTCATTAATGTCACATGGTATTAAGCAACAGTATAGTGGACTGTGTGGTGTTCATTTGGTTTGCTGGAAGGAGGCCCATCTATAAGCAACCAGCTGACACTCTTCACCAGCAGTTGTATACATTGGCATGTGTGGTAGCTGCTAAATAAGGTCATGAAATCTGGGATCATGTAGAACTCAGAGGATGCAACATATATGACTGTATAAGGTTGGAACATGTTCAGGAGAACTGACAATGTGTGTGCATTAAACATGTTGAGGGAACATGTTCGTGTGTCATTTAGAAAAGTATATCTAGCCCTGTGTTTCTTGTGTTCTGGGGGGGCAGTTCCGCGATTGGCTGCTGTGGCAGCAGGTGATGTACTCCCCATTATTGTTTGTTTGTTGCAACAACTAAATAATAATTACTGATCAGCTATATCTGTGTTTGTGTTTTATTGATTCCTTTCTGTTTCATTCTTTCCTGTTGTGTGAGTGCTGGATCTCCACAACAGTAATTCTCAGCTGAAAACCAGAATGGAAAAGAAAATGGCATAAAGAAACTGTAAAGAGCTGTACTTATTTGTTATTTGATCTAAAATGTATCCTACTTTAATTATGTTGCATGTTCATAAAAGGCCAATATATCAGCAAACTGAAAAGATCAACAGACAAACACCAGAATATTGAGCTTGAGCTTTACAAGTCTGTAGCTTTATTGGAATTAATGTCATACTTCAGAGTGAGGATTTTGCAGTTACATCAAAAACAAGCAGGTAGGTCACTTCCATAAAGTGCAGCCAGCAACCAAGCCAAGAAAAACAGTGTAGTGTCATCCAAGTATCCACCTGCAGCTCCGCAAATAAAACCTAAGGAGCCCTAACTTATTCACACTCACAGTTTATCCAGCCTGCTACTTGCTTTTCCAATTTTACCTCCACGTGGACAAATAAGGGGTCCTCCATGTAGGCACGCACAACATGGATTTTCCCATGTTTTTGTTTGCAGAAGGAGTTTACATGTATCATTATGAAGCTCAGTTAGGATGTGTATAAGGTTTTTTAGCAAGGGGAAAATTACTGGATACATTGAAAAGTAGATTAATTTCCCTAAAAAGGACCACCATGTACAGTAGGATGATTTTCTCTGTGTTGGTCAATATAAAAGAAGTATGAGTCTACTTGTATCAGTAATACTTTATATTTTAGCAGATTTTGGTCTTATTGGATTAAATACATTCAAATACATTACAATAAAAATCATATACTTCAAAAAAAGCTAACACTGTAATTTGGGAAATGTTTTTTTTGTGCTGGAAACGTGTACATTTACTCAATTTAAGTACAATTGTACTTTTCTTTAGTATTTCAATGTTCTGCACTGTTCCACTTCTACTTCATCCTAATTCATTTGAAAATGATGTTGTGTCTTTCATTCATTCAATACCTTAAATTACTATGAAGATTTATATTTATGATTCAAAATATAACTATAATAAAAATGATCAAACCTTTTTTCAAGTTAAAACATTACCTTATTGATCCATTGGTGGAAGAACAATAAACGATACAATCCATTAATATTTATAATCCAATATAATATGTATGCATCTGCAATAGTCTGTTGTCGTGAATAAGTACTTTTACTTCTTGTATGTTGATACCAATACTTTTTAACCTATAATTAAGTATTATTTGAATGCAGGAATTGTATTGCTAGTAGCCTAAAAGATCTGAGAACGTTGTCCACCATACTTTGTTTTTTTAAATGATCTTTCCGTATAAAGGATAACAAACTGTTTAAGAAGGATAACACAATGCAGATTGATTGGTAAGATTTAAAATAAATATATAATAATAAGTGTGTCTATAAAGTCGGACAGAAATATCAGTAATAGCTTATGATTTGAACACCTGAATTACCCCATGCAACAACAGACTCTGAATAAGACCCTTTGAGCCAAACACCTGCAGTACTGTATGTACATCGTGTTGCATTTGTCCCCCTCAAGCCCTCTCCCTCCCCCTTTTCTATTTTATACCAGTGGTGGTGAAAAGCTTTCCGTCTTTTTTTCCCTCTTTTCTTCTTTCTTCCCCTCCTCATTTGTCCTGCACATCAGCCTGGATTTTCTCCCATTGGGTCCCCCTCTTTTGCATGAGGTACCAGGTTGTGTGTGTGTGTGCGCGGGGGAGGTTAGTGAGTGGCAGAGACGTAAAAAAAGAGAAAGAGTGAGTGACACCGAGAAAATAATGAGGGTGTGTAGAGGAAAGAGTGTGTGTGTGTGTGTGTGTGTGTGTGTGTGTGTGTGTGTGTGTGTGTGTGTGTGTGTGTGTGTGTGTGGTGTGTGTGTGTGTGTGTGTGTGTGTGTGTGTGTGTGAGTGTGAGTGAGTGATTGAGTGAGTGGGGGAAATGTGTGTGTGAAACAGAGAGGGGAAGACAGAGAGCGGGCCTCAGGTTCGGTGGGGTCAAGACCGACAAGCTCAGATGAGGGATAATCTGTGGAGGTCTCTTACAGCGGGGGGTGAGGCCCCGGTGGAGCACGCTCATTCAGAGTCTCTCTCAGACACACACACCCCACACCACACACACACTCACACACACTATGCACATCGCTCTCTTCCTCTCTTTCTCTTCTCCTTCATCCTCCCTTTCCCTCCCTTTTTTGTTGCTTTCTCTAAAACCCACCCCTCCTTTTTCTCTTGTTTCGTTTTTTTTTTCTTCCAACACAGTTGCAGCTGGATTTCAAAGGGCACTTGGCCAGCAGAAAAAGCTGAATGTTTAGCAGGCAGATCCCTCTCAGTCAGGCAGGCTAGGATTGTGGAATTCCTGCCTCCCACTCTTTAGGAACCGTTTTTGCCCCTTCGGGGGCCCCTGCCATAACTGCCAGCGGCCTCCTCCATCTCCATCTCCATTCTAGAGCCAGGCCTCTGTTTGCAAATTGAGTCTGACAAAAATAGTGGGGTCTGGGGGAGAAGAAGGGGCAGCATTTAAAAGGTGTGGAACAACAGCAGCTGCCTATAGTGTTCACTTTCTTTCTTAATTATCTCTTAAATAAAGAGTGAGTGCATCAAGATAAAATACGTAAATTATATTTGACATCAACATCCACACAATTGTTTAATTAAACTCGCAAAAGGACACTTAAAAAATCTTCAAGTGGCATAAGTCTACAAACAGCCGATTGCATATTAAAGCTATACAGTTTTAAAGCCCCTTCAATAGAGTATAGATTTTGTTTGCAGTGTCTGGAAACCTCACAGTAAGTGCACCTGTCTTTTGAGTTAGGAGGGCCTGCACACATTGCCAAAAGCTATTTTTTTACCCATTTGCATGTTATTGTTCATGAGTCCAAATATTAATCCATATATGATCTGTTACAAAAACAGACTTTTTGGCTTGAAGAGACAAAAAGACAGACAATGATGGGGTTCTGCAACTTTTTCAGTAAAATGCACTTTTTTTTACCACGTGAAAAAGTGGATGATACTAGAATGGTAGCAAATTAGTGCACACAACTACTGAAGTTAGATTCTCTTATAAAGTGCTCTATACAGCGTTGCCTCTTCTGCTGTATAAACAGGATTTAATAGAGAAATAGAGTATTTCTCTCAAAAAATCCAATAGAAAATGGTGAACAGACTGTTACTGATTGTGTGATCCCAAAATGAGTGGAATCAAACGGAACCAGAATCATTTTCAGACCTTGGAAAAGTTAGTTTGACAGAAGACAATACAAAGTACCTCAAGGGCTACTAATTTGTTAAATGTATGTTTCAATGTATCTTGTCTTAAATATTTGTCCTTGTTGTTGTTGCAAATGAAAAATGTCAGACTTGATCTGACAATAAAGTATTATTGCATCTTATTGCATCGTATTATATTTTATCACATTTCGTAGTATCGTATCGTATTTCATATTATCGTATCATATCTTATTTTGGGAGCTTTTAACCACTTCTCTCAGCCTTCTACAGCAAGGGAGAACATATTGGTTAAAAGCTACTGAGAACTTGAGGAACATTTTTTAATTTCCGTAAGAGAATGCAACTTTTGTTTACAGCTAATAAACGAGTTGCATATAATCTGTGGTATTTTTACCTTCAGTTTTGCCATTAATGTCTAAAATCCCTCCTGACATCTCCCCTGTTTTTATCCCCCCCCCCTCCCCTCAGCCGATGCTTCCTCATCCTGTTTTTCAGTCAACTTGAGCAGAACAGTACGGCATAAACAGGTAGCATATTTTGACGATAAAAAAGCTTTTCATGTGCGAGACAGATGTTGTGCCTGTCCGTGTTGTACCACTGAAGGGTGCCGGAGCATGAGTGAGTGAGAGGGTTAGATCAAGAGAAGAGGGGCGGGAGAAAAAGGAAGAGAAAAAGAGAAACAGGGGTGGAAAAGGGGGAGAGGTAAGAGGGGTTACTCAAATCTCACCTCCTTTACTTTAGAGGGAATGTGTGGGTGTGTGTGTGTGTGTGTGTGTGAGAAAGAGTGAGAGAGTGTGTGTGTGTGTGTGTGTGTGTGTGTGTGTGTGTGAGAGAGTGTCAGCCACCACCTTCATTCATCTGTTGCCAGATTGACAGTCGAGCCTCCCATTAAGAAGACTTGACACAGTGGTGGAAAGTAACTTAGAACATTTAGTTGAGCACTGTTCTATGTTTTTTCTTTTTTAAAGTAAGACTTATTTACCACATTTCAGAGGAATTTTTTTTCACAGACATTTACTACATTACAATACATTATTATTTTATACTTAAAACCAATAATGAACTATGACAAGGTATTATCCCCAATATCTCCCAAAAGATACACAGATACATTAAAGAACCATTGAAAAAATATATCTTTTTAAAACCACTATATATTATGTTGTTTACCTTTACTTTTGTTGTGTACATAACTTACACTATTATGTTTATGCTTAACAGTATTTTACCTATTTTAGGAAGTATTCAAAGTTAAAAGTATAGGTAAAAGTGGGTATACTGCAATTTAAAGATAAGTCATCACAAGTAAAAGTCCTCCACTGTAAATGACAAACCAGAAATGTATCATAGTGGTTTAATAGTAGGTTTAGTTGGAGCTTAATTTAGCTATATTTTATTCTGTTTAATTTAATCCTAGCAGTGGATATAGTATACATCCTAGTTATGCATGCAGACTCTGCATGTGCAAAGTAACCAAAGCTGTCATATGAATGAATTTAAGTTAAAAAAGTACAATATTCCTAGTAGGCCTACCTCAAAATTGTAGGTTTCTTCGTTAAAACTTGCCACTGCAGGTTAATAACATTTGAAATGGAAATCACTTTAAGAATGTGTTTACGTTCATGTGCTGCTACTTTTACTGAAGTAAGGAAACATTCACTAGAGGTGGATGGATGGATGGATGAGATCAGGACAAGAATAATATACATACAGTTTATAGCCTCCTTCCTGTGTTGCCCCTATGCAACAAGAGGGATGTTCAGCACAGGACTGGGCAGGGGAAAGAGGAGAGGATTTCCCTTGTAAAACACAAGTGTGAGCCCCCCCCCCCTTGCACCCTTGCAACCCTCTCCTCCCTCCACCACCTCCACCGCACTTCCCCTACCGGTGATGTCAGGGCGGGCAGGGGCTCCCTGATAATAAAAAAAAACCTTTAGACTCGAGAGAATGAGAGAGAGAGAGAGAGAGAGAGAGAGAGAGAGAGAGAGAGAGAGGAGAGAGAGATGAGAGAGAGAGAGAGAGAGAGAGAGAGAGAGAGAGAGAGGAGAGAGAGAGAGAGAGAGAGAGAGAGAGAGAGAGAGGGGAAGAGGGAGAGAGAGATGGAGGAGTGAATGGAGGAGGATATTACTACTACTGCACGGACCGATGCAGAGGAGCAGCAAGTCACTCTGAGGCGCACACAGACGCACAACAAAAACCAAGAGGAGCTGACGCGCAGACGCCGAGCTATGATTTAATGGACTAATATTAGTGTCCCCTCTTTCAGAAATTATAGGAAAAAGCTTCTGCTCAACAAGTAGAGCTAGTTAAGGACTGGCACTTTGCACTGAGTTTGGAGTGACTTTTCTTTTTTCATTATTCTGATTTACCTTGCAGCCATATTTTGGATCAGGACGCACTGAATGATCCCGCTGTGGTCAGGTAACAAATAGGCTTTATTCAAAGTCAGTGTGGATTGAAATGATCAGATTTCACCTGATTTATTCCTGGAATTGAAATCTGCCCTCTTAGGTTATAAAAAAAACAATTCTGTTTCTGTTTATTTCAGATTTGAAATCAGCCTGACGTTGAAACATAATTGTTTGGCTTACTGAAACGCAGAAAGGAGTTTTATAAATTAATATTTTTTTTCTAGAAGTAAACAGAAACTTAAACACGCTACAGATATTTTGCGGAATACACAAATGTAAAGAAGGCTCGTGCAAAGTGCAGAACTGTGCTGCAGCTGCGTGAAGAAAGGATTTGGATGATCTCAGAATCAGAGAAAATAGTCAGATTAGCTGTTAAACGTCTGCTTTATTCAAAATCAATACAAAACATATACAAAGAACCTCAATATCCAATAAGTTCAAGAATGTGACAACCTCTTTCTTTCATTCATTTCGAATGCACTGATTTATTTTACATTTGATTATTTTTACAATTTGTTTACCACAATAAATACATTTTCTAATTCGGTAGCCTAAACAGATGTTTCTTTATTACTCAGTAAATATAAACAAACAAATCGAATAACCAGTTTGGCGAATTGGCGTGAGACCTCTTGCTGCTGACCTGGAAACCAGAGGCTGACTTTTTAAGAGCTAAAACGTTTTTTCCCCCCCAATTTGTCTTCAATAAAACAACGACAAAAACCTGTTCCTAACCTGACACAATGTTGTTCATCAGACTACTGGCTATATTCCTTGTTTTCATCACTAACACGTGGCTGCTCAGCCCGGTTCGCTCCGATGCACTGAGCCGGTACAAGCGCAGCATGGCCCGGCGGGCAGACAGTGAGCTCTCCAGGCTAGCAGGTGAACCCTGCACCTCGTCCGGCGTCTGGAGGTCCCTGCGGCAACCCCGCTCCCTCTCCCCGTCTCAACACCGCCCTCCAGCGGTCCGTCCGAGGACACACACGAGCCGGAGAGAGCCGTACAGTGTTAAGAGCGCTCCTTCGGTTTGTGAGGGAGGGTGCAGCAGGTTTGACACCGGGGTCCACCGGGTCGCTGCCGCGGGGGAGGATGTGGCGGAGAGTGCTGGGGACGGATATGATACGGTTACCGGACGGCACTTTGAGAACAGCCACACAAACGACAAGCGAAAGACAAATGATGTCAGTGAAAGCACCACGCAGCAGCCTGGAAAGCCTCTCCTTAAAGACCCCGGGAAAACCGTGTCCTCCTCGGGCCACACGAAGCCCTCCCGCAGCACTCGCTCGAGGGTCACTCGCAGCCTCGGCGGCGCGTCTCCGTACGAGGAAGACGGTAACTCCAGCTGGGAGAAAGTTTTCCCTGACAGCTCAACAGATTCCAGGGGTCTCCTGGTACTTTACAGGCTGCAGCAGGAAGATGGAGACCAGCAGTCCTCCACCGGTAACATTGAGGATAGTACCGAGGACTACTCCGGGGAAGTGGTGGAGGAAGAACAGCCCGCGAACATGCCTGTCGGGAGTTCCCTTCCCTGGGGGAGTCCCTTGCCAAGGGTGCCCCCTTCCTGGATGACTGCCCTGTACTTCAGTGGACGCAGGGAGCAGCTGAAGGTGAAACCGGCTGCAGGGGTGGAGCTGCCGAGGGCCAAGTTCAGCCTGGAGCTGTGGGTGAAGCCTGAGGGAGGGCAGAGCAACCCTGCAGTCATAGCAGGTGGGTGAAAACTGAGCATGATGCATGATAGACACGAACTGATGTGGAATGTACAAGTAGCACCAAATTACTCAAATAGACCCACTGTACTTAAATATTCTACACATTCAAGGTACTTGTAGGCTTATCTTACTTGTATAGGCATATCTCAATTGTATGCAATTGTATACCTATTATCCACTACATCACAGAAGCCAATATGAAATGTTGTAGTTTATTACATCTGACAGCTTTAGTTACTTTCCATATTACAATTTTACCTACCCTTTTAGTCCAGTGAATAACAAGTATCTCTATTTGGTATGTCTCCCCTAAACTGAAAGATGACATGTTAAAGTAAGCAATAGTTACAATTAGCAGAACTTTAAACATCCTTAAACATACAAGGCAACAGTAAAATTAGTCCCAAAATACATCCTTTTAGTAGTCACTGTCAGGGAACATTCTACAAAAAAATTACTACTTTTCTTTTGGTACTTTGGCACATTTGCCTTGTAATATATTTGATACTACGAAAACTAATAACTAAGGTTTGAAAAGTAAGATGTTTACTTTTACTGGGTGTTTTCACACTCTGGTTTTACTACTTAAAATATCTTAAAACTTCTCTGTGTTAGTAAAACTCATATCTGGCTTCTTACTAAAGTTCCCCCCTGGAAGATGTAAGCAGAGTCTCATGACCGCACACTGTGTTGGGGATATATGCCCCATGACAGAATTTGGGAGATATATTCATTTATTTTTCTCCAAGAACACTTTCCCAATCTGAGAACTATACTGATCAGTATCAGAACTTTTTTCTCCTTGTCTGCTTGTTCTTTCCCAGTTCTCAAGTATCCTAGATTATATTCTGACACTTAATGGTGCTGTATGTTATTGCAAATAACTTGTGACAGCTATACTACTATATCTACTAACCATAATAACATTTGGGTTTTCTTTTTTAACAGCAATCACTTGTGCTGTGTGACGTTAGTGTTAAATGGCTTCCAAGAAAAAATGAGCCTACTTTTCACCAGAAAGGTCAAACAGAGTTCAACCAGGGTTTACTCTGTTTGGTGTTTACTGCCAACATGGTGACTGAAATCCGGGAAAAAATTATTACATTATGAGGCCTGAAACACAAGAACATGGCTTGGTTGATTGACAGAAAAATAATAAAAAATGTTGATAATCAGTTACATGTTTTAGTCATTTTATCAAGCAAAAGAGGATTTGCTCAGTTTTATATAATTACTTTTGCTGATGATTGTCAATTCAATGTGTTTGGGTTTAGGAATCTAACAGGGACAAATCAAGACTTTATAGGGTCGTGTTGGTATCTGGGAAATAGTCATCGACTTATTTTACTCTTTGCTGAAAAAAAACAATTGTATTTAATTGTGTACAAAAAGGCTTATACTTTCAATTGAACACAGAGCCAGGCTCCAAATGGTTATCCTTTATTAGAAGAATAAAAAAAAAAAACTTCCACATGCATGCATAGTGAGTTATCTGATGACATAACATTATTTTAAAACCAGTTTTTATCATAACATACAATTACATTTTTATTCTTCACTCAAAACTGGAAATCACTGTTTTTCGACATTAAAAGTGAATGTCACATTTGAAAAGCTGCACATTTGACAGGACAACACCTACATCAAACAAATTGAAGAGGATAAAAGCGCGACGGTGCAGCACCACAGCTGTCCAGATAGTGAGGGAGACCCCAAACTGTTACGTCGGCTCACATTTACTCTGATCAAAGATCCCACTCCATCACTCAACTACTTTTTTCCCCCTCATTGCTTCCTTATGTGAGGGTGGAATTCTGTGGCATGGGCCTTTCTCTTTGTAGTGTTCTGAAGGAATCTGACAAATACAGTGAAAAAAAACCTCCTATTGTTTCTGCTAGACATGACATTGATATTGGTTAGACTTCTAAAGGTCACTTGTTGTCTTGTTGTTTGTACATTGCATTCTTTTTTTGTCATGTTATTGTATATGTTACTGTGCCCAGAGTGCTTGAGAAACAATGATATTAATGAATTTCCTCAGTACTATGTATTGATTAATGTACTTTATTTTGGCCAACATTTATGCTAATGTCTTAAATGATATTATTCGAAAACTGGTTAAAATGAAGGCCCTTGTTGTGATGGGGCGACACGACACATGCTGAGAAAGTAAATAGTCTTAAAAAAGGATTGGTTTTTCAAATGTTGATAAAGGTTAAAACATTTGACAACTTGCCTAAATGTAGAAAACTTGAGAATTCAAACGCATTTCATGCATTAAAATACAGTTATTGTTAAAATATAATATATTTTACTGGTAGTGACCAACCTCAGAAAATGATCGCTTAACTCTGTTTTTTTAGCTTTACAAAATATTTGCCTTTAAGCCCATTGTTTTGGTTTTCTGGCCTTGAAATTGGCTTAAGAGGTTTTCTCTATGACTTTCATCAACCTTGTTTCAAGGAAATAAAATAAAATCTCTGATACCGCCACCAAGCGCCAAACTGCAGAAATATTAGCGCCATGCTAATAGCGGAGCAGCTTAACAGCCAGAGGTTTCCCTCCCCTGTTGGGAACGGAATCAGAGTAAATATTGGACTTGCATTGCCAGAAACATGGCGCCAAGTGAATGCTAATGTTGCTTCCAGACTGCTTAAGGTGTAAATAGCCAATTGTTTGCTGACATATTTGCAATAACAGTTTTAGAAAGACATGTTATGTTAATATTGTGTTTTCTGCTATTTCCGCTGCCCCTAACTGGCCCCCCAAAAAATGTAATGCAGCTTTAAAACATTAGTTCCTAATGGAGACCAGGAGAGAGATGAATAGTATCCTCAAACTAATATTTGTGGTATTGCAAATGTCTCACAACCTAAACACCACATTTTCCCATAACCTTGATGTTTGCTCTTGCAAACGCAGTGTTGTCACTTTTTTGGCAGTTTCCCCACGACCATCTGCTGTTGCATGAAACACAGAAAACTTTAGCTCAATTTTGTTTCATTCAAACAACGCCCTCCTCCTGGTTTGTGCCAAACTTCAACAGATTTCCAAGGAAATTAAATTGTGAGACACGTATCACCAAGAAGTGTATGGAACTGCATTTGTGAATTTGTCACCATTGGATGATTGATGGTTTATTAATGACGTGTTGCGTGATAAATTGATTTTAAACGTTGGTACCCTTGCTCGTCTGTGACCCAAATAGAAGTAAGTTACAATTATTGGTAGAATTATTATTACTTAATGAATGTACACATTTAAATAACATGTTGGCTTAATTTGCACTGAATAAGAAACAATTCTTCATTCAGTTAGCTAGTTAAGATGAACAAAGACGTTTTCAAATGGCTAATACAATTGGCGCAACATTTTAAGTTTATCCTTATATATTATATTGTGCTCAATGTTTCTGAGTGTGTAGGGATAGATTGTTATACGTGTATTTGTTTGATTACATTTGGTAGTACAATGTAATCTAATTAACTTGGCCCAGCTACTGTTTAGCCTCCCAACGACAGCTTTCTTTAACTGAATGAATTGCTTAACCATGATCCTGGCTCACTTCGGAAAGGATATTTAGCTTTAGTTTTCCCACTTCTCACACTCGCGCACACATAGTCATGTAAACATATACACATGCTCATACAGTAGAGCATTAAGGAGGGTGAAGGGGTTCCCTGACCCCACGCTGTCCCAGTGAAACACATCTGGGGAGCAGATGTGGATCTGTGTGTGTCTGTTGCAACAGCAAATGAAAACACAAGGGCCTTGCCCTGGCTGAGAGAAATACCTCCGTCCTCCCTTCCCTCTCTGTTCTCTCTTACTATATCTGGCTCTGTCTATTCTCTGTATGTCTCAGCCTCTCCTACTCTGGGGTCCCAAGTCCTCAGGACCGCAAACACTTGGAAAGATTGCTTGTTTGTGTGTTTATTTATGTGTTTTCATAAAGGCTATGAGCTCATTGTGAATTAGTCCTTGGACCCTGCCAGATAATAATTGCTTTATTTAATTTCTTTACTGGTATTCTTATTAAATAATATATATTATAATATATTTTACTTTCCCCCTTTCCCATAGGTGTATTTGACAACTGTTCCCATTCACTAAGTGAGAAGGGCTGGTCGGTAGGTGTCCGCACTGTGGAACCTGCCAGTGCCAAAGACGCACGGTTTTACTTCACGCTTCGCACAGACCGAGCTTTAAAATCCACCACTGTTTTAAGCCACCAGCGTTACCGAGCCAACGCCTGGACTCACCTGATGGCTACTTACAACGGCCACAACATGACCCTGTATGTTGATGGAGCTAAGGTGCGTGATTTGAGTGTTTTGGTGGTCGAACTTTGGCTCACATTTTGGTCATTTATCTCTTAAGTTTCAACTCAACGATCACTGAAATACCATGATGGTATATTGACATCACAATCCAAGCCCAAGGTCCACCTACTAGATTTCTCTGGGTCTTTCACCAACATCACATGGTCTTTATTTTGTTTCCCAAGCTACATAATCGTCTTTATGCTTAAACGTGACATAGATGTATAGAGAACAGCTACTTAGTTTGCTTGTCAACAGATCAGTCTCCATGACAACTGAGCAAACTCAAACTCATGAAGACATAGTTACGTGGTTGAAAGACTAGAAAAAACTAGTATGCAGATCTTTAGTTTGGATTATTTTGTCAAACATTTCTGAGGTCAAGATGACCTTTTTTTCTTAAATACTTATTTATTCATCATCCAATTTATTTCATGCCAGTTTCAGAAAAATTGAAATAGGACAGAGCAAGAGACTATATTAGCTTCTAATTTGGCCATTCTCAATTGATCAATCATTTCATTTTTTTGTAACAAATACAGTGTTTGAATCATCTTGGCAATGTAGTTGTTTTTTGGATAGCTCGCCTTATTAATAGCAGGCTGTTGTAGTGTTAACCAATCGGAACATTAAAGGAATAGAGAAAATATGTAAAAGGCCTTAACTTTGTTGACAATCAGATGGAGAGCTTCTCAAGTGACATGCAAAATCAGCAGCTGGGTTATTTAATGCTAAATATGTACTTTTTAGGAAGTCAAATCATTTTAGGAACTTTTGATTAGAACATAACTGGTATTATGTTTGTAACAATGCAAGGGAGAGACATTTATTTTCTGCCCCTTTTGAATTGTTTGGCTGTCATTTCTCCCCTGCTTGTCCTTTCAGGTGGGAGAGAGCAGTCATCAGTCGGGGAATCTCTACAGTCCTTACATGAAGACATGCAGAACCCTATTCCTTGGCAGTAACCAATCGGATCAGGGAAACAGCTTCAGGGGCCACATAGGGGGTGTGGTGTTGTGGGGCTATGACCGCTCTCATGAGGACCTGCTAAAGCGGCCACTTCAAACTGATAAAAGCGAGCCATTGGTGGCAATGTGGGCTGACTTCACTAATGTAATCAACTATATCTCTTTTTTTGCAAAAAATCATTTTCCTCTCAAACTTGTTCCGTGTTTAGTTGTTCCACATTAAAACTGGTCTGGTTTTAGTAATAACATGTATTTATTTTACTTCTTACTTTGAGGTGGAACAGCTATGGACTCCTAACAAAGTTGGCCTCCATCCAACAATCATCACCACTCCTGTCCCTGAACAAGAACTTGTATCTCCGTTCCTGCCGCCACCCTGTGGCCTGACACCCTGCGACAACACCGACATCATCTCCGGCTACAACAGCAACTGGCAGCTCCGTGCTAACAAGCAAGTTCGCTACCAGATCGTCAACCTCTGCAATGACTCTGGCGGAAATCCCACCGTGTCTGAAGCCCAGATCCAGCTCCAGCACCTGGCTCTAACTGAGGCATTCCGCCCTTACAACATCACCCTGGATCTGAGCGTGCACACTGTCAGAAACTCCAGCTTCAGAGAGCGGTTTATTCTCAGCAACTGTCGGATTGGGAAGATTGGGAACCGCAAATGTGACCCTGAGTGCGACCACCCGAGGACAGGCCATGACGGAGGGGACTGCCTTAGATTGGGACTCTGCTACAACTGGAAGAGACAGGATGGAGTTTGTAACATGGAGTGCAACAGTATACACTATGATTACGATGATGGAGACTGCTGTGACCCGGGGGTCACTGACGTCCTCAAGACCTGCTTCGATCCCGAGTCCCCTGACAGGTGAGGTTCCAAATGCTCTAACGTGTAGTTTTTTCTTTTTGGTTTCTGTTAAAGGTCACCTATTATGCAAAATTGACTTTTTCGTGTCTGTTATACATAAACATGTGTCCCCTCTGTGTAAAGAGATTCTGAAAGTTTCAGGAAAAAATATTTGCTCTTTTTGTCCTGATCCATTTATATAAAAACCTGTCTGAAAATGAGCTGATCAGATTTTGGCCACTTTATGATGTCATAATGTTTTTTTGGCTTGTGTAACCATTAGCCAATAACCAACCAAGGTAACACCCGCCCACCTTATCACCTGAATCTCCTCCTAGAGCACCATTGTGTTCTTTTTAACCAAATATCTCTCAGAGGGGCGTGGGGAGTGGCTCCTTATTTTCATCTAAAGTAACAGTCAGAGAATCAGCACTTTTGAAAAAGGGCTGAAACAGAGGGGTTTATGGGATGCTACAATGGGTGATATGTTTGGCATTTCGAGCCAAACACTTCAGAGACATGTTTTGTATATATCTGAGACCTATAACATATTGATGAAAAACAGTATAATAGGGGACCTTTAAATTACTTCGAATGAAACTTAACTCTTTCTGCAGATGTGTCACAGTGTTATATTTGTACATAAAGGGAAAATAAACATTAGTTGACAGGGTCTTATTATGCCAAATTGTACTCTACATTGTAGGACTCAATTGTAGCTCAATTTACTTTTGCTATCAACTTTTCTCAACTTCCTTTTTGCATGCAGATAGTACCCCCTCCATTTAGTCAAATTTAGGTTGACTGTATAAACAAAATGTGCGGTCGCTATTGACTGTAGCTTGGCTATAAAGCAATTGTTGATTTGTACACAATGTACCTTGTTGTCCAAGTTATGATTTCAGTTTTTATTCTCTCTGACCACTGAGCGGTCTGCAGTGTTATTAGTATCCGCACAGCTCACTTGGAACCTCGACTGCATTGGTACCAAACAACTATCAGGTAATATCCACAAAGTTTGCCAATGGACAACCAAAAAATATGTTCTAAGCTAAAGGAAATCTGACATTACTGTCTTAGAGGATTTTAAGTAAATTGTTTCCAGAAGTATGTTGTTGCATGTCCCATACATTTTTTTGAATATACAGTAAACTGACCGGTCCATTGATATGTATCAATGTATATTAAGATAGGAGAAAAGTGTAAAGGGCTACAATGTAAGATTGACAGAGTGGTGAAAGCACCAGGGGGATACGTATATCAGCCAGTCAGGAGAACATGTTTTTCCAGAGGCAAGGAGAGCATAAACGGCCACTAATTTCTCCCCATGAGGTGAATATCTGCTTCAGCACGCTAAATTGTGCTTCAGCAGGGATTTGCAATGAACAGCTCGACATGCTACATCTACAAATTGGTACTCTCACTCTCCCCAGTGGTTTTAAACAGGGCTCTGTGAAGTGGGGATGGCGGGTGAAGAGGCCAAAGTACACACTTATTTTTACTAAACAACTAGAGCGGGAGCCTGCTGTCTTCTATTTGGTCTGACAGACAGGCTCATGCAGAGTTCCAAATAGCATGCATGAAGTCTCGCCATGAAGTCGTCGGCCCAGGCTCTTAAAGACCCCGTTCTTAATCCAAATTGTAACCACAAGCTTTACACTTGGCCACTGGGAAACAGAACATGGGAGCGAGAGCTATTTTTTAAAACGATTTTGCACTTGGTGTCCAGAGTTGACAGAGTGTGACAGCTTAACGCAAGGATGTATTAATGATTTTTAAACTAGTAGCTTTTTTAAAGGATTACAACTTCTTTTGTCATAATCCAAATCCCAACGTTTCAATTTAAGCGAAGATAAACATTTTCTATCTACATAACACTTATTTAAAATCACAAATTGGATATTTATTCCTTATTCAACCCAATTCCTTTAGCTTCAAATCATGTTTATTATTAACAAATATGAGAAAACCTTTGTTGTAAAGTAATTTCATCACAATTTGATGACTGACTGATGGTTAGGGTTGCTGAGCTATGAATAAAGGAAACACAAAACTTGATATATGCTCAAGCGTTGCCTTAGGCAGAGGTCATGACCTTGGGAACATTTGATTTAAGATGAGGAAATGCCTACTGTCTTATTCATAAATAATACCAACAGAAGGTTATTGGTATTTCATTCTGTCAATCAGGAACTTGGTTAACCAATACCCGAGTCCAAGGCAAGTAACCATTCCAAACTTAAACTGTATATAAATGACTGTTGGGTTTTACAAAAGTGAACTAGTGGAAACACAATTATACTATTGTATGGGAAATTGAAGATTAGCTTCTAATTTATCCACACTGCCGGTGACACGTAGGGCTCTTTAAGAACTCAGATGCTCGATTCCTTTGCTTTGGTAATAGTCTTTATTTATAAAGATCACAAAGCTTTTCAAAAGTCTTCTAGGATCTACTAGGACATTTCCAAAGAATCCTTAGGTTCAACTAGGTATTTACAAAGTCTCTGGTAACAGCATGGATATCATGAAGAGACAAGACGAACCAACACAAGACAAAGGGAGAGAAGGACTATATATACACACACACACACATTAGGTAATGAGGCACAGGTGGACACAATCAGAGGCGGGAACAACAATCAGTCTGACCGGTGACACACAAAGACAGGAAGTGCAGACACCTGGAAAGATAGAGCAGAGTCATGTCACAATAAGACAGATAGACAAACACTAAAACCTTACAGTACCCCCCCTTTTACGGACGACTCCAGACGTCCCTGAAACCTGAGACCGTAGTCTGTCAAAATCCGTGATCAGAGTCTTGTCGACAATGAAGCTGCCCGGGATCCAGCATCTTTCCTCTAGTCCATACCCTACCCAGTCGACCAGGAACTGTCTCCCTCTACCCCGCTTTCTTTCTGACAGTATCTTTTCCACTGTATAGACGATACCTCCGTCGATGACCCGAGGAGGTGGAGGTGGTGTGGAGGAGGGGACCAGTCTACTTTCTAAAACTGGTTTCAGCTTGCTGACATGGAACGTGGGGTGGACCTTGAGAGACTTTGGGAGACATAGGCGAACAGCAACAGGATTAATAACCTTTGAAATGGGAAATGGACCAACGAACCGGGGGGCCAGTTTCCTGGAGGCGACATGAAGAGGAAGGTCCTTGGTGGACAACCACACTCGTTGTCCGACCTTGTATCTAGGAGATGGACGTCGTTTTCGGTCGGCCAAACTCTTCATGCGGGTCGCACTTCTCTGCAGCATCTGGCGAACACCCTTCCATACCCGGCGACAGCGGCGAACCAGAGCATGTGCTGATGGTACGGTAACTTCTTGCTCGAGCTCCGGGAACAATGGAGGCTGGTATCCATGGACACATTGGAAAGGAGAGATTCCGGTGGCTGATGTGGGTAAGGTATTGTGTGCATACTCAACCCAGATCAGATGTTTGCTCCAGGTGGTAGGCTTCTGGGACACCAGGCATCTCAGACATGTCTCCATTTCCTGATTCATCCTCTCCGCTTGGCCGTTTGACTGGGGATGGTATCCGGATGTCAGGCTCACAGTGGCTTGGATCAGGCGACAAAACTCCTTCCAGAAACGTGAAACGAATTGTGGGCCTCGGTCTGAAACGACATCACTTGGGAAACCATGTATTCGAAAAACATGGGACAACATGGCCTGTGCAGTTTCTTTGGCAGTAGGTAATTTGGACATGGGGATGAGATGTACCATCTTGGAAAAACGATCAATGACTGTGAGTACTGTGGTATTACCTGCCGAAGGTGGAAATCCTGTCACAAAGTCCAACGCAATGTGCGACCATGGTCTGTGGGGAATGGGCAGAGGTTGAAGAAGACCTGCCGCAGCTTGACGAGATGTCTTGTTTCTAGCACACACAGGACAAGCTGCCACATACTCTGCAACATCCTTCCACATAGCAGGCCACCAGAATCTGTGTTTCACCATAAAAAGGGTCCTCTTGGTTCCAGGATGACATGAAAGGACAGATGTATGGGCCCAATGAATCACCTGAGAACGAAGTGTCCTAGGAACAAACAGGCGATTCTGAGGACAACCTTTATGGACAGGATTCTCTCCATTAGCCTG
Organism: Trematomus bernacchii; assembly: GCF_902827165.1. Taxonomy (NCBI): domain Eukaryota; kingdom Metazoa; phylum Chordata; class Actinopteri; order Perciformes; family Nototheniidae; genus Trematomus; species Trematomus bernacchii. The sequence goes on along the minus strand of NW_022987689.1, from coordinate 10,310,147 downwards.
TTTTACCTTAGCTTCAATGGGCCAGGTCACACTCCCGATCACCCGGTCTGACCGCAGAATGGGTTCTGGAGTCTTGGGAACTGGCTCCGGATCAAAAACTCTGGAGAGAGCGTCCGGTTTCCCGTTCTTAGAACCAGGTCGATAAGACAGAGTGAAGCTAAATCTGTTAAAGAATAAAGCCCACCTGGCTTGTCTGGAGTTCAAGCGCTTTACCCTCCTGATGTACTGCAAGTTCTTATGATCTGTCCATACCAGGAAATCCTGCTCCGCTCCCTCCAACCAGTGCCGCCACTCCTCCAAAGCAATCTTCACAGCCAAGAGTTCCCGATTTCCCACGTCGTAATTCCTCTCAGCAGAAGATAGCTTACGGGAGAGATAGGCACATGGATGAAGTTTATTGTCCCCCGCTGACATCTGAGACAGTATAGCTCCAACGCCATCGTTAGAGGCGTCTACTTCCACCACAAACTGTCGGTTGCGATCAGGTACAGTCAGGATAGGAGCCGTGGTGAACCTCCTCTTCAGATCCATGAAGGATTTCTCTGCCTGTGGATTCCACACAAACTGAACATGGGGAGAGGTAAGGGAATGGAGAGGAGAGGCAATAGCACTGAAATTGCGTATGAAACGTCTGTAAAAGTTAGCAAACCCCAAGAATTGCTGAACTTTCTTTCTGGAGTTTGGCGTAGGCCAATTTGCCACATCACTGACCTTTGCTGGGTCCATTTCCATCTTGTTAGGGGAAATCACAAAGCCCAAAAATGATACTGAGTTGACATGAAACTCACATTTTTCGGCTTTCACAAACAAATGATTAGCCAGGAGTCTTTGAAGAACAAGATGAACATGGTTAACATGAGTATTCTCATCTGGAGAAAAGATGAGAATATCATCGAGGTACACAAAACAGAAAACATTCAGGAAATCTCTTAACACATCGTTAATGAGAGCTTGGAAAACAGCAGGTGCATTACAAAGTCCAAAAGGCATCACCAAATATTCGTAATGTCCCGTAGGTGTATTGAAACCTGTTTTCCACTCATCCCCCTCCCGGATGCGCACAAGGTGATAAGCATTCCTTAGGTCAAGCTTGGTAAATATCTTAGCTCCCTGTAATAGTTCAAATGCCGTAGAGATGAGTGGAAGGGGATATCTGTTCTTGACCGTGATCTGATTTAGCGGACTATAATCAATACAGGGCCTCAATGTCCCGTCCTTTTTTCCCACAAAAAAGAAACCTGCCGCTGCTGGGGATGAAGATGTCCGAATCAACCCAGTCTTGAGTGAAGAATCGATATATGCCTTCATGGCCTCCCTTTCTGGCCCAGAAAGAGAGTACAGCCGTCCCTTGGGAATAGTAGAGCCCGACAGAAGTTCTATGGGACAATCGTACGGTCTATGGGGAGGCAATGAAGTAGCTCGTGTTTTGTTAAACACCTCCTTAATGTCTGAATAGCAACCAGGAACTTTAGACAAGTCAGGAAAGTCAGAAGGTTTAGAACAAATGTCACTGCTATTACCTGACCCCTGCTTAAAGTTACTAGGTCTGCTACTCAACCCTGTTTCACTGGTTAAACATGAACGAGAGCACTCAACCCCCCACCCTTTCACCTTTCCTGTCTGCCAGTCAACGTGAGGGTTGTGTTTAACAAGCCATGGGTACCCCAAAATGAGAGGATGTTGAGCAGAGTTAAATAAGTGAAAACTAATTTGCTCTCGATGTTCCTGATCTACGACTAATACCATGGGCTCAGTGCGATGAGTAACTGTACATAAAAGGCGGCCGTCCAAAGCACTAGCCTCTAAGGGCTGATCTAAAAGTACAACCTTTAAATTCAAACTCTTAGCCAGCTCCCAGTCTAACAAACTCTCATCAGCCCCAGAATCGACTAATGCATCCTGAGTCACAGTCTTATCCCCAAGCTTGATTCGTACCTGCATTAATTTTCTGACTGGAGAGTCGAAGGAAGTCACTCGGCTCACCAGCGTCTTCCTTCCTGCTGATGAGCCTGATCTTTTGCCGAACAGGCTGCCGAAACATGACCCTGCTGGCCGCAGTAGAAGCACCGCCGCTCCCGTAGACGGCGCTGACGCTCCTCCGGCGTGAGTCTGGCTCTTCCGAGCTGCATCTGTTCCTCCGCGGCGATAGGAGGCGCTGATCGCTCTGGAGATGAAGTCTGGGAATTCCTCTGCCAAGTGTAGTATTCCCTCGGTAACTCCCGTCTGAAAGGTGGAGTGGATACTGCATTCCTTCCCTTTTCCCGCTGTCTATCAGCTAGACGTTGATCAACCCGGATAGCCATGGCGATGAGCGAGTCCAAATCTTCAGGCAGCTGTAATGGAGCTAACTGATCCTTTATGGGATCCGCTAACCCATGCAGGAAAGCATCAAAGAGAGCCGCCGAGTTCCACCCACTCTCCGCTGCCAGAGTACGGAAATCAATTGCGTAATCCGCCACTCTCCTCTGCCGCTGTTTAATGTTCACCAGGGCTCTCGCTGACTCTCTCCCGGGTGATATCTGATCAAAGATCTTGCTCATGGTATCCAAGAACAGTTCCAATGACTGACAAACAGGCGAGCACCGGGACCACTCCGCTGTTGCCCAGGCTTCCGCTCTACCCGTCAGATGAGAGACAATAAAAGCTACTTTAGCTTGATCGGTGGGAAATGCTGCGGGCTGGTGTTTGAAGTGGAGATCGCACTGTACCAGGAAGGGACGACAGTTTCCAGAGTCTCCGGAGAATTTCTCCGGCGAAGCGAGACGGATCGTAGGTGACTGCATGGGTACTTGAACGGGGATATCAGCAGACCCGACCCCCGCTGAACCGGAAAACTCTGCCGCAGGAACACCAGGGTTTGCCACGAGGTGAGTCAGTATGTCCCGCATCTTTTCAGCCAGTAGATTTATTTCTGTCGTCCCCGTAGCTTGAAAGTTGTCTTGACGAGCATGTAAATCCTGGACCCCTTGGTTGATTGCTGACAGCTGTCCCTCATGTTGATGAAGGCGTGTACCCTGCGCCTGCAGGGACGTTCTCACTGTAGTAGAATCGGCTGAGTCCATCTTGTTTGGTTGGTTCGTTCTGACACGTAGGGCTCTTTAAGAACTCAGATGCTCGATTCCTTTGCTTTGGTAATAGTCTTTATTTATAAAGATCACAAAGCTTTTCAAAAGTCTTCTAGGATCTACTAGGACATTTCCAAAGAATCCTTAGGTTCAACTAGGTATTTACAAAGTCTCTGGTAACAGCATGGATATCATGAAGAGACAAGACGAACCAACACAAGACAAAGGGAGAGAAGGACTATATATACACACACACACACATTAGGTAATGAGGCACAGGTGGACACAATCAGAGGCGGGAACAACAATCAGTCTGACCGGTGACACACAAAGACAGGAAGTGCAGACACCTGGAAAGATAGAGCAGAGTCATGTCACAATAAGACAGATAGACAAACACTAAAACCTTACAGCCGGTAGCTTTACGTATCATAGATGTCACAGTTCCTGCAGCGATCTCTTTTCCTCCATTAAGTAGTATGGTAGTATAACCAAATGCTACATTCCTATGTTATTTCTCCTTGAGAAAATAACAAGGAGACGAGTACGAACTGCGCATGCGTGAGTGGCAATAACTCTCCTTACCAGCAGGGGGCGGTAGTTTGTATTCGTCATTCAAAAGAGGCAACAACCGGAAGACAGACTGCGTGATAACCGAGAGAAGAAGAACAGACTGCGTGATATAAACAAACAACAAATAGCGTGTGCGTTCCATTTTCACTCTACAACGAGAAGCTCATGGGGCTTTCCCGAACCTGTGTCGAGAGCTGGAGTTAAATGAAATCTCAGATTTGCCTTCTTAATAGTTTGTTTGGGTCCCTCACTTCCGTTTCGCTTCTCATGCACTGATTCGCTAGCTGAACAGCCAATCAGTGATTTCTTTTGCCGACAGCCTTTGGCCGATTGTCCACCGATTCGACATGTTGAATTTCTCCCGAAAAGGTGTCGGCACGGCTTAAAAGACACGACGGTGCGGGACACACCAATCTGAGTAGGGCGTGTCGATGCTCATCGTCGGCTTGACGCCTATCGACGGCCAAAATCGGCTTGGTGTGTCCGGGCCTGGGCCCCAGTCCTAAACAAATCGCTACAATCCGTTATGTCTGTTTGTACTTTTTGCTGACGTATGCATCAGCCCAAAGATGGCTAAGCATGCTTTTGAACAGAAGATCAAAGGCTTATATAATTAAAGTAATCTGAAGTTCATAGCTTTTACCACCATCCTTAGCCAAAACACAAGGTGCCATTGAGCAAAGCACTTAACCTTCAACTGTCAAGTTATACTGGACAGCTCTAAAAGGCCAGCATTAGGACTGTGCAGCTTCCAGGTGTAGATTTGAGCAGCTTTGTGAGTGCGAAACAGGCTGTTGCTGGAAAATAATCTGGTGCTCTGTTGACTCTCCTTGGAGGACAAAGGCTTCAGTTAGGTAAAAGTTCAAACAAATAGTTGGCTTGCATTTGTGTGGTCTCTAATGTATGTCTTATCTTCTCACAAGGTTAGTGGGATAGACCCAGTGAGGCAGACAGGAGAAAAATAGGTTCGGTACATGTTGTGGTCAGATGTACCCTCGGCTCAGCCTGGGCTCGGTAATCCACAGAGAGGAGATGGACACTAATGAAAAATATTGGACAGCAGACAGCACTCTACTCTGTTGTTTTGCACAAAACGTCGGTCTGGTCCTTGGCCTGAATTATATAAAATGCTCCGTGATTTATTCTAGATTTACTTTGATGGTTACTGCAAAGAATATTCAGAAAAAAACAAATGAAAACGTATCCACCACACTTACCTTTGGGTAATAACTGGAATCCGTTTTAGTTTGATATATGACAGGGAACTGGAGAGATCAATGTAATGTGTTGATTTTGATGTGAGCACACTTTTATAAATCATGGCTCTGGATTTGATCTGGTTTCATGCAGAATCTTTTTGCATGAGAGACTTCCATAAATAAGGGCTCTGCTTTTCAGATTTTCAAAAGCAAAGCTCCAAAAGTTACAGTGTGTTCACTTCTAAGCAGTGATGTTACTGCTTCAGTGAATCTTGCCAGAGTTCCTGTCTATAAGCCCCTGACCTCCCACTAAAAACAACATGAGCAACCAATACACAGGAGACCAGAGTGTAGTAAATCTGGGCTCAGTGGATTTACAGTAGTGTAGGTCTTCTGGAAAGCTCCTGACCCCAGCTTGTTGGAAATTCTTATGTGTGAGAGTGCTTCGACATGCTTGCATGCATGTGTGTGTGGGGGTCTGGATCGCAACTTTCTCAGACAGGGAGACAATTAATGTGAGGATGACATTTTGCTGGCATTTACGGAGCACTGGACAATTTTTATGTTCTGGATCTGGGTTTTTGATATCCAACCTCCCTCTTTTCTCTGAGCTCTTGGCCAGGTATTCCGATTGTGGGACCCTATACGTGTGCAGCTGCTGCTGGCCAGTACAAGGCCAGAGGTTTTTCAAGCCAGTTGCTGTCACAACACAAACTTGTTGTTAAGAGCCAGTTCTAGCTATGGCCAGGTACACTAATAATTCTGGCATTACAAGAAGGGCCGGGAAGGAAAAACGAACAGAAAGAAAGAGAGGCAAGGGTGGAGACTGGGTGGCAGGGGACATTATGCTCATTAATGCTGAGACACATGTTGAGTATTTGCTAACAGTTTGGATTTGTAAAACCTGGACAGTGCATTTGTGTGCAAAGAGGTCCAGGCAACTCCCCTGAAAGAACAATCTTTTTCTAACATTGTTTGACAGTTACTGTGAATGTGAATCTCAAGTTTTATTGTGGTCATGTTTTATTCACTAATAAAAACATAACTGCAATGTTTCCCAGAACATAATTCATTATAGAAAGGGTCATTATTTACCTTTTTTTGTCATTTGGGAAATGCTATGCATGTCAAGCTTTCTGTTCTTGCATGACAGTTTAGGGAAGAAATGTACCATACATTTTTGGTGTCACATTTACCATCAACATTCTTAGTAATTTTTTAAACAAGGGGCTTTTGATTTCAGATAAAGTGTAGACAACAACAGATTGGCATGACAACTGACGCTAGCAGATTTAATCAGCTGTAGCTAGCTAATTTATTAAGCTAGCATTTGTTCCATAAGTTGGTTAAACATCTCCAGCTAAATTTTTAGTGTTTCCAGCCGATTAGTTTTAAATGAAGAACGCTGTTAAATGTTTTTAAATGTGCATTTGATGGCTATATACGAAATATGGGTTGCTAAGGTATAAATAAATCATGAAAGAGCTGCTAACTTTACTGTTAACTCTCCACCAATTGTGGCTATCATTTGCAACACAAAGGGTTGGTTTCAGGAAAAGGTATACAAATTGTACACTTAAAGGCTGGTTCGACTGGTTTTCAGTATGCGCTAGTACACTGCTGCACTAAAGAAACCTGCACTGGTTGTATATTACCTGTGAGTTCTTGTGTTTTCCTCTAGCACTGCATTCATCAAGCCCTTATGAGGAACTGTTTAGATTGTAGATGCTTTTGTTTTCTCTATTTAAACATGTAACATTGCAGTGCACAGTATGTATTAAAGTTAAGTATATTATACAAGGCCGTATTCACGGCGTCAACATTGGGGGGGACCAAAAATTCAATACAAATTTGAATACAAATTTCCTGCCATTCTAAAGGAAAATATATAAAAATTCACTAACACATGGGATACTTTAAAACCTGTTAAACCCCATGCCCCTGCCCGTGGGGGCAAAAAACAACAATATTCACGAAACTGTGTCTCGGGCATGGGCGTAGGAAGCATCCTCAATGTGGGTGGGACAATTTGACGGGGAGTGTGGGCAGGTGGTGGACCTAACCTCCTCTAGGGGGGTCCAGGGGCATGCTCCCCCGGGAAGATTTTTTTTAAAATGTTGAAGTTAAATGCATCAATCTGGTGCACTTTGAGAGCAAAATTAGGGACTAAATCTATGGATACATCTCTCAACACCATATGAAACAGAACTGAACAGATTTACTTTTTCTTTATGCATATTTTACAAATCACTCCCCTTTTAAACTGTAGTACAGTATGAGTTGGAATTATTTCATACCTGTTATTCTCTTATTTTGTATAACTATAATGATCATATAAAGGTGTGCCTTGGAAATACTTGTTTTGCATCAATCTTGATAGACGGTACTTATTATATGTTATAGTTTAGATTCCTAAAGCTTTTAATCTACTATCCCATCATTCAAGGGTGGTTTTCACTATAAGTAATGGTTTATTTTTTGGACGGACACTATAATTTACACTTTTTTACTATGTTCAATCTGAATTTACTTTAAAAACATCTATATTGATTCGGAATTTTTCTACATCCAACTCACAGGTTTATCATTGCTTTGAGAAAAAAGATTATTCATTTACCTATTTTAGAAGTGAAGATATAGTCAATTGTTCTGGGAATGTCATTTTCGAGCCTGAGACCTGAAAAACAGGCTGGTTAAAATGTTTTACCATAATGTCTAATTGTGCATTGTATTACATCGCCCTATTTTATCTAGTTTAGCTTTTCTTGTTTCGTTGTTTGTAATGGCAGAGATTAGGGATGAATAAAGTACAACTATAACCATAATCATATTAAAGCATTTCAATCCATAGGTCTGTGCCACGCAATTTCAGTAGAAACAGGAACACTTTATTGCCCTTTTGTTTTGTTGAAATTATTTCATAATAATTGTAGAGTATTTATTTAATTAATTCTGGCACCTTTGGTATTCCTTAGATGTCACACATCACAGTTTTAAATCTTTCCACACTCTACAAATGACAAAATAAAATAGAAATCATCCACATGAATAAATATATATTGGATTACATCCAAAACGACACCGTAATTTTCCACATAGCTGACACAAGCCCGCCAAACCCTGGCGAGCAACTGAAACCAGCTAGCCCACAGCTAGTTAGCTACTATTCCTGAAAAGTTCGGTTTTAACATCAGAACTACAAGTTACTTACACAAAGAAGCTAAACCGGAGGGTTCATTAACATTACCATTACGAAATAAAATAATATAGATTACTTTAGGGCTAACTAGAAAAGATACCAGAACTGATGGAGGGCAAATTAAAACATGACTGACCTGCTTGGAGCATCAAGCTAACTGAAGCTGGACTCAGACGTGCGACAGCGAAATACACCCCCGGGTACAAAATAAAGGTATGCATAAACAAACAAGGCGGAACCAATTTACATATGAAAAGAATATATCATTTTGGTGAAGTTCACAATAACAGAAAATAAAGATGTTCAAGTATACAAATAGCCAAAATAAAAAGTAATAGAATAGCAATTTTATTTTAATAAAAAAAAAAATAATGTTATTGTTATTTTTGCTATTTATTGGGGGGGGGGGGACATTTTGAGTGTATCTGAATATTGGGGGGGGGATGTGTCCCCCCCAATGTATATGGTGAATTCGGCCCTGATATTATATATCAAAAGGTTTGACTGCTGTTTATTTTAGAGTCTGTGTTCTGATTCTTGAGGTTTGAAAGTAAAAGACAGCTTAACATGGTGACAGTGCTAATGCTTACACTGCTGTTGATTTACACAGTGTTTGAATTGCCCACACATGTTAATTTTGGTAAATCATAACTTTGGTTTTGGGCTCACCTAAATGATGTAGAGCCATTGATTTTTTGCCAGGTTAGACATCCACTGAGGCGTCCTCTGAGTCTCAGAAGTTGAAGAGTCAACTCTTTAGTGGTCAGCTTTCTGTCACTTGTAATAGCACAGCCCAAGTTGATGGATACTGCACGCAACCTCAGCTAACCTCAATGCTTTAGTAATGTATTGAGAGCAGGGTTTCCCTGAAGCATCTTAAATCTTAAACCTCATTTATTCAGGCAAAGTGCCTGAGAAAACACATGTCTATTTACAGTATAAAACACATGCACTCAGGGAAGGATTGCTTTAGGGGGAGGATTACACACATGCAGGACTCTGGGCTGTCGAGTAACACCTTTGGACCAATTTAGAGGCAGAGTACTTCACTTATGGTACATTGAATGTAATGTATAGGATAATTGGGATACTTTTTCCTAATTTCATCCATCTATATTGTTCCCAGCTGAAAGCTCAGATTTTCAGTCACAAGCTCACCTGCGTTTCCTTCAGGCTGTTGGAACAGTATAAGCAGCACTAAGCCAAAGCTAAAGTGTTTAATGAGTAATTCTATGAATTATATTTTGATGGAAATAAAACAAAGAAAAGAGTAATATTATTAAATGTAGCCCTAAAGCTGAGCTTGATCAAAAGCATAAACCTTAACCTATTTTTCAGAAAATCATCAGGATACACTTTAAGTGACTTAGGTAAACATTAAAGTATGGCTTTGTAATTTTAACAGAGTTATGTATGATTCATACATTTCACAATATGTATTAAGTATGAACTGACATGACCCAGCGCTATATTGATGCACCACTGGACGTCTTGGCACCGTTGATTTTTATTACCCTGTACATAAAGCATACACTCAGTCCCAAACACTGAGAGCCAGATTAAAGGCTTTTTGATGAAGCAGTTGTAGTGCTCCAAAAAAGCCATAGGAGGCTCAGCTAAAAGCCTAGTGTCTGGCATGCGTACTTTGGGCAGCCGGTGAGACCCCACTGCAGGGCTCTCAGACTCAGTAAGGCTTAATGGTGATGGGTGCAAAAGCTTTCCAGCTATAAAAGCAAAAGGAGAAAAATGACATGTGACATCACTGCAGCCAGGCAAAAACAAAGTCGGCTTCACACATCAAAGTGCCTCCCGGGTAATTTATCACAGTCAGAGAGGGAAAGAGGTAGGTGGTAGGGGGCAGCAGGGGGGTAGTGGTTTGAAGTACCCTGACCAATTCAAACAATTATGATTTGAAAGGTACATAGAGGGCAGAGGGAGATGTTGATGGATTGAAGCAAACTGTCGTCTTCTAAGGACGACACAATTACATGTTCTTAAATTCACTCTTACAATACTATGTGAGCAGAAATACTTTTTCACATGCTTAAAGAAATAAATATTTTGGGGATTTTAAGTTTTTTATCTTTTTGCATGCAGTAGCATTTGGTATAGCCTAGCATAATAGCTAACATGTCTCCTATGCTAGATATTTAGCTTAACAGAGTCTTAACTCCAAAGCTGCCAAACAAATTGTAGCCTGTACAGTACTGTAGTCTACTTGAACTTGTGGTGTAAATTAAAGGACCCAACTATAAACCATAAAGCATCTAAGGTTCAGCAACAAAACTAACATGAGAAGCTAATCAATCAAAGTACATGATGCCTACAGTGTCCTGAAAAGAGGTCTAATCAGGCAACATAAGTGAACACATGTGTGAGTAGGACATGTCTTTGTGGCTGTAACAGAAGAAAAAAACTGTTGTCTTTGGGAAAGCTAACTATGCGAGACTGAAAAGACTGACCGAAAATGTTAGTTACTTGGTAAACTTAGTTACGGCAACAACTGCACGAAGCACCTCAGGTGTCCTCTCTCGTTTGGAAACGTTCTAAGCTAACTCTGGAGAAAAAAAATGAACTATGATTTGTTGATGTATTGTTTGATATTTATAAGTAAAAAAGAATTCAGTTATGGAGCTGTTGAAAGCACTTTATTTTTCACCCTTGAGAAAATAAGCTAGCAGCTTTTTTGGCTGCCAGTACTAAGCTAGGTTGAATGCTTAAATTAAAACTGTTTCGACTTCCGGTGGAATGTCGAAGTCTGTCGCACTGTCGAATACTGTTTCCCTTCTGTTAAAATGAAAGCGCCTCCTTTGTGGTTAGGTTAAAGTAGCAGAAACCCATTTTGACGTTTTAGTCTGTTTAGTAATAATAACGCAGAACATGGTAGCATAATGTTAGTTTGAGATTAATGACTGTTTGTAGTTTAATCCTGTAGATATAACACCACACTTTACAAGGTTTTACAGCTTAATTTAAAGTGCTTTGATGAATGCTTATTGAATATATCTAATATTTTCATGTTTTCTCTCTTTTTATTGCTTCTGCAGGGCCTATATGAGTGTAAAAGAGCTAAAGGAGGCCCTACACCTGAGCGGCACTGACAACCTCAATGTATTCTTTGCCAGCAACTCAGTGCGTGAAGAGCTGGCAGGAGCTGCAACCTGGCCATGGGCAAAAGAGTCTCTAACCCACCAAGGTGAGTAATATGACATCAAAATACTGTTCAATATCTGTCATATCTTCAAATTCCTTGCTTTTGTCTTTATTACCATTTGAATTGTTCTGTTGTATTATGTTTACAACTTGTTTTGCCCTTTTCTCCTGGATTTGACACAGTTTCCCTCTTGCTTTTATTCAGTTTCTCTTTCCCTGCCTATTACTCTTCATATCCATCCCTTGATCTTTTCCCATGCCCTCCATTCTTTGTTGCCTGCTTTAGCGATTTCAAAAACGAAATGGGGAGAGCAATTGGGGCTGGCAGGGATTTTCCCGGCACATTGCCTTTTTCCTCCTCCAATTATTAGGTCCTTTCCACTGGAAAAGGCTAATCAACCCAAACAACAACCAAACAAACAAACGTCAGTGTGGGCTAGTTAAGTTTTTTTTTGGGAGTGTTTTTCCATATCCAAAGCCCGTCAAAAAGGATAAAGGGTGTCCTATGCTGTACATAATGTAATGCCCCTGAGGCACATTTCTGATAGTGGCCTATATATATAAAATGGACTTCACTTGCATTGGCTCTGTATTATTGTTGACTCCCATGCCCACTTGCCAGCTGTTCTTCATTTATTTTTTAACTTTGTTTCCTGCTTGTGCAAGCACAAAGCAGTGAGTTGATTCAAAAGTAAGAGACACATGGATAGGATGTACCTCCAGATGAAGTATTTAGCACATTAAGAAAGTCTTTCACTGGAAAAGATTATATGATCCTGTAACAAACTGTGAAATGCTTCCACTTTAAGCATTTTCAACACCTTGTGAATCCCTGCATCCTTAACAAGTACAGCTGTTATATGGCAAATTGGATCCATATTAACTGGCTGTGTAATGCATACCAGAGTATGTGAATTGTAAGTTAAATAAATAGCATATCTTTCACTTTATTATTACACAATACAATAATACTGTGTAGATAAATGGGCTTAGATAGCTATTTATTTTAATAGAGATACTTTGATGATACCAGTTTAGTAGTAGTACAGTAGTAGAGTAGATGTTATATTTTCAAAATATACAGTTTGAGTCCTGATACTGAATGTGTCCCACAAGACATTTGGTACAGTTGCCCAGCATCTGTCCCTGTTTAAAACCAAGTTACTGTCATCTCCGGAGGCCCTGTTGTTTAGTGTCTTCATATTTAATGTCTTCATTGTTCAACATCTTCACTGAACACTCTGTTCCTAATCATAATCCCAATAACTGTCATGTCTGCTCTTGATTCTTCAATTATCATAATTCTTAGGAAACTTGTTTTTGCCTACAGAATGGAGTTATTCTTTCATTTAACAATGCAAATTAGCAAAAAACAAGTTTGTTGTAGTGAGCTGTCCACTTCCAATTCAGCCTCTAGTGTCTGTTGACCAATTAGAGGCTTTATGGCTGCTCTGATCTCAAACTCATTGCACAATGGAATAACATTATAATAACATTAGATACATAAATGACTGTATATGGTACGGTGTATGGTACACAATATTTGTAATTTAGAATGAAGCCTACCGTGTGGACTCCATAAAGCAACAAAGTTTACAAATCCTGTTACCACATCAACACCAAAACATTTTTTGTCCATGTTGCATGGACTTACTTAGTACCACACTTTATTGAAATTGGTTAACAGAATTTGAGCAGAATCCAAGTCATTTTGATCTGTATACTGTATGTATCCAGCCTTCCCACCTACCATTTACACTGCTTTAGCTGTGAGTCATTCATTACCTCTTAACAAAACTCCTTAAATGGTAATGAACTTATAAAGCATATACATATAAATGTATCTCAAACCAACTCATGCATTCAAGTAGTTGGTAATATTGGTAACAATGTTTGTATATTCAATGTTTATAATTGTATGCACCTTTCTCGATTGTTTTACAGTGATTTCGTTTTTATGATTTTTCCCCCAATCACATCTTTAGTGGCTGTGGAATTTCGTTGTATATTTTGGTGTGTTTTTCTGTTGTATTGGGTTAGCTCCAAGGCCATGAAACTATGTCTGTATTCTAAAGACAGCGTAGTGAGGTGTCAGCTATTAGCTAAACGAGGAAAAATGGTGAATACAAGGTTTCTGCACTGCAGGGTATTCCTCTATATTCAAAGCTGGCAAAACTGGCCCGCATCCAGCTGTAGCCACCTTACCGTATCCTGTTTCCTGTTTTTGGTTTAGAGTAGTAAAGTTTTACTTTATTCCTAATTGGTTTTAAATATCACAGTGCTTAGTCGTTTTACTATGGAGGTCTGTTTCTCTTTTGGAAATTCCGTAGCAGAGCGTAAAACACGAGTTAAATAGTTTCACAGCTCTAGATTTTCACAGCAATAACACATTTGTTTGCGATCAGTTGTTTTGTTGGGTGCTTCTGAAATCTCATTAAAAACAATCGTAAACGGTTAGTGGATCTGAACATGGTTTAGTGTTTTTAGACATACAACAGTAACCATACCAGGGGATTTCCTCCTATTGATTGTCGTGCCAAAGGGCACTGAAACGGTTCACCTGCTGAAGGACAATTTTCCAAATCATTACATCCCATCAACGTGGAGGAATAAGGGGTTACAGTCCAGTGTGAGAAAAAGTTTTTAGAGAGTACTTGTCCATGGACAAGTGAGTTTGGCAATTTACTTGTCCGAATACATTTTTCACTTGTCCAGAATGGACAAAAATTGGGGCCACTGGAATCTTCTTCTTCGCCAACGTATTTTACATTTTCCCACGTTTTTTACGACACCGCTAACGTAAGTGAGCGGTAAGATTTGACTGCATCACACATAGGGTTGGGTATCGTTTGGATTTTAACGATTCCGGTTCTGCTTTTCGATTCCGGTTATTTTCGGTTCTTGATTCCGGTTCTTTGAGAGGGTAAAAATAAGTCCCATGACAAACTGGGAGAAAAACATATTTATGAAAACATTAAGTCAAACCTGTATTCCTATTTACAAATCACTTCATACTGTTTAATTTCTTACGGTTATTCAATAAAATTATATAAAAATAATCTCTGCATTGTTTAGTTAGTTCTATGTGGTGCAGTTTGAGAATGTACAATTGGCCCAGTCTCCTCTGATGTTACACTGCAACCTGCCTGTGAGACAGAGTCCAACCACACATGTCCAACACATAGGCCTAATAATAATAATAATAATAATAATAATACATTATATTTATAGCCTATAGGCCTAGCGCTTTTCTACAACTCAAAGACGCTTGCATGCTTGCACATGTCCTGCAATACACATGCTGCAGCTGCCCAGCTGCTCACTGTTTGTAAATAAATAGTATTTTCATTTCAATAATGTACTTTCTATACCCTGCTTCATAAACAATACTGACATCCCTGTGCTCCTCCGAGTCTGGGGGTCGGGGGATGTGAGGACAGCGCGAGGACACAGACAGGGAGGCTGCTTTATTTCATAAAGGAAATGGCGTCAATATTAACAACGTAGGAGCTAAAACGCTTAATAACCTTCATTACGTGTTAAAGAAAGAACATAAGAAAGTTTGACAAAGATTAGGCTGTTAAACGGGCAGCGGGTCCGCTGTGTGTAGAAAGAGAGAGGGAGAGAGAGAGACGCTGAACTGCACCGTGCAGCGATCAGTTGATCCGGAGCAGAGAGAGAGAGCTGCGGTCCGCGGGGCTCGGCCTCGGCCTCGCCTCCTGTCCTCACAACTCTTATTAATCCCGGTACCGGACAATTGTTATTTGTTCCTACTCGGAACCGAATTTTGCTTCCCAACCCTGCCACTGTGCTACACGTCCCGCACCGCCCCGCCCCGCCCCGTCTAACAGTACAGAAAGCAGCGAGATGCAGGAATCGACAAGCAGAACCGAAACTAACATTTCTAAACGAACAATGGCGGACACGGACAATTTGCGAATGAGTTCTGCCTTTTGTAAACTGAGTTTATCAATAATTTGTCAATAAATGAGGGCTAAAAACGTCACTTGTCCACCGGACAAGTCAATTGAAAGATCTACTTGTCCGACATTGTAAATAACACGTCCCGGACGGTGGGACGTGTGCTTTTTCGCACACTGCAGTCTTGAATGGCAGTTTTAGATTTGCAACTTGTGAATGCTTGCAAAACTTCACTAACATGTCACCAGAGATATATTTACCATGACTCTTATTATGAGTCAGAGACCAAAATCAGCTTGTAAGACAAACAGTTCAAGATATAATTGTATTATGACACACACTTTAAATATTATCTTCTGTCCTCAGGTGGGATGGTTCTGAGCCCGTCCTACTTTGGTACCATGGGCTACCAGAACACCATGATTCATGAGATGGGCCACATATTTGGACTTTACCATGTTTTCAAGGGGGTGAGCGAGCGGGACTCTTGTGATGACCCATGTCAGGTAGGACTGATAAATGTTCTCCTCTTGTTCATAATTCTGTATCATACAGTTTATATATAAATTATTTTTCTAGTTTATATGGGAATGTGTCCTTATTCAGTCGTTGTAATATTTATTCTCAGAAAAACAATAAATAAATGTTAAAACAATGAATACAAAATAGAACAAATAAGTAGTGTTGTAAAATATATAATATTTATAAGGATAATTATCTGAAAACACAGTGATAATAATAAAAAACAACTAAAAACCATGACGAATTGCCAAATTAACGCCACGTTTTAACCATTTACTACTCCGCCCACCAATCTAATCCCCCTTTTCGGAACCAGCCATTTTGCAATACTGGCCATTTGGGTCTCAACTACACGTTGGCAAAGTTTCGTGACTGCATCTTGCTAGGTTGCGACACTATTGCAAATCTGTCCCCAGATACACAAACAGACTCCTGGCAAACTGCTCACAACAGCCTCTGATAATGTTAGGCTGATGCAGAGCCAGCAGCGTCTGTGCTAGTTCCAGCTACAGAAGGTGTCTCCAGGGTTAAATTAAGCAAACTAGATTATAGGTTTGCCGTTCTCTTTTTAGGCTTAGACATGCCTCCTTGGATAGGGCTTTTCACTCTCCTGTGATCATTTGCTTGTATTTCTCTCTTATGCCCTTGCAGGAGACCACCCCATCAATGGAGACAGGAGATCTGTGTGCTGACACTGCACCAACACCCAAATCAAAAGCCTGCCATGATCCCGGAACCGTCAATGATTCCTGCGGAGTCACCATGTACCACAACACACCTTATAGCAACTACATGAGTTACACAGGTACAGTGATGAAAACATCTCTCCTTACTTGTAGCTATGCTTTTAGACATGTTGAAATAACCAATGACCCAGAGAACAAGTTATTTACATGACATGAAGAATGTACACTGTAGTGATGATAGAGGACATGGTATAGACATCCTGCATAACAGCCATGCATAATTAGAACCAGGGCTTTTTCTATTCAAGACAAAAGGAGAACAGACACATGGTTCTTGGTTACTACAGTCTGTCATAAGTCTTCTAATGGAAAAGTTATGTACCTCTTGACATTTGAATGACACAGCCACACAAGCAGGAAGTAGAACTACTGTGTAAACTACATTTCGTTTTTAAATGGGTTTTGCAAGGACTAAGTTGGCTAATTGTGCTTGCTTTATACGATAAGAGCAACATTGATATTTACAGTCATTATTTTGCTTGTGATTTCACCGAGAACCTATTTTCTTCAATATCTGCCAGTAAGCTAAATATTTGAGTGATTAGAAATTAGGTTAAATGGAGGTTAGTGTTTAAAATTATAAACACTGATTTTTTTTATTTCACCACATCAGATGACAACTGCACCAACCATTTCACCCCCAACCAAGTGGCCCGAATGCACTGTTATCTGGATTTGGTCTACCAGAAGTGGCTAATGGACCAGCAGCCGTCTCCCATCCCTCTGGCCCCCATAGTGACAGACCAGAGTCCAGATTCTGTCTCCATCTATTGGCTGCCACCTTTGAGGGGAATGCTTTACCAGAGGTACTGTACGAGTATGACTGCATGGGTTCTTAAAGGTCCCATGTCATGCTTTTCCGGTTATTACCCGTCCCCTTGTGTGTTATAAAGGTTTTTATGCATGTAAACGGTCTGCAAATTCACACACCCTCAAAGTACACCCTGTAGCGAGTAAAACTCTAACACAGAAAAGACCTGTCTATGCTGCCCCAGAACGCCTCGTTGGAGATTTCTCTTTTTCTTCCTGGGTACAGTCGCAGACCCCACGCAGCAAGCAGGAAATGAACCCAGCTCACACTGTCCGCTCCTTGCAGCAGCGAGCCTCGCAACGTCCCGCCAACACGGCACCCAGACCCCACGCAGCATTCTCATCTGTTTGTCATTACTGGTGTCATTTTCTGGTTGCTAACAAACGCCATTGTAACACATAATCACTGATGTTCAGCTGTAACGGTGGTGGACTCATCAGAACATAGTGGGCGAGCTGACCAATCAGAGCACAGTGGCCTCATAGGGAGGGGGGGGCAGGAGCTCCAACAAGCCGTTTACACGTACTATACAGAGATGCTGTATGAGAAATCAATGTGAGTTTGGAAAATTGCACAATATAAATCTATTCTAGTATACCTCAACAATGGAATTATGATCTGTAGAAATGGCCATGACATGGGACCTTTAAGCACAAAGTGTAAAAATACACAATTTTGTATTTATATTTATATCCATCTGGAGTAAAAAAAAAAAAGAGGCAAGTTGGTCCAACATTATTATATGTCTGTTCTTAAAAAAAACATGATATAATATCGCACGCAACCCTTTTTTCTTTTGACCCAGCTCCTCATTCCATGTGTCTGGAATCAACTGCGGAGACTGTGAGAAAGACGGCGTTTTGCACCAATATGCCTCGGAGGCTACATCACCTCGCATCTGTGACACGTCAGGCTACTGGACCCCCGAGGAAGCAGTCGGTCAGTAAAAAAAACCAAAAACTGTGTGTTTGTTAAAAAAAATGGTGAATGTATCGGGACTCAGTTCCTGTGTGGAGGAGCCAGGTTTGAATCTGGCCTGGAACCATATACACATATCAACACTGTCATAATAAAGGCTAATCTGGCCCCAAAAAATAGGGTGAATATTTATATCTTTAACCAACAAAAAAAAAGCATACAGTTCAGAATAGTGATTTCTTTTTCTTATTGCAACATCCATACATCGATCATAGATTATTTGTATGCGCTTCGCCTGATAAACTCTTCCCGATCAATACTTTTTTGTAGTGGCGGTTTCATGTTTGAGTCTGTGTCGTTGAGTTCCGTTTCTGTCTCTTGATTCCACAAAGCAGATCAACCCCCCCCATCCAAACCCCCCCCCCCCCCCCCCCACACACACATACACACATCTCTGCCCTGTAAATTTCAGGTGCGTGCAAGGCTAATGGCTCCTGGAAGAGGAAAAAGCAGAAAATCATTAAATGATAATTGCACTCTGCTACAGACCTCTGTCTCTGTCCTGTTTTAGCCAAAGCGAGAACAAGGATTATTAACCAACGTCTACTCTGGGTAATGTTTGGGTGATGTTCAGACATTAAGCCTCCGTCATAAACAAAAAAGCCAAAAAAGTTGTATCTCGCAGCGCTGCACTTTGAAACATTACGCTTCGTGTAAGCACATGGTCCTTGTTATTCCAATCATAATCTCTGCAGAAGCCCGGTTTGCTTTGGCATGTAGGGTGAGGGGAAAAGAGACAAGAAAGAAAAAAGGAACAAAAGGAAGCAAACAATACAAAAAAAGAGAAAGAAAGTGATATACAGTAAGAGAGAAAGAAATACCTCGCGAACACAATAACACTCCCTTTCTCTTCCGTGGAAACTCTACCCAAATATGTGGAAATCCTCTGCAGGAATTTATGCTTTGACAAGCGGCGAGGAGAAACGGGGGGGATTACGGCTCCCTCTCTTTCGCTGCGGGATCATAATGATGATAAAGAGTCAATTACAGTCTTACTCTAAACAGTGGTATGCACACAGCTGAGGAGACAGCCAGTCTGCTGGCTTCCTTTTCACTTTTTCCCACATGATGCGCGGGGGTCATTTTGTCAGCCAACGGAGATGGGTAGACAAAGTGAGGGGGGAAATTGGACAAATTCAATGCGGATATCATGGCTGGCAACACAAAAACACAAGTACAATGGCAACAAACTGTTGGGTAGAATTGTTGACATTGTCCTTTTACATTTCCTGAAAATGTTGCCTTTGCCACAATCTAGACTTGTTTGCGTTTTCAGCCCGTTGAGAAGGATTACATTAGTTTATGTGCTGAATCTAGTGGCTTATTACTCAAAACGCGATACTTTTAAGTAGGTGCAGCACAATGTTCACTGAATTTCAATTTGCTGGGGGTAAAGACAGGGATGAAAGGTAGGTCTTCAACGTCTCTGCCTGTATAGGGCTAATGAAAATCTAATATCACAATTCTAAGCCTACTGTTAGAAGACGATGGAAGTCATGGACATATAAAGAGAACTGGATATAGCACATGAGGTGGCAACTTGTTAATTGCTTTAAAAAGTTGCTCCGTGGCACATCAAGCCCCAAAGTTTGACTACAGAGTATAAAATTAAACGAAAACTCCTGCTAAGTATAACATTAAATGAAAACCTTGGCGCTCAATGTGGCCCAGAGACAAATCCCTTTGTCCCTCCCAGCCGCTCAGACTCCATTTGTTCACATGAACAGAGGTGGGAAAACAAGTCTGGATTTGGCTATTAGTGCATGTTACAACTTTTAGGACGTAAGGATTTATTTAAGAAGGGCTATAGGGCAAGACATCTTTTTCCCAATGTAAGTCTATGGGACAGTATTTTTGGGCCAGTACTGGTGCATTTTTAAGGCTGTTTTTACCTGGCTGTCTTTGTCTTTCTGTCAGTTTAGCGATCTAGTGTTATTTCTACAGATGGCTAATCACAGTGGGTGTGAAATGTCTAACACCTCAGTAACATCCTGATTGTATTGGGCTCTTTGGGGCAGAGCTGAAAATAACGTAAATTAACGTAATTTGATGCCATTGTGCTAATCACTAACACTGTAACCATTAACACGTCATTTTGCCTTGCGTCATGGTGTTAGTACTAGGTTTTTTTCATGTTTGAAATAAGGAAGAATTACTCTTTCTTTCTTAACTGGAAAACTCTCTCTCTCTTGTTACTAATGAGAATAAGTGTGCTGGTAAAAGCATTGCTCTGGTATTTGTTAAATCAGACCCTACAAGGCAAGGTTATTGCGTGGACCAAATAATTGACAGTTTTTTGCTGTACATGATTACCAATACGTACGTCTGTGCAATGTCATTAAACCCCAGGCCCGCCCGATGTGGAGCAGCCCTGTGACCCCAGCCTACAGGCCTGGAGTCCTGAGCTCAGCCTTTATGACACAAATGTGACCTCGCCGTGTCCCGACACTGAAGGCTGCACCCTCACACTACGGTTCCTCCACCCAATCGTCCCACACGCACTCACCCTTTGGGTCACCTACATTTCATCAAGTAAGTGTCACTCTATAACTCCTAAGGATTAAGACTTTCCTAAGTGATAAAGCTTATAGTTAGGGCTGGCTCAGGCTTGCCTAGAACCAGCCTTTAGTTGTACTTCCTCAGTAGTTTTCTTCGTCAGTATTACATGTTACATCTGGATCATGAATCGCCTGTTGCCGTGGTCCTTACTGATATTCACGTAATTCTTTTTGGGCAGCACTGGGAAGCTTTTGGCAACCTCCTGGATCATTCATTTATTTATACGTTCACATTATTATTTTAGCTATTTGGATTGCCTTTGTTGTAATGTAATGTAATGCATATGTTTTTCATCTGAACAGACTGTAAATCCCCTTGAAATAAATGTGAACTTGTGATATTGGCAATCCAAACTAAATTTGATTCGGATTTTATATCTACAGCATGGTACCTGAGGCCATGCCGGACATTTGTTTTTGGCCAGTCAGAATGATCTAAGAAACTTGTTCATTGTGCATAGATATTCCACCATGTGAGAAATACATGTTCCATTGTCTGTGAATACATCAGTAAAACCCAGATATTCTGGCCTCCAGTTAAAACCCAATCCGAGATTGACAATGAAGTTCAAAATGCCAGAAATAACAGCTGACATACGTCTCTAACTCATATATCTGTATTTCCTTGTCACAGATAACCCAGCTATAGCCAACATAGAGCTGATAACAGACACGGGGAAAAGCATCAATCTCGGACCGCAGCACGTCTTTTGCGACATGCCCCTCACGGTGCGCCTCGACACCAACAATGCTGCCGTTGCCGCCATAAAACTCTGCACTTTCGACGAGAAGATGGAGATCGACGCCGCCATGTTGTCTTCAGGCCCCGGCAGCCCTCTGTGCGCCGGCTGCCAACCCCTGGCTTACAGGATTCAGCGGCAGCCGCCCTTCGCCAGCAAATCCCCCCCGCCTCAGACACAGCAGACGTTCACCGACAGGTAGGTTCCAACGTTGACAGGTGTACTTCGAGGAAAAATCAAAAATTTATTTGCTTTTACTGCAGTTAAGTCTACCTAAGGTCACTCACATTGTAATACCAGCTGGAGAATTATCGAAACGGGTGGGAGTGATCGCAATATGTCATGGGAATTGACAGTTGGGTTTAAAATACACTTGAATACAGAGGACTGCCTCTGAGGCAAGTTCCCAAATCGTTTTTTTTTTTACGTGTAGACTAATATTTATAACATAATGTTTTTGCCAATCACCATTTCTGTGTACACTAACACACGTAGACACACCTACACAAATAAACACACGCTGCCTTGTCAGACATCAGCAGCCTCAGAGGAAAATAACGTTTTTTTAGGGGCAACTTGGAGTTTAAGTTTCAGCAGCATACCTCTTCGACTGGGTCCTCCGATCTGCTAATCCACAGTTATCTGTCTTTCAAAAGTGTTTGGGTCTGTTTCTGTTTGAAAAGCTCAGAACACAAATGTTTCCAACGTGTGGATGTCGAGCTGTGGCTACTGATCCAAATCTGTTTCAACAAGCATATACTCAATCAAAAGCATGCTGAGGTTTCAGGACCAAGTTGAAAACGTTTGTACAGTGTCCTGTGGGATGTCCAAATGCAACCAGAATCCAAATGTAAAGCCCCAAGCCAGGATTTTCTTTCAAATTCTAACCAAAGAGTTTCCAGTTTATGACAGTTGTGTCACTTGATTGCAGATCATCTGGGGCTGATTTCAAAAGTTTCAAATGGCACTGATTTTCTAAGAAGCTGTTGCTATTCTGCAGAGCAAGGCAGACGTTGGAGGTGGATGCAGCCTCAACAACAGTTTATTTTTCAGGGAACACATCTCCTGTGTTACACAAGCTGTGTCTAAGTGCAAAAAGATGTAAGAACCTGTGGGATTTGAGTTATGTGGGACTGAGGAGGGCAGAGAGGGGTTGATGTTAGGAGAAGAGAGAGTCTGGGAGCAATGAGTTTAGAAAATAAGGTAGCGTGAATAAGGGAGGGTGGGATGATACAAAAGAAAGTTGGGCGAGACATATAATATTGTAGTTTATACCAGAAAGTCTAAATAAAGATACAGACCCATACAAACACTATTTATCTGCTAGATATGAACACTCGAATGCAACGCTAATATCACAACTCTCTATAGCTCTGTCTTTTCATTATTATTCTGACTCATTGTAACAACAGTGATATGATTGCCTTTACAGGATAGTCATTCCCAAAGTGTGTGCCATTATTAACACTTGCAAATAAATTCTCTCCCTTCTGTCTTACAACAAGCCTGCCAGCAAAAGTGGTCGTTTATAGAGACCGTATAAACTAAAAAACCTTTTCAGACAATTACATATTTGTTGTTATACTTTAAACAACGGCTATCGAGTGTTAAATCTAATGATCATATGTCGCTGTGCAGTTTAAACACATTTTTTACCATATATAGATTTTATTGGACATTTCCTATGCCGTCATTCAAATAATAAAAAAAAATTGCCCAATGATTTTTGTTAATTAAGTTTACTAGTTCAATAGGGAATTAGGCATGTAGGTAGGAAGTGCAGAGTGCAACAAGGGAAAGGGGAAAAGATGACCTAAACCTCACCATAATTATCATAAAGAGGTCCCTGAGAGCAGCGAGAAGGACTAAGGTTGCAGGATATAGCCCATTACAGATGGATAGCGGTGGAAGGTGTTTTTCAAGCTTCCTTCTCTGATCCATAATTAATAAAGGACATTTCTTTGGAAATAGACCAGACCTCAGGTACTGAATAATTTCTTATTGTCCTGTTTACATTTTCACACTAGACGACGTAGGAGATCTATGCTGGAAGAAATAGGGAGGATTCTCTTTTTATTGACACAGCCAACAAACAGATCAATAGTCCAGACACTGCAGCCAAAGTATCGCAAAACACACTTCCTGCCCGGGGGCTTTAAGGTCAGGGGATACAAGGTTACACACTGAAAACTTGCAGAATCTATTTTTTTAGAGGGGACTGGGACATACAGCAAATACAATGTTCTCTCTCTACATAGCACAACGTAAGAGAACACAACAGAATTAGATCCTGATGCACTACATTGGCACCAATAACCACATTAGTTCTTACTTACGTTGTTTGGGAATGAGTCATTGGTATCGATCAAGCCTGTGAAGATTATGTTCTTTCGAGGACCAATACAAACCTTGCCTAATACTCCTCGAAAGAACATAACAAAACTCTGGAATTCTGTTATAATTTTAGAGTGCCAATATATTTGTACAATTTCAAGGAATCACAAAACCATTTGCTTTCGTCTCTTCTCTTGCTTTCCTTTCTCTTCTCCTCTTCCTCCCCTACCCACTTTTCTTTTCTCTTTTCTTCTTTCTTTCTTTCTTTCTATCTATCCACTCCCTTTTATTTCCTCCCCTCCTCTTATCTCCTGTCTTATCTTCTCATCAATTCATCCTCTTTTCTCCTCTTTCGCTCCTCTCCTGTTCAAAACTCTAACCTTCTCATTACTTTGTTTCTCTTCCTCCCTTCCTCTCCCGTCTCTTATCCTCTCTAATATTCTTCTGTCTTCCTCCTCTCCTCTTCTCTCTAGCTCTGTAAGGCAGGGAGTCAGGTACCACTACACAATTCAAGTGGAAGCAGAAGGTCTCCTCAGCGACCCGTCCCCATCTCTCCTCTACACCCACGGGCAATCCTACTGTGGAGACGGCCTCATCCAGGGGTTTGTGCACTTAATGTTAACATGACCAATTACACATTGTAAATGTATACTGCATGGGAAATGACGGTCTTGATAATGATAGTGATGTTAATGATCATTTTCTCATTGTAGGACAGAAGATTGTGACGACAGTAATCTTCTGGATGGGGACGGTTGCTCTAAGAAATGCCACAAGGAGATTGGCTTCAACTGTCATGGTGAGTGAGTGGGTTTTCAAACACACATACCGTTTTAAACCAAAAGAGCAACACTTTTATCTATCTTTCATCAAACACACTAACCCACTTCAATGTGGAACATGAACACCATATCAACTTTTAGTGTGAGAAATCTTTCATTTGTGCATGCAGCAGTAATAACAAAAATATTCAAGCCAATCAAATGTTATTTACAAGACATAAAAGCTCCTCGCTTGAATTGATTTCACAAACCATTAATGTAACATCACCGCAGCATAAGAGGAAACAGATGAGTGGAGGGATAACAAGATTTTGCTTTGCTAAGTCTTGTTTAGAAATCTGAAACATTTTGACATTAGGCTGGCAGAGAAACACCAGAAAAACATTTTTCAGCGGTAACCGTTCGGTTTCAAAACACATGTCAAGCATGTTTCCTTTTATTAAATAAGTTCTGGCCTTAATCAGATTTCAAGCAATCAATACGGGCTTAGGAACACTAATGAATAAAGTGTATTGATGTGATTGTGTCACAAATTTCAGACATTGCCATTGTTTTCATTTTATTTGTTGTTTTCTATAAACCCAACAACAAAGCTTAGAACTAGGACACAGCTACTGTACTACTTTTTAAACCAGGTCCACATTTGGTAATGTTTAGGCAAGAATGCATGATTTGTTCTTAGACCAAAGATTTATGGTTAAGATAAGAAAGCTTAAGTAACAGGTGATTTGTGGCTCTGTGAGTACTGTGGCTGACACAAGAGAACTTGATGTGTGTTTAGGATTAAGTTAAACAGATTCACCAGTTTAAACTAACTATTTCAATCTAGGCTTTTGTTGTAGTTCATGCTTTTCAATCGAATCTGTAACCAAATGGTTATAACCTGCCTAATCTACAGTAGTAGTAATGCCAAATTATTGCTGCCACATACAGATAGGGAAAGGTATACATTTGCAATGGGTTGAAAAGTAACTGCAATGGAAAAAACATAAAACATTATATATATATATATATATATATATATAATGTTTATGAGTTCCCAACCAGTGATATATGGATGGCCGGGTCAGGAACCCTTGCATCACTGGCTAGGTCGTAGACTTAAAACTATGGCGGTCTACTACAGTCACAGAAAACTTGTGGTTAACTGGTTGGGTTTTGGTTAGAATAAGTATGTTTGTTATGTGACGTAACTTTTACAGAACAAAAACAGCAGCCCTCTATGTGACAGTCCTGTGTTTGACCAATTCATACATCAATTCTCCATTCTACACCAACATTTGGCTCTTTAAAGTCTCTAGGCTCCTGGAGCACCTGCTCTGAGTGTCTAATATTTCCTGGTATTGGTTTATATTGTAGTTACTTGCAAGTCCAGTCATTAAGCCTTTTGGGCCATATCAGGAATGGATGGCTGTGACAAAGCGTTAAATGTCACCCTGGGAATAAACCTTGACTGGATTCATACAATAGAAGACCACAACCAAATGTTCTTTGCTCAACCCATGGCCAGGTGGTTAAAAAAGCAGTAAAAAGTACCAAAAACATGCAACAAAACTTTGCAAAAGACAATCAAAGAAGCCACAGAGAGCGCCCTGACCGTTTGTAACTCTAACACAGAACAACAAAACGTTGTTTCTGCGCCACCGCCCAGTCTGAAGCATGCAGACAGGCCACAACAGACACCTCAATATACGATATGGAGTGCAGTCCATTGTAAGCAGAAGGTTAAAGACTTCCTCCTTTGACATGTGTTGCTTGACCTTGACATTCAATACAAAGTTCAATGTGGTAAAGCCAGACATGAAGCGTTCAGAACAAAACCTCATTGATGATTCCATTTCGCCTCATAGTCAGCTGTTTACCCGTGTATACTTGCTTACACACACTTTTATACATTCACTGACACGCACAGAGTTTTCCTAATATCCTCATACAAATCGAAGGATTGTCACGTCTACGTCCATGTGTCTCCAAGTCTCTCTGTTTGTTATTGAAAGACTACTGACACGAGAAATCTTCTCCACTCTTGTGGTTTGTGGTGTTCCTCCACAGCCAAAACTCATCCTCAGTCTAACAGAATGCTCGCCACAAACGCGCCTCAGTCTTCAGACGCTAAATCAAATAAGTATGACTTTTACAATAACTAACTTTTTGGCAATTTCAGGAAAATTCCATAATATTGCTAAGAAGATGTGACAGGTCAGATTTGCTTCCTTTGTAGGCCATGTATTGTATATATGAGGTGTAATGTTAGGTGTTAGGAGAGCTCACATTTCGATCATCCAGTCAATTTATTTGTCATGGTAAACCGACCTCCACTTACCACGACTAGCCATGCCGTGAGTGAAGCTATTAGATTACTTGTTTGACAATAAAATACATCATTACTAGAGGGAAAATGTTTTGGCAAAAACAGCTTTTCACAAATTGCTACACTTAAAACCAATTAATCAGTTGTACTTCTTAGTCATAGACAAAATATTAGTTTGGGTTCCCTTGGCACATTTGCTTGGCCCATTTAACTCCTGATCTGCCTCGTCTTTCTCTGTTGTGTTTATTGAACTGACTGTAGTTCGACAGTAACCACAACATATTCTTTTATAGTCATCATGTCACAGAAAAGTCATGGGCTGTAATTGGTAAGGAAGTTGTTTTATGCGATTCATTTTTTCAACTGCTGGATTAAGTAAGGGTTAAATTGCACATCATCATTAAAGAATGCAGATCTGAAATGAAAAGCAGATGGTGTTAATAGTTAAGTCAGAGATGGTCAAGTCATTCTCTGTTGCAAGGCTTGATAAATACACAGACTTGGAATAAGTTAGACTTAATCATTTTCACAGGTGTTTTTCAAAGCAGGGGCGGGGGTGTTTGGTGAGTTCACTAAGTGCAGCATTTCCAAAAGAACTCGGGATGACAATACAGCATTAAATTGTGTCGGCTGCCTCATTTGCCTTTTAGCAGAAACATGTTTTCGTCAACTAATTGAAGCCAATTGTGCGGCATTGACCCTCCGACACAGCTCAGTCTGTCAAACTCCTGCAGCTGTCCAGATGTTAATGAGGCCAAACTTCTGAAGTGTATTGATGTTTTCCGCCCTTTTTATGAATAACTGCTGCATTACAAGCTGTCGTTCAGCTAATGCTTCCCACTCTTCTCGTGATGAATGCCTGTAGCGCATTATGTCAGTCCAGTATATTGAATATTCATTGCTAATAGCTCAGGTGCAACTTTTTTACAGGAAGTATAAAAGCCTATTTTATACTGCCTTATTTAATTCAAAAATCATCAATTACATCCTAAGCACATTTTATTAACCTTTATCAGACTTTATTGTCATGTGTTTGTTACTCTTTAGTTAGTGTGTTTTTTATTAAGAGTCAGAATGAGATCATTGCTGCAAGATAACTATTTCAGGCCAAAGAAAGTATGCCAAAAGTGCATCCTGCTGTCTG
The DNA here is from genome assembly GCF_902827165.1 of Trematomus bernacchii. Taxonomy (NCBI): domain Eukaryota; kingdom Metazoa; phylum Chordata; class Actinopteri; order Perciformes; family Nototheniidae; genus Trematomus; species Trematomus bernacchii. The sequence goes on along the minus strand of NW_022987689.1, from coordinate 10,282,111 downwards.
TGGAGACTCTCTTAGGAAAACATCAAAGATCCTTTACAACACCATTTGGGCCAGGTGATCAAAATAGATCCAATCACTGATCAGATGCCCCTCAATACAGGATGTTGTAAAAGCCCCCATACAACTTGCTTATTCCTCCCTCTCTTTCCTGTAGTCATAAAACCCTTTATCTTACTTCCGTGAACAAAGACCAAATGTTCTTCTCGTACAAAGCATATTTACAGTATAATATCAGAGCATGTGTTATCTCTAAGGATTTAAAATACTTCCAGGATTACACTTTATTAAGCTTAAATTCCATAATTGCCATGACACAAAACCATGGTTAGAAAAAGTAATGGGGTATCAGAATCAGAATCAGAGGGGAAATGTTACAGCAGAAAAGAGCCAAAGACAGCTTAATGTTAACTAAGAAGCATGCATAATTTTCTTTATTAAAGATTATATAAAAAAGTATACCCTGTATAGCCCTAAAAGGGAGCCTCCTGCAACTGTTGTTGTGAACTAACAAAAGTCCAGTACAGTATGTCACAGCGTACGGAGATTGTCAAAGGGCACAATTTGAATTGAAACTTTGACTTTCAAATTGACAAACGCACCCCTGCATCTTGCTGACGTGGCAGATCTACGAATACCATGAACAGCCTTAAAATGTATAAACTTTGTTGCTATAGCCTTTTAACAATCATGTATTACAATGGAACCCTCATAAACTTGGTATCCTAATATCCTCTCTGTAGATGAATTGAGCCATACAAAAACATCTCAGGAAGAGCTTATTTATCTATCAACACCCTAACAATCATCCGGCTGACAAATCGACTTAGAAGAGGCAGCCCTAGTTTTCTGTCAACTTATTTCCTGTTTTACTGTCAACCGTCCAATAATGACAGAAATGTCATTAAAAAACGAGTGTATCATGTTGCATTAGATTAAGTGTTATTACTCCACTGCTACTTTCCACCCCTGTGGACAGGTATTTATTGACATTTTATTTTCCCCTTGCTGTATGCTATAACATTTTTGAGCTCTGATAAGTTGACTTTATAAAAAAAAGAGGACATTTATAAGCAGACAAAATAAAAGCAATAGAAATACCTTCCTGTCTGTATTTTTAGACTTGGAACAACTTTTGATCATCGCTTTGACAGTTCTTTGTAACACATACAGTAACGCCACTGTTGATACTTGGTGACTTATAGATACCAATGGGCCCATTGTTGGGCTTTTGGGATTAAACTCACTGGCCAAATCACATAATACGTTCTCTTGCTGCCTATTAACATTACAGAATTATTATGATTTTCAAAAATTAATTGAAGTCAAAGTTCATTTCTTCCCATAATTTACAGTCTGTTGACAGCACGAGGAGTCAGATGTGGTTGAGTTGACGTGGTTAACATTGTAAGTGGCCAATGAAAATACAAAAATGATTTGCTCAGATTTGGTTCACTGACAAATAGACTTGGATCGAATTTTCACGGGGGGGGGGGGGGGGGATGATTGTATACCCTGCCAGATAAAAAACAGGCTTTATATCCTTTCATAAATCCTCCTGGCTCATTCTCCTATCCCTCTCCCAAGGTGAGCCAAGTCAGTGTTATGTTTTTGACGGTGACGGTGTGTGCGAGGAGTTTGAGAGGGGCTCCAGCGTTCAGGACTGTGGTTACTTCACACCTTTGGGGTACACCGACCAATGGGCATCCACCGCCACTGCTTCTCACCAGGACCCCGATCACTGTTCAGCCAATGCTGCCACCGGAGAGCCATCGCTTACCAAGGTATGACGTAACAACCACAGGGCACATAAAAGACTACCAGATGACGGATTTGGAAATCGGCAACATTATTAGCCAGACCAGAACGAATTTTCAACAAGTTTTTAGTTGTGAAGAATAAAGATTAATTACAGGTGTGTTAAAGTTACAAAAACAGAATGTCTAAAGCAATGCACAGTAAACGTAATACAATTAATAAATTCTATGAAAATTCAAGATGGAGTATAATTTCTTCTTGCTCATTGCAGTTTTGCTCAGAAGCCTTAATTTAATTGTTTCTACTGAACAAGACTATGCTTTAATATCAGTATTTCTTCTCGCTAGTTGTTATACAGTACAAACAGCCATTTTACATGAGACCTCAATAAACTGTACTTTGCCTTGTTTGGCAAGATTCTTGATCTGGCCTGATCAATCAATAAGAATCACGTTTTAACACTCAAGAGAAAACAAAGTAACACAACTCTTCAGGTCACACTGACTTACATGACGTAATTGAAATGCAAGCCGGTAATGAGTCAATGCATTGGTTAATATTTAACTATTTCTGTTTAAGAGATGGAATCTGAGCAGCAATTGGTAAGGGAAAAAAGCCTGAAAAGGAAGGATTTACAAACAAACAAATTAAGCATATGCTAAGGAAACTTCAGAGTAACTGTTAAGTCAGCTCCTTTGGGCAAATAACATGATGCAAGCCTCTTTTATCATGGGAGGATTGTTGGTGTCAGACACACTGGTCCAAGCATCTCAGAACTGGCAGATCTCCTGGGATCTTTCAGCATGAATCAGCATGATATATTACATATTACTAGACCGACTGGAAAACTGGGTGGGAATTTCGGCAACAGTTCTATATTGGTTTGAATCCTACTTAAATGACAGGAACAACTTTGTAACTACACATCTGAGTTTACAAATATGACATGTGGGGTTCCTCAAGGCTCTATATTGGGTCCATTCCTCTTTAACATCTACATGCTACCACTGGCTCAGATAATGAAAAACAACAAAATAAGTTACCATAGCTATGCAGATGACACACGCATTTACATAACCATTTCACCAGGAGATTATGCTCCAATTCAAACACTGAGTAAATGCATTGAACAAATCAATGACTGGATGTGTCAGAATTGTTTTCAATTAAACAAAGATAAAACTGAGGTAATTGTTTTTGGATCCAAAGAGGAATGACTAAAAGTCAGCGCTGAGCTTCAGTCGGCAATGTTCAAAACAACAGAAAAAGCCAGAAATCTAGGTGTAGTCATGGACTCTGTCCTGAATTTCTGATATCCTGCTAAATTATGATCCACCCAGAACTCTCAGGTCTCCTGGGATGGGTCTGCTTTCTGTCCCCATTCAGAACTAAACATTGAAAAGCAGCGTTCAGTTATTACGCTCCAAATATCTGGAACAAACTACCAGAAACCTGCAGGTCCGCTGCAAATCTTACTATTTTTAAATCCAGGCTGAAGACTTTTCTTTTTGCCGCTGCTTTTATTTGAGCTATATATATCTCACACTGCACTGTAACTTTTATTCATGTATTTAATACCTGTGTTATTCATGTCTGATGTTTATTTTATTATCTTTGCTTTTTAATGACTGTTTTTAAATGCGATTTTATAATGTGTTTCCGCTGCACTATTTCTTAATGGTTTTAATGTTTTTCATTTTTGTAAAGCACTTTGAATTGCCCTTTGTGGAAAGGTGCTATAAATAAACGTGCCTTGCCTGGATGTCAAATGCCACACAGAATGTGGGCTTTTCTCAACACACAAAATAATCAAATCAAATGTATTGAATCAGTCAGTCAGATAATATCAAAGTTACATTGTTCCTCCATAATGTGGAATATGTGGCAAAGACACAAACTAAACCATGTGCCAATTCAACAAATGGGTTAAACAAGGATTTTAAATGTACACATTAAAAGGTAAGGTCAGGATAACTTTGAAAAGTAAAACAAGATCAGTTAAATTAATGTTAATATTATTCAATTTTCTTTGTTCTGAATATAGCTCTGCAGCTACCAACACCTGGAGGTGATTGAGAGAATGCCCACGGACGCCTGGTTCCCCTGTGTAGCTCAGTCCGACACAAACAATGACCTGGAACATCCATTTTGGCTAAAGGTACATGTGTGTGTGTTTGTGTGTGCACTATGTACATACTGTATATTTCCCCCCCTCCGCTAAGTGACTGTGGGTGGCTACTCTTTAAGCTTCCAGCACTTTCCAGTATTTTTAAAATTGGGTTGAAGGGCCTCACACAGTCTGCTGACTTTAACCTGCACACATTCCTAACTTTCTCACAATTGCATGATTCATACAATGGATTTTTTTTTTTCACTTTAATTACTCATTTCCCAAGACAACTGTAAATTACGGGTACTAATGATCTGTAGATGATTACTGAATCATGACTTACCCTCTACTTATTCTTGTAGCGTGCATTTTGTGCTATTTTTACCCATTGGATACTAATCACTCAAATTCTTCAAAAAATACCATTACCAGTTAACTAACAATAAAAGATCAAGTGTTATATAATTAACTCATCAGTCATAATTAAATTCCCTTAAAGTTCTAAAAGTTATTATAGCACTGGCATCGCAATGAACAATAACAATTTTGTAATCACTACAAGATCCTTATGAAAACATCATTTATATTTTAGTTTATTTTGGCCCCAGAGAATGCAAAGCAACCAAAAAGGTAATTACCTATGATACTCCTAATTGTTTAAAACATTTGCAAAAATGACACATCATAAAGTAATGTTATGAATTGTTGACACATGAAATTGTGAGAGGATTACAGAAGCTGCGGCTGCTGTTTAGTTGATATGCTTGCCTACAGTCCTGCTATTCTTTGCAGCCCCAACATTCACTAGCCAACAGCGCTTCACATAGACATGCAGGTTTGTGTACTGCATTGTATTTGGACCCGGCTTTCCATTCCAGACCTGTGTATCGTTCTTATATTTAAATGTTTTGTAAGTCAGACTTTCCACAGCCACAGTACTCTTCAGGTCCAAACTAAGCACATGATAGCTGTTGATTTGAGTGATAGCCTCATAAACATGTCTGCCGTGCTCTGGATGAAGGGTCCTTTACTGTCATGAGCCTGCCTCTTCCTTCCTTTGCACATATTCATTTATTTTTATCTATCACCATTTCCACCACTTTGTTGAATGACTCATCTTTCCGTCCCTTGCTTTCTCTATGGACACCTCCTATCAGGCACACCTCTGTAACATCTCTGGAAGGCCACTTTCTCTCTAAAGACCCTTTCACTGTCTGAAGGGCCTTCATGATAACCGCCTGTCCTTAAAGTTTTTCTTTCTGTCTCTGAAAGGCACCCTCATTTGAAATGATCGTCTTGCTCTCTTTGAAAAGCGTTCCTCAGCCATCGTCAGCTATCATATCCATCTCTGCAAACTCTCTTTAAGGCGTCCGTACTATAAAAGAGTTGCACTTAGGAAGCCCTTACTAATTTACTAAACTAAAAGTGATACTCCAAAATCCATCTTTTCAGTATGAGAGACACAGTCTCTCTAAGCAGGTGGCTCTGAAAAGTTGAATATCCATCATTAGAACACAGGCTAAGGTTAATTTGGAATCAAAGCAGTTACATTGATTTTTAGTCAGAACGCAATTACTATACGGTTCCTGCCATGCAGCAACATGCACATGCATTGATTAGGACATGTAACAGCACCCAACCTTTGCTCTTCCTGTGGTCACTTAGTGGTCTCCCAGACAGACCTCTTAGTACTTGTTGTGGCTTGTTTGCTTTTGTGCAATACCCTGTTTTCCTCCTTTTTAATGCCCAGTTCTTGTTATGCTCAGTTCATGTCCTTGCAATCTCCTTTGGAGGACTGCAGACTGACAAGTTTCTACCATGATTATAGACTGTTTATAAGAAATGAACATAGTCACCGTTACGTCACCCATTGGTTTTTGGCCATTGCCATCTTAGTGCCTTTGAACGTGTAGTGATACAAAAAAGCCTTTGTTTGCTGTCTAATTTACTGATTTATGAAATCATAATTTACAAAATGAACACCATGCTATTTTATAGAAGACTTGACACTAGCGATTAAGAGCGTATACTCATGTTTAAGTTAATAAATCAAGTTCGAAGTAGGTACATTTTTTTCATAGAGTTCTACAGACTTTGAAAGCGTCCTTCTGGCCAGAATGTAACTTCAAGGCAATTTCACATTGGTTTCAACTTTTCAGACCAGAGGTGGCCGACTGAACATGACTCATGGTGAGTGCGTTACCAGTCAAATGTCTTATCTGCCACATGGAGCTTTACAAGAGCTTAACACAATAATCCAGGTTCCTCCCTACACTGTTCAGGCCACTGGGCAACCTCAAGGAGTTTCTTGTTCAGTGACAAGGAACCCTTAGTTTGCCAACCCTAACCCTAACAATTGGAAAGCACACTGGGTCAATAATCTACCCCTTCCTGACTACCATGGTCTACTGTATAACTGTTTATTAATGTGTCATGTAAAGTATTTCAATTGCAGTAAACCCATATTCATGTATAAATAAACCTTTTTTCCTTATATAAATATTGTAATTTTCGTCATTGATCCAGGTGGGATTTCTCCACCCTGGAGTGGCAGCCTCTGTGATGGTGTACCTGGCTTCAGATGGGTCATGGTCTGGGGAGCAGTGCCGGAGGACAGCCACCATCCTCCTGTCTGATACTACTGGCAAAAACCACTCACTAGGTGCCTTTTTATTTGTATTTGAAAACCAATAACTTAACAACACAACAAACTGTTGGCATGGTGAGAAGCTAAAGGACTACTTTGAACTCTTCTACCTAGGCACGCATGACCTCTCATGCCATCGGAACCCGTTGGTGGTGAATGTGACCCATGACCTTTCTCGACCCTTCTTCATCACGGCCTCTGTTATTCTCCTCTTCTCCTCCCCCTTTGTGGCAGTGGGAGGCGTGGCCCTGAGGACCTCCTGCCACTTTAGCACCTTCGCCCTGACCGGGTGCGCATCTGAGGGTGGGCTCTCCCACAACTACCTACTTATCACACACACATGCTTTCACACACATGCGCACACATACACAGCATGTCAGTAGCTGTGTTTTCATTCAATTGCCAAGCAAGTTTGAAGCAAGCTCTAGAAAAGTCTGACAAATAAAACACTAGGCTACCCTTTACACATGACTGTTATCCACCAACAGAGTAGTAGAAGAACAGACTGTTAAACCGAAAACAGTACGAATCGCCTTGGCCATCTTACCATCTATGATGATATACAAAGAGAGGTATTCAGTAATTTATTCGGTAATTTAGTCTGGGGTTCTAACCAACCCAACTTAAAAAATGTTTTAACACTTACAAAAGAAAAACGTGTGATCTTGGCATTTTTGTGCAAGGCATTGGTATGATATTTGATGATAACATAACAGGTTAATTACCAAAATGACAGCCTCCCCAAAACTTGAAATACTTCTTATATAAAACTAGTGATCAGTTTAGGCCTCCTAGTTGCTCTGTGTCTCCCTGCCTCTCATCCTTCTCCCTTCTCCCTTCTCCTTTCTCCCTCCATCTCCACCTGTCCTCCATCTCCTGATATAGCTGTTTGCGGCAACCGTGTCAGTTGGACAGCTGCAGGCCTCCCCATTTAGAGCACGCCACTGTCAGGTAGGCCCTTTGCAATGAAACACTGAACAATGAGAGAGCTGAAACCGCAAACAAAAGGACTATCTATATATCAGTGTTTCTCTGTAGGTGTACAGGAGGAGGGGAGTCCTCTCACTGCTCAGTTCAGTGTCGTCATGGTTTCAGCATCAGTGTCCACAACAGCAGGGGAACCGTATCCCACCAGGTACACTGAATATTTGTTCTGTTGAACTGTTTCTATGTGAAGTCATCCAAAGTTATACATATGTAAAAACATTTGTATTATGCCAGAGATAGTAACATCTTCTTTTGATTCCAAAAAAACATGCTAAGTGAATAATACATTATATAAAACCAAATAGAGTGTATGCAGATGACACCACATTTAAAAGGAAAAGCTCACGTGTCAAAATTATTCAGTGAGAAGTCTAGGAATTGTATAGGCCATTGTATACCCTAACCAATATGTCATAGGGTTACAATTAACCAAATCACTTCTGAATAATACAAACGGTTGAGGCAAATGCTTAAATATTGGCAATGGAATCTACCTAATCAGATTGTGAACGCAATTGAACTTTTAACATGTTTATCAGTTATTTTATTTGTGATATTTTTTTTAATAGTTAACTTGAACAAACTCATTGTTATTATGAACAAAACATGTTTTCATTTCGTCATTGTGTAATGTTCCCCTGTCTTTATTTCAGAGAGATGCTCATCTGGAGTGTTTCCATGGTTCCTGGGATCGTGTGGTCAGCTGTCAGCCTGTAGACTGCGCCCTGCCCGATCAGTCTCATGTCTACCACGCTATATTCAGCTGCCCCTGGGGAACCACCTTTGGCAAACAATGCTCCTTCACCTGTGGATCACCAGCTATACTGCAAGGTAAGTCATTGTCTATTCTGCTCTATTCTCTCTATTAACTCTAGTCAAGTCTCATCTAAAACATATGCTGTGTCTCAATTTGCATACTTCCGTACTTACATTTGCTATTTTGAGTGCAAAGTATTGCTAAATGCAGTAACTGGAGGGTGCACTCATAACAGTCAAAAAGTTGAGTGAGGACACTTCACGCACTCAATGATCGCCATCTTGGATACTTAACAGATGTGGCACCAGACATGATTGCAGGTGCTCTGATGAAAGTAGCTCTAAGCTATACAAATAAAAGTAAAACATGTGTTTCTTTTCACACAATTTAATAAATGTGCCATTGACTAGTTTGGAATAAAAGCCGATTTGCTAGCGCTGACAATAACATTGCTAGCTAACAGCGATAAAGGCACAAGAGCAGTGTGTGATTTGTGATTGTTTATTAAGAGAACAAATTAGTCGTGTATTTTTTGGAATGTATCCAAAATGAAACACTGCTATTTTCTTTGTTAAAACCAGTAGATCAGTAACAAAATTACATGGTCATACTTCATAGCATCGGTGTCAGGCTAACCATGCAAATAATTATTTATTTTTCGTAATTTCAAAAATCATATTGCCTAAATTTACAATACTGTTAGTTCTCATTGTCTGCTTTTCCCAATAAGACAAACCAAAATACAATAATTATCTGAGAAACCTCCTTTTATCAACATCATTTTGAGTTTCTTACAATTAAACACATGGTCTCTGCTGCTACGACCTACCTAATGACAGCTACAGCCCAGTCTCGTGAGCAGACAAAACACAGCAAGATGCTTCCACTAGTTACAGTCCATAAAATGAAATGGACATTAAACCTTTATTTTACACAATTACAGTTTAAATTGGAGGCCTGTTTTCTCCCATCCTGTTATAATTATAGACAGTGTTTAAAACAAATTAGTTTAAAAAACAGCTAACAGAAGGGGAACTAATCTACAGTGTTGCAATAAAATCACAGTGGAAATGCCCTTTACAAAATCACAAACATGTCTTCTCTCAATGAAGCTTGCTGCTCACAGACTCTTTACTTTATGGCCTTTAAAGTGTTAGTTTGGGTTGCAGTGAATGAAATTCAGGATGAACACTGATAGAGACAGCTATATGGCATATTTCCTCTTCCCTTTACACACAATTTCCTTATACTCAAATGTCTACAAAGCTTTTAAAAACACAACTAACACCTTAATGAGTCAGAACAAATATTGCCTGTGGCCGCAAAAAGGAAAAACATTTCCCCTCCTTAGTAAAGTTACACAATGTAGTAGATGCAGCTTCTTGAAGTGATTAGACGGAGCAAGCGTGATGTCCACACACTTGTGTTTGTGGTCGGAAAGCCACAGCTAGCGCTCAAATATCGTAGTAGAGTCAGCAGTTAGACCCGTGTATCCATGGTGTAAATTCAGATTTTGTAGAAATAATTCGATTTGTGGCTTTTGGTTGAGTGAAATATGTTCAAAGGCCTTCAAGCATCACTCAGCAGGGAAAAAAAGCACACTGTGTAGTTCAGGAGAATATATTCCACACACACACAGCTGTAATGGATTTTCATCATCACCACACCAGCGCAATGTTTAAATAGCTTATAAAAATGTGATGCCATGTTAAAGATTCATTACATTTTATAGACCCAATAAAATATGTGAAAGGTTTAGGGTGTTATGATTCTGCACACACACACATGCACACCAACGCCCATGCTTCATGTGAGGCCATACAGGCATAGCAAATATTAGCTTTGGGCTACGTTGAAGACATGGTCTCCTTTTCCTCATAACTGTACAAGACAGAGCCATGAAACAAAAGCAGAATGTTTAGCCGGACAGAAATCAATCCATGCTGTTGACCTACTTGTGCTTTTCCCATGTACTTCTTTCTGTTTCAGTTATACAGTGCAGCAAATACAACTCTTGTAAAAAATGTGTCAGCAAGGCTATGAGGCTATACTTTCAGAAGAAGCAGTCAAACAATCTTCTTATTTCAAATGAAAATTCAATTAGCAATTCAATAAACACTTGCTGCCAAATCGTAACTTGGTCTGTTACAATTAGTAGCTTATTGCTGTGTAACAAACAATATTTAAGGTTATAAGTCACTTACTTCTTTTTTTTATCTGCATGTGTTTCATTGAAATTATGCTGTTTTTCACTCGCCACCTGCCTCGAGTGTGACGCTTTAATCGTGCATGAATGCGTGCATAAACAAATGATCTGTGTTGTTACAGTAAGAACCTTGACTTTCCCTTGCTGTGGTGGATTTTTTAATTTGAGAGAATTGGGCCATCAAATGTCCTTCAAAAATCTGTGTTTGATGTTTGAAAAGGTGTGGGAATCCTGTATATTCAGTCTGAAGAAAACTCATGTCCAATACAATCATGCAAAAATTCATTCATTCATAGCATTCTATTTCCATGTAAACTACTGCTTTATTTATCTTATTGCTATTTAACTGTATTTTATTACGGTGTAAAAAAGATTTTGTGTTTTATATTAGATTTCTTGTTTTTTATATTTTATGTATGCACCATGACATCAAGTCAAATTCCTAGTATGTGTGAAAACTACCTGGCAATAAACCTGTTTCTGATTCTGATCTGCACTTTGATTCAGGCACTGGAAAATCTTGTGGAGGTGAAATCGAATCTGCCCAGAAGTTAAAAGTCACTCTATATAACAGAGTTTGAGTTCACTTCTTATGATCATTAAGCTCATCATTTAAAGCAGGCCAAAGGAAGATTCTATGGAGGCCAATTCGAAGGGGAATAAAAACAGTCCCCAAAGAAACGTACCATAACCACCAAAGCACATTTAATACATCAACAAGAAGGGGCACTTAAGCTGCATCTCACTTCGGTTAAATGGATTCCTTGCGTCCCTCACTTGCGTCGTTTCCCTGCGACTAGTCCCTCCCACCAGGGAAGCATGGAGAGACGCAAGGAAACCACGAGAATCAGGGAAATGAGTTTTAAGAGCAATGGGACTTCGTTTCCTCCGGAGCGTCACGTGAAGCGACGTCCGTTTGTGATGAGGCCGCACAGCTGATCGTCTGACAGCAGCCAGATCAGTGCATGCGCTGCATCGTCCAATCAGTGAGCGATACACAGTAAGGGGGTGTCTGAGCATTTCACCGGAGAATGGTCTGGTAGTTCCTCGATTATCGGTCCTCCGTTATCACTCCTCGATCCTCGATCCTCGGTCCTCCGGCAAAAATAAGGCCACTGGGACGGTACTCAAGATGGCGCAGACAAATCAACTTCCGGTGATACCGAGCCCGAGGAGCGAGGAAATGAAAAATAACCGAAGTGAGATGCACTCTCGGAGAGTGCAGACCTCCGCCAAGGCCATTTCCATAAGTGATACATAATGTCCAGTGTTTCGGACCGCTCCGAAATGTGATGGTTTTTGTTTAATCCTTTCACCAAGTTTCATGAAAATTCGTTTTGGTAATCCTGCAGATAAACAGACAAACAAACCAATGAATCAAACCTAAAACATAACGTCATTGGCAGAGGTTAAAAAGGTTTATGCAGGTTTAGAATAACAGAGAAAATAGCCCATTGTTTACCAAGTATATTTTCCTGCATTGCACCATTGTGTTAGGCACAACACTGTACTCTGAATATTACTCCCTCACCTCTCCTCAGGTGACAGTGACCGGTTGGTGTGCTTGGAGGACGGTCTCTGGTCTTTCCCAGAGGCCTACTGCAAGATCGAGTGTGCAGAGGTTCCAGACATACCCAATGCCAAACTGCTTACTGCAGACTGCCTGGCCTCAGGGCACGATGTTGGCTCTGTGTGCCGTTACAAATGCAACACAGGCTTCTATGTAATGGGGAGCATCAAAAAGAAGACACCGCGGTAAGTGTTTTGGGGCTGTTTGCAGTAGCTCAGTGCACAAAGATACAGCTGCCGGGGTTTGGAGGGCGTTTTTACATTTATTTAAAATAGTATATCACAACTTTATCAGTTCATTTTACCAAGAGGAGACCAGTGGGCTCCATACGGTGATCCGCCAATGTGCCCCTTATAGTTAAATTCATTTAACGAACTTTCACATAAATAAAACATTTCAACATTTAAAAAGCATCATTTTAATAACCAGTTATGTTTGAATATCATCAAGTCAATCATGTGACATTATCAGGTAGAGACTGACGTCTTTCGCAACAGCTAGCTAACCAACATTTCCCCTTTTCATCAACACGTGTTGATATCAAAATGTCGTATTTTTCTGTACAAAGGCATTAAAGAACTACGTGGACAACAGATCATAATGTACTGGGTTGTGCAGTGCTTTTAAGTCAAATCTGTGTAGACAGCAGACTGAAGTAAATGTATGGTTTTTATCACACATGCCTGTCCGGTAATTAAGGAAATGCCTTCTTTCCCTTTACTTTTCAAGATTCCCACTACGCACTGCTTAATATTATGAGGATATTTGATTAGGTTTTGTTTGCAACGGCGTAACAATGGACTACATGAACACCGTAACCTCAATAGTAAATTCTTAAATATAGACGGGTACAATTTAAAGAGGCTGTGGTCCATCACCTGCAAAACTATGTTCTGTTTCAAAACAAGCTCAAATTAGGGTCCAATAAAATAGTACCGCAGCTGGGCCTTGTTGTAACTTTGCCAATTGTATTCATTGGGCAACTGCTCATTACTGAACACATTTCACATGTTGGTAATGAGTTTCAAATAGGAAGAGACACAACCTCTGTGGTGATTTTATATCCTGCATAAAATGGAGTCAGATATCTCTTTCACACCTTTCTGTATGTAATAGCAACCATCAATTTGCTGAGATCATTTAACGTAAAATACAGCAGTACTATTTTTCTCGCTTATTGTATTTAAAATGCATTATGTGTAAAAAATATGACAAGCTGACTTTTACTATCATACTGTATAAGACCAATAAAATATATACACTTTATAGTGTTGTATACATGTAATTTCCACCTAATATGGTGAAAAACTATCTCCATTAGCAGCTGTGTTTCTTTATGAGTAATGCCTTCTCAAACATGCAGTATGCGTAAACATTTTAATAACCTGATTAGTCCAACATGTGAACGTGAACAGCAGCAGCGAAATAGGACTTTCACTTTTACCTTTGACACATGTTCCCACATAAATCTTCATTGTTACACAAACTGTTGCATTTAAACACAACATGCAACATACATTTGATTAGTGTACTGTAGAATTGGACTCTGTACAGTATATGTTTGGTTATCGAAACAGTAAAAGTGAATTGAAAAAGTAGTGATGGCGTTGAGTTGTAAAGACTGCATGCAGTTGGAGAGGGAGTTTCAATACAACCAAATATTTTTAATAACAATAATATCTACCACAACCTTTTCTTTGTCCTAGGCTCATGGTCCAAATTTACAGCAATAAGCTAAGGTTGATATTGGAATGACTCCCTCGTGTTTGTATGCCTCCATCAATTGGTCAAGTCTGTCCAAAATGTCATCACTCATATCTTTTATCCTTTCAGAAACTTGTGAGCAATTGTCAATATTAGCATATCGATCTTTGAGTTATGGCTGTTACGGGTTAAGTGGTTAAATATTACCAGTACAGCTTTAGCCCAAGTGGACATTTGTCTCAAAATTGAAAATAATTATCTCAAACATTTGGGAGGTATCGCATTCAAGAAAAATAGGACAGACATGAAGTCACAGTGACTAACACAATTAAATGATATCATTATTTAGTCCAAATGGAGAGTTTGTGCCAAATTAGAAGAAATTCCCTCCTTGGGTTCCTGAGATATTATGTTAACAAGAATGTGACAAATGGACAACCAGAAAACCTAAAAAAAACACCAAGAACTGAACATGAACGAGCAATAAACGAGAAATAAATAATTCTCTGAAACTCTTATAAAACTAAAACTCTGTTGCATTCACTGAACACGGGAAATTACAGTGCTGCCGTCCTCTCTTGTGTCATGATGAGGTTCACGTAAATTATTATTGAGGGAGAATTGTCCGGGGCTACAGTAAAAACATTCGGGGCTAAAGCCCCGGATGCCCAGGCCAGGCGACGCCACTGGTAAACACTACGATCAACTAGACCTTCATTTAATATTCAGCAGTAATAATATCTTAACGTCTATCGATGTAGTGTTAAAGTCCGTACGTTTGTGTGTAACACTCCAAGTCATTTTCACTTTACATTCAGAAAACGCAACATTAGTCACAAGCTAACCGGATAAAGGATTTTTCAGAATAAAAGCTTGGCATTGATTTCCTGAGAACTTCCGGGCTTTTCCACAATAAAACAGCTTTAAACTGACGATATGTTTTAGACTGAATTATGCTGTTTAACATTGATTTTAATTTCTAACAACAGCTATCATACTGAATACATATGTATGCAAAAATGTATGGCATTAATATCCTAATAAGACTCACCTAATTAACTAACAACTAATAATTAACTCACCTAACTCACCTAATAAGATCATAAGACTCGCGCATGCGCAATGCATATTCGCATATTGGCCAGCCGCCTAGACGGTCGAGACGTCAAGTGTCCTAGTTGGGTTGCAGTTGTCACTACCCGATCCGTCCACCTGTGGTACTGCGCATGTGCATATTGCTCAACTCCGTACGGCAACCCAACTAGGACACTTGACACAGTGGCTTTTGGCAAAGCACACAAAGAAAACAAAAAAAACCGAGAGAGATGAGTTATTGTTATTACAACGTGACTTCACTATTATTTAACAACTATTTTTATTGGGTTCTTTTATTTGGGGTTAAGTACATTGTCAGAATAAGTGAGAAATGGATTTAACTTCTGTTAGACAGCTATCATACTGAATAAATATTTATGCAAAAATGTATGGCATTAATAATGTATATCTAATTACATTTAAAAACGTATGGCATTAATAATGTATATCTAATTACATTAACTGTGAATGTCTTTCATTTTATTTAAAATGAAATAAAATTACATAAAACATTTTCCATAAAAAAGTTGATTCAAGAACAAATCAGTACTTTTCTTATATGACTATTATTGCTAAATTTGAAAGGTCTTTACCAGCTTTGGAATTATATATATATATATAGCACCTTCTGCCATCCCATCTCTATATATAATATCTATCCGTGACATATGGATCTTAACAAAGATCCGCTATACATTAGTACCAGATATACTGTACACGGACATTTTAGTGAACCAGACCAGCTGTTTCCGCCGGGTCTTCGCTTCCCGGGCATCACGTTGTTTACAAGTGTGTTCAGATGCTAAATAAAAGTTTAGCTTGTACTTTTGATACCCCGCCTCTCGGCACCACAACATCCAGTTTACTGTATTTCACATGAGCGATGCCGAACATTGAAAAGTCCTTATAAAATCTCTGTTATTAGATCAGTACTTTTCTTATATGACTATTATTGACTTGAACACTGAGAATGTATTTATTAACTTCAGACATTTGAAATATTTGAAATCAGATGAAAACAAACTGTAACGGACCCTGCCGTGTTATCTATGATTACTATGCCTTACTGTACATTCATAATTTCAGCCGGAGGTAGGTGGTAGGCGTTGCGGAGGAGCAGATTGCGAGTGAGGTGCCTGTTCTAAACGAACTATTCCAGCTGTTATAAAGCATTAAATAAAAAGTAAGCAAGGAATACAGAATGTTTCGTTACGTAACTTTGTTGAGAATGTGGCCATGTACATGTAATACATGGGATCATTTGCAGCGACTTGGTCATTGTGGGGAAAAATAACACCCATCCTGATCGTTTCAATGAAGTTGAATACAGAATATTCATATTTGTCAGTGATTTCATGTCAATTCGGCGAACATAAACATCAATGATGATGATTAAATTAGGATTAAAAATCGGGAGAGCCGGCTCGTTCGTTTTTTCCGACTAAACAACATCTATTATTTAGAAGTTGATTTCACATGACTCCAGTGTGGAACCCCACTGCACCCCCTGGTGGATCAATGATCCATTGCAGCTGGCTTCACAATAATTAAATGTATTTATCATGGGGGCGGTATCAAGTCTGACTGGGGGCCGGCCGGCCATCACGGAACGTGCACGAACCGATCACGACCCTCGCACTTTAAACTGTCCAAAATAAGACGCTTCATCTGTACTTCACAGGACTGGCCAAACGACACCAGTTTTTGTTTTTGTTTGCAACTTTAAAAGGGTCTTTATTTTGCTCATACTGCCTGTGCTGCAGCACCTCCTTCCACCCTCTGTCTGAAACCAGAGCCAAGTTGGCTCTGTTGGGATTGGTCAACTGCTTACACATGTCCCACCCCTTGGCCCATCACGTAATATGTTGAAGCGCTAGCCAATAGAAGCTCTAATGATACAAAGTGTTACTGAAGTAAACAAAGGAGTCCAATGGAGGAATTTCAGGCAGGGGAGATACTCTATCTGGCAATAACTTTGAGATTTTAGCCTTTGCAGACCATTTACATGCACAAACACCTATGTAATACGCGACTGAAGAGGTGAACCCCCAAAAAGTACAATAAAAAGGTGTTTTATACACATTTTATGTAAATCAAAAAAATGTTCACCAATAGTTGAGATCACTCAGAGATGTGCCAATTGTCGACTGTTGTCTCTAGGAAGTTTTTAAAGATGGAGTGCCTGGAGGGGGGGCAGTGGGAGACAAGTACCTGTGAGCCCATATCCTGCGCAGCCCTGCCCGATGTGTTCCAGGGCATGTACAGCTGCACCAATGGCCTGTACTATGACTCCCTCTGCACCCTGAGGTGCCCGGATACCACAGAAAATGTAAGTAAATACTGAAACTAAGGCATTATTTATATCGCATGATAAAACAATAATTATGGTTGAAACTAAACTGACTGAATAACTGTTTTCCCATACTGAGCTGTGTAAAGACAGAAGTGTAGGCCAACCATAGGCCATTAATGACCACAATGAGTTTAATTTGTGTTTGTTTCCAGAGGGAGATCCGCTGCTCTAAGGATGGTGAATGGACTGCAGAGTTCACCATGTGCTCCACGCTACAGGGATCGTGCTCTCCTCCTCCTCCCGATCTCAACTCGG